>NC_041386.1:57243126-57291738 GCF_002162155.2 Triticum dicoccoides | reverse complement strand
CACCGCTCTTCAGCCGACCAACTCCCTACTGAGGGAGCCATGGAACTGGTTGGCCATGCCCTCGAGGTGCTCCCCGTCATCCCGTCGCCGGCTGCTGCTCCGGGCCCGCCTCCTCTCAGCTGACATCGCTGGAAATTGGCGGCACCGCCAGATCCCCCGTCTGAAAGTCCCCAAGTACCAGGTGCTTGCTCCCAGATCCGCACTATATACCCAATTTTTGCTTGATTGTGCAGATTTGTAAAAATTTCGATTTGGAGACGAGTTAGAATAACCTTGTGAATTATTGCTAACCTTGCAAGAGGCAGACAAGGAGGGTCTGATTGTTGCTGAGCCGAGCTCGTAAACGTCTCACTCATGTGGTTTTGTGCTATTCTGAATCTTCTTCTCTAAAGTGTGTTGTTTCAGTTTCAGACACAAATGTGTTGCGCTTGCAGTGCATACCAATGCATAGTTTACCGATGTGCATGCATGTTCATTTGATTTCACTCCAGTTTACCGATGTGCATACGTGTTCATTTGATTGCACTTCAGTTTACCAATTCTTTTTACTAATCCAAGTTCAACATAATGTCTGTATTGTGCCCTCCAGACCTGAAAATTCCTACTTTTGGTTAATAAATCATGTTGTTCTCAAGACTCAACTATGGATGATCAGAACATTAGCAACCTTGAAGTAGCAGTTCTGTTATGTTCAGAATTTACTTAAAATTGAAATTTGAAAAGAGCATGAGTTTTGGGCTTTATTATTCACCAGGATCTTTTAGCGTGTGCCTGCAACCATAGCTTCCATCGTCATTACCTTAGGTTTTTCTTTTTTCCATATGTTCGGCAAAGAAAAGTCTTCTAGCGTCATTGCCTTAGTTTCTTTTCCATATGTATGGCAAGTAAAAGTGACATGCATTTTAAATCGTTGGAAGTAAGCTTTGATGTGTTGTGATAACAATTAATCATGTACCTTCATCTGCATGAAGAGATAAGATTTTTCATGATTTTGTATATCCTTCAGTTTCTTGTTGTAACCTGAAGAATTCACAAGCATTCATATGTAGAAGTGAGTAGAATTCATATGTAGCAGCGAGTCATGTTTGTATGTTTATACATTAGAGGTGTTTGTGCATGAGTCAATTGGTTGTAGCAGCAGGTAGCAAGTCTTCTCCAGAGTTGACAAAAAATATATTATTAGTGATTACTGCAACTCTTTTTTATTATTACAATTGATTTTCGCATTATCTGATTACTCCATCAATGAATCGCCATTTAATCGTATCTTTACGTAAGGTTAAACTTCTATTTTTGTTTCCCTCAAGCATACCAGGTCAAGCATGGTAGAAAAGTTGAATGTTTAATACTTGTTAGATAAGCTCAGGTTCAGCAGTTTCAGAACATTTTCGATATACAAATAGTGCTTCAGTTCAAGAAGACGTGTTAGTTTTGAATTCTCCTTGTGAACACCTCTTTACTTCAGAGCATCTAAATAGTGATGTACCTACTGTAGTTAGGACTTAAGATGTATCAGAACTTTTAAAGACATTTTTCTATAGTTAGGTTAAGAGATATATGATGGTGATGCCAGTGGTTGTGCCTGCCTTATCCAAAAGCCATATATTTTTGCAAAATAGATTATTACTTGATGAGTTATTTCGAATTTGACCTCAAAAGTAAAGTAATGATGAATCAGGAACTTCATCTAATCGTCACCCTAAAGAGCATACTCCTTATGTTACTATTTCTTTCCCTAATGATGAACCAGGACCTCCATTTAATTCTGACCCTAGATAGCATGCTCCCTCCGCTACTATTGTTTATTTAATGGCTGGCCAAATGAGCTGCAGGAGCAAGAATTGCAGGATCAAAACAAAAAACCGGGGAAGAATATAATGTCAGTGTGATTTGTTGCCAACGGCAATTCTCCACTGGAGCTCTATGTACAGCAACAGAAAGTATGACTTCTTCATGAAAACATCTTGATCCTTATTTTTTCGTACTACTATTCTATAGTAACAAAACACACCATCAAGTTAGGATATCTTGGTCATTTTTCTGTTCTGTAAAACAAAACATGTTTAAAGGATTATCAATTGTGGCTGAAAACCTGTACATCCTTTGCTCCTCTAGAAAATGGAGTTTAGCCTTACAAAGAAGAAGCAGAAAAGAAACTCGGAAGTCCACCTTATGCGCCTCTGCCTGTATGTTTACAACTTCCAAGTGGCCAGATTTTATCAGTTATTGATAGATGAAAGACCAACCAATTTATGCCTAACATTTGTGTCTCTACATTTATGCACTACCATTATAGAGCTCAAGGCATCAGCTGCAGCACCAAGCATGCCAAGAAGTTTGCCTATGGTGAGTGCATGTTGGGTTATGTGTTCGTGGCTTTCGCCACGGTGTCACATCCCTAGCTTCTGGTAATGCTCTAGGCTAGCTTCATGTGTGCATCATGTCTAAATTTTTGAAACCTGAACTGAGGAATTTTGGAAGCCTCAAAAACTTAAATAAAAGAGGGGCAAAAACCCTAGAAATCTCATTCATTGCTCCAAAATGCTCTTCTTAAATGTTTGATAATTTTTGGTAAGGGTTCTGGTCCCAACCAAAATATTGAACATTTTTAAGGATTTATTTTTGGGACTTTGGATTTAATTCATTAGCTATTTGAATTTGAATTATATTCATATAATTAGAATATAATTTCAAATACCCCTGAAATATTTTATAAGCTTTTGGAAAAGTCCATCTAGCAATATAAAATATTCAGAAGAGCTTTTGGCATTGTTTGAATTATTTTTAAATTCAAAACAATGGCAAAAGAATTAAATAAAAATAAAACAAACAGAAAAATAAAACAGAGCAGAAGACTTACCTGGCGCTTACCTGTCCAGCCCAGCCGGCCCAGCTCCCCCACCTGGCCGGCCCAGCCCACCTCCTCCCCCTTGTCATCTTCCTCCTCTGCCAGGAGGACGAACAGAGGCGAGGCGTGGCGCGCGCCCGAGAGGCCTCGGCCACCTCATGCTTCCCCCTGGCCACCTCCTGCTTCCTCTCGTCGCCCTGGACCCCGTCCGCGACGCCACACACCCTCCCAGGCCTCGCACTCTCCCCGTGCCTTCTCCCTCCTTTCTCTGGCTCCCTCTCTCCTCCACCGAGCGGAGCCCCGTCGCCACCGACGCCGTCCGCCGCGGCCACCACCACCCCCTCTCCTCCCCGACGCGCTCCCGAGCTCCGCAGTGCCTTCCTCGACCTCCTCGACGTCTCACGCGACCAGAAGGGCCCCGAGCAGCCGCCATCGTCATCATCTCCAAGCTTCGGCCCCGGCGCCCTTCTCCGTCGATTCGGCCACTCCGGCGCGCCCCCGAGCCCACTAACCCTCCCTGCAGCTCCGCGGTGAGCCCTTGACCCGATTCCCCCTCTCCCCGTGCCCTACCTCCCTCTCTAGCCGCCGTTCACAACGAGCCGAGAACCCCACGCCGCCGGCGATGTCGCCGCCGTCACTGCAGCCAGCAAGGCTCGAAACCGAGCACGGCACCGTGCTCCTAGCATCTTCCGGAGCTCGGCGAGCCCCTTAGCCATCCCTCCCGTCCTCTGTGGCCTCGCCCCGCTCGAACCCGAAGCTCCGGCCGCCCCACTTGCCATCGCCGTCGTCGGCTCCGGCCACCCCAGCCGCGGCCACAGCCACCGCTGGACGCGCCGCGTCGCGGACGTTCTAATGAGCCAAACCGCGCGCCAAACCATCGCCCCTAGCTCAAATCCGAGCCGCGCCGCCGTGCGGAATGGTCGCCGCCGGCGATACTCCGGCGACTGCCGACGTGGCACGCTTAATTAGCGCTAATGACGCCCTAATCAACCCCCTAAGCCACTGACAGTGGGCCCCACCCCTGGTCAAACCCCAGTCAGCGCTGGGTTTGACCGGGATTAGCTCCTGTGTCACTGACGTGTGGCCCCCACACGTCAGGTTTGACCTGGGGCGCCCAGTTGACCCTGCTGACGTCACTGTGACGTGGTGCTGACGCCATAATCATTTCTGGATTTAATATTATTCAGGGAATTCCAGAAAATGCCTAAAAGTTCTAAAAATCATAGAAATTCAACCGTAACTCCAAATTAGATAATTTATATATGAAAAATTATCAGAAAAATTCAAGGAATCCATCTGTACCATTTTCATGCATGTTAGAACAACTTATAGCTGCTGTTTAGCACAAATCAATTAAATGGCATTTGAATAATCACATATGGAGTTTGAATTTGAATCTTGTATTCAAACCAACTTCATTTAATCTGTTGCTAGTTGCATTAGCCCAAAACACATTCATTTTGCCATGTCATGATCATGCATCATATTGTGCATTGCATTGATTGTGTTCCCTTCTGTGTTGCCGGTATTTGTCCCCTCTCGATAGACGTGATACCGATGATGTGATCGTTGACACTGATGAAGACTCAATGTTATCTTCAGAAGTGCCAGGCAAGCAAAACCCCCTTGTTCATTCCGATACAATCCTACTCTCTCGCTCTTGCTCTCTTTTACTGCATTAGGACAACAACGATTCAACTGTTACTTGCTGCGGTAGCTGAACCCCTTTATCCTTTGCATGACCTGTCATTGCCACAGTAAATAGATGAAACCCACTAGCATGAGTAGGAGTTGTTTGAGCCCTGATGTGCCTACTCATTTATGTTTGTTGTCATGCCTGCTACTGCTTAGAGTTGAGTCAGGTCTGATTCATCGGGGATGAATCAGAGGCGTGTGAACATGTCCTACTGTGTGTGAGCTAAGTGTGTGAACACGATTTGGTAAAGGTAGCGGTGAGAGGCCATGTAGGAGTACATGGTGGGTTGTCTCATTGCAGCCGTCCTCAGGAACTGAGTTCTGTGTTTGTGATCCATGATTCAGCTACTACCATGCATTGGGCCCTGAAATATGACCCCGCTCGACTTCTTATTCACCCTAGCTCTCTGTCCAGGAGTTGCAAGTAGTTTCTGGTGTTTGTAGTCTACTGGAGGCCGTGGACAGCGCTGACCGTAGGGGTGGGCTGTGATGCGGTAGGTACGTGGCACGGTGTACCGAATACCCGTTAGGTATCTCGGGAACCCTGTTCACATCGTTCGGGGCCGTATGGGAAACCTCGGCCGGACTCCCTGCGGATGGAACCTGAATAGGCG
Organism: Triticum dicoccoides; assembly: GCF_002162155.2. Lineage (NCBI taxonomy): Eukaryota > Viridiplantae > Streptophyta > Magnoliopsida > Poales > Poaceae > Triticum > Triticum dicoccoides. Next base: position 57,286,581 of record NC_041386.1, on the reverse strand, counting down.
ATAAACCTGGACTAGAGGCTTAAGTGTTTAGGTAGGTCGTGGTCTACACCCACGTCGGCTTTCGCTTGAAGTCTGCTGAGCACATGTCGTGTGCAGACGCTAAGTGGTGGAAACATGTATGAAGAAGTACACCCCTGCAGGGTTATCATAATCTATTCGAATAGCCGCGTCCGCGGTAAAGGACTACTTGGTTGCCTATACAGTTCATAGACAAGTAAATGGAAACTGTTAAAAGCCTCAAGATAAGTGTGAGTGCCGAGGATGGCTCTTCCGTAGGAAGACGGAGGTGGATCCTCGGTAGTGTATTGAAGTGGTGAGTAGTGGACTCGTGTGCGCAAAACCATTTCAAGTTGGAGTATCGTAGGATAGTCTAGCCAAGAGTCAAAGCTGGCTTGCTGCAATAACTCCACCAACCCTTCTTGATAATATGCATGTATGTAGGATCTGATGTAAGTCTTGCTGAGTACCTTTGTACTCATGTTGCTATAATTTACATTTTTACAGAAGACGCTGCAACCTCTTCTGATGGGTTCTACGTAGACGTTGACATCAACGAGTAGGCTAAAGACCCAGGTGGTGACCCTGAGCTTGTGAAGGACCACGTAGTATAGTTAGGCTTTCCAAGCCTCCTTTATTTTACTAGTTGTCTGTACTCAGACAAGTTACTTCCGCTGCTGGTTTGTATGACTGTATGACTTGTATGTTGGGTCGTGAGACCCGTACCTGTGTGTATGTTATGTATGGCTCCCTGAGCCTTAAATAAAGTACTTGTGTCGTAGAGTCATGTTGTGATGCTACGTTGTATTTGCACATATCGAGCATATTGTGTGTATGACTGAAATGCTTGGTATGTGTGGGATCTGACTATCTAGTTGTTTATCTTTAGTAGCCTCTCTTACCGGGAAATGTCTCCTAGTGTTACCGCTGAGCCATGGTAGCTTGCTACTGCTCTGGAACACTTAGGCTGGCCGGCATGTGTCCTTCTTCGTTCCTGTGTCTGTCCCTTCGGGGAAATGTCACGCTTTGAGTACCGGAGTCCTGCTAGCCCAGTGCTACAGCCCGGACCCACTTGCTGATGACCGACACGTTCGTAGCTGGGTCATGGATGCCTGTCCCTGTAAGTCTGTGCCACTTTGGGTTTACGACTAGTCATGTCAGCCCGGGCTCTTTATCATATGGATGCTAGCGACACTATCATATACGTGAGCCAAAAGGCGCAAACGGTCCCGGGCAAAGGTAAGGCGACACCCGTGGGGATACCGTGCGTGAGGCCGCAAAGTGATATGAGGTGTTACCGGCTAGATCGATGTGACATCGAGTCGGGGTCCTGACAGCGTTGGTATCAGAGCTTGACTGCCTGTAGGATTACCAAGCCAAACTGGTCGAAGTTGAGTCTAGAAATTCTTTAGTTATATAAGGGAATTGATTGTGGGATGGAACGTAAGGCTCTTTTTACTCCTTATACCTCATGCCCTTCTGATCTGAGTCATCTTATCTTTCCTACGGGGTTAAGAAACTAGGCTATCTTTTCTTTCTATCAGGATCACGTGTTACTAATCCGTAGACTTATAGATTGTTGGATTTAAGTCTCAGTTCAGTTCTTACTACTTCTGTATGTTAATTGTTGATCTCGAAACCTTGATATTGTGCTTCTGAGTGGTTATGCCACCATTTTTGTGAATGTCTCAAATCTTTTCTGAGCATTTACAGCCGTCATGCTGTCCGAGTCATCCCAGGTTTCTAAACAGTCTGATGCATTTGCAAATCCCTTCCTTCTGTTCCTGATGTCCTTTTGGGCCAGATTAAGCACACTAATCAGTGAGTTGAGGTACTTTATTGCCTTGACATATATGTTGGAGCTGGTATTATGACCCTAGGTGTCTTAGGGGATCATCTAGTAATTTAGCCATGATTGTGTCCCAGTGTGATGATTCTGGCCATCATTCTCGTAAGCATCCCTTGATGCCACTTAGTTAGTAGGTATTCCATTCCGGGGTTCTTGAACCCGAGATTCACCCTACTTACTTCATGTCGATAGTGTTTGCTAGTTCCTTTAGGATATTAGTAACTTTGCGATAGTCCTCGAAGTTTGTAGTATTTCCTTCTTCCAAATACTATGAACTACTTATGGCAGAAGTTCCTCGTTGAACTGAAATATCACAACAGGATTACTCTTGAGGAGTTCTCCATTCATAAATCGTGACTCTGCCAGTTCTACCTTTCTGCATGGGTTATCCGGAAGAAATATGTTGAACTTGGTTCGACATACTAATCTATGCATCCACAACTCAGAAAATTATATGTTCCTTTGAGTTGTTCTCTTTAGTTGCATTCTGACCCTCGTCTATCAATTGATAGTCAAGAGTATGCGTGCATTCGTTTATCGATGCCTATTACTCTTGTGGTCCGTCAAGCCATTCTATCGCAGAATGACTAGGAGAAACAAACTTCAGTACCTCTTCCATATCCAGGATTGGGTCAAAGAAGTTGCGCTCCGCAGATCAAATTGCTAATCCAGCTTTTGTTCTGTTCTACCTTGGAGTATTACCATCTTTATATCGGGATTGTTATAGGAATTGCACACCATCCTATGAACTCTTGGTACAGTGATACTTCTTGCCATCATTAGTCATTCCTCGGTCTTCGTGTTGATGCAACCGGAATACCGACAAATGAATTGTGATGTGTGAAATCAATACCCCCAGCAACCTCGTTGCTTGGTAGTTAAAGGACAATAATTTCATTCTTAGTGTGTTGGTTATTGAATCATCATTCTAAGATTGATCGTGCTACCTAGTCCATTCTCCTGGTTCACTCCTCGATCGATGAGTTAGGATTATTTCAAATCCTTGCTCTATTGATCATATCGTCTTGCCCTGAAAAGCAAGATTGTTCTCGAGCTTAGTAACATACCGGTGGTTCGTGATTTTCTGAATGTCTTCTCGGAAGTATCACCAGGTCGTCACCTGACCGTTATGTTGAGCTCGTGATCAAGTTGGTTTCTTGTGAACCACCCTTTCTCCAAGAATCTGTGTTGGATATCCCGGAGCTAGTTGGTTAAGCTAGACAACAACTTGGAGAGTTGGAAGATAAAAGCTTGCCTAACTTAGTTCATTTTTCAAAAGGGATATCTTGTGTTTGTGTGGGTTGAAGAAAGATGATATCTTCATCGATTGGTCCCTGTGATCAGTTGCTGGACCTATTGTCTTATCAATCCTTTGATTTGAGTGTGGGCTATCGTCAAATCAAATCAGTACCAACGATGCTCGTAATGTTGTCTTATTCGTGGATGATCCCTCGCGCATACACCATTACATCTTTGGTCTGACCAATGCTATCACCGTGTTCACTTAACTATGGAATTCCTTTTAAAAGGAAACCTAGATGAATTTTTGTTGAGCCCATTGGCAACATCCTTATCTCCTCCATGATTTTGTTGAACATTAAGCTAGCATTGGAAACTTTTGAAAGCATTTCTTCATGCTAACTCATGAAGTATTTGTTTGATGAAAGGAGTGACTTCCTCTTATACACGTGCATTTGGTGAAAGTTGCCGCCGTGGATTTGAGAAAGTTAGTTTTGCTTCCTCTGGAATCATCCCAAGTCAGTCATGCATACGTGCGAAGTATTCTGTGGTCTGGAGATTTGCAACCTCCATTCTATATGTATATCCTAGCACACCAAGCCACTGATTGAGTTGTTCAAAGATAAAGGAGTCTGTCCAAGGTGAACTCTTTGGACTTCCACGCGTGGAGACTTCGATGTCATTAATGATGGTTCCCCACCTGAACTCGGTAGTGTTTTATTATAAGACTACCACGTGGTCATGTTTGTCTGGGACAGCGTGTTCACATGTTTGTAGCAGAACCAGCTCATGTTTTGGAGCTTACTATCGTAGTTCATTCCCCGAGAATCTCGCAGCGTTGTCTTGTCGAATTGTGTTGCAAACTTTCATTTTTCTTCCTAGACTCGATGAGTCTGGAATATCCTGACACCAACCAGATCTGAATCTCAGGCAGATATGATGGTTTGGAACATTTCCCAAGAACTATAATATCGGTCCCTCGAAAACCGGTAAAGTGGATGTCGTGGCCAACACACCCAGCCGGAAGACCTGTTATTATAATATCTTGATTGAGGAAGTTGGCCACCTCCCCATAGGGATTTCGTAGGATTTACTCCCTAGTTGCCCCTATGGATTTTGAGATCCCGAAGTCCGACCTTTTACTTGATGTTCTAGATATCAAACCATATCTATGAATGGGTTACGCTAGCACATCAAGGAGAACATTAGAAGCGGAGTGCTAAATGTCTCTCGGTCGATCGTCCAGATTTTGTTCCTTGGCTCGCTAAGGTGAAATCTGAGAAAGTATTATCCTCCTTTGCATCTGCATCGTCCATCGCTATTCATCATGGTAGTATGTTGTGTTGCCAGGATCCTTGACACGGATGTTGTTAAAACCTTGATGATTATGGAAATGCTCAAGTTCTTGAGAGCACGCACAAGCGCTGCGTGTTATCATCAGCACTACCTTGGATTCCTCTCAGTTTCCTCGGCAATGCTATGACCTTTTCAAAACAGTGAATTCACTCTCTATTGTTGGGTTCTTCCCCAGTTACCAGAATCATTCCCAGCATTTGCATTTTGTTCCCAGCTTGCACCGCCAATGTGCCATTCTACCATGGATCTCCTCCATCTCCGGTGATAAGCAAATTCATCCATTACGTTGTCTTCAACAAGGTAATCCACATCATCCAAGTCCGAGTATGCCATTCTACCGACCCCCGCCAATCGATTGCTGTGATTTGCCTTCGGCTGATATAGAGAGTCTCAATGATCTCTATATCAAAGGTAATTCTTTTTGCCACTTAAGGGGATATTTCTACGAGTCACCTTCCCTAAGGTGCATCGTTATGGTATCATGGCAACTCAACTCCTCGCTACGTGACAATCGTTTACCACATTCTTGAGTCTGGAATTGTTGTCTACCTAGTGAACCTTCGTCATCCGTTTCTTTCCACCCCTCTTGATGTGTATCTCGTGTCTCAACCCGAGAGATGGTCCTATGTCTCATTCCGTGAGTTGTTCGATCTTCGAGAAGATCGACCCTTCTAGAGTCTCCTTCTTCCCTCCATGTCATGTTGACAGGATTTCTCAGAGCAAGACTTCAAGACAATGATGGTGATCGAATCAACGTTACTATGAAGTGCAACCTGAATCGTGAAGATTATACTAGTCTGCGTTACCCTTCACCTTACCCTACGCTTGAATCTCGAGACGAGATTCTTGTTTAGTGGGGGTGAGTTGTCACATCCCTAGCTTCTGGTAATGCTCTAGGCTAGCTTCATGTGTGCATCATGTCTAAATTTTTGAAACCTGAACTGAGGAATTTTGGAAGCCTCAAAAACTTAAATAAAAGAGGGGCAAAAACCCTAGAAATCTCATTCATTGCTCCAAAATGCTCTTCTTAAATGTTTGATAATTTTTGGTAAGGGTTCTGGTCCCAACCAAAATATTGAACATTTTTAAGGATTTATTTTTGGGACTTTGGATTTAATTCATTAGCTATTTGAATTTGAATTATATTCATATAATTAGAATATAATTTCAAATACCCCTGAAATATTTTATAAGCTTTTGGAAAAGTCCATCTAGCAATATAAAATATTCAGAAGAGCTTTTGGCATTGTTTGAATTATTTTTAAATTCAAAACAATGGCAAAAGAATTAAATAAAAATAAAACAAACAGAAAAATAAAACAGAGCAGAAGACTTACCTGGCGCTTACCTGTCCAGCCCAGCCGGCCCAGCTCCCCCACCTGGCCGGCCCAGCCCACCTCCTCCCCCTTGTCATCTTCCTCCTCTGCCAGGAGGACGAACAGAGGCGAGGCGTGGCGCGCGCCCGAGAGGCCTCGGCCACCTCATGCTTCCCCCTGGCCACCTCCTGCTTCCTCTCGTCGCCCTGGACCCCGTCCGCGACGCCACGCACCCTCCCAGGCCTCGCACTCTCCCCGTGCCTTCTCCCCCCTTTCTCTGGCTCCCTCTCTCCTCCACCGAGCGGAGCCCCGTCGCCACCGACGCCGTCCGCCGCGGCCACCACCACCCCCTCTCCTCCCCGACGCGCTCCCGAGCTCCGCAGTGCCTCCCTCGACCTCCTCGACGTCTCACGCGACCAGAAGGGCCCCGAGCAGCCGCCATCGTCATCATCTCCAAGCTTCGGCCCCGGCGCCCTTCTCCGTCGATTCGGCCACTCCGGCGCGCCCCCGAGCCCACTAACCCTCCCTGCAGCTCCGCGGTGAGCCCTTGACCCGATTCCCCCTCTCCCCGTGCCCTACCTCCCTCTCTAGCCGCCGTTCACAACGAGCCGAGAACCCCACGCCGCCGGCGATGTCGCCGCCGTCACTGCAGCCAGCAAGGCTCGAAGCCGAGCACGGCACCGTGCTCCTAGCATCTTCCGGAGCTCGGCGAGCCCCTTAGCCATCCCTCCCGTCCTCTGTGGCCTCGCCCCGCTCGAACCCGAAGCTCCGGCCGCCCCACTTGCCATCGCCGTCGTCGGCTCCGGCCACCCCAGCCGCGGCCACAGCCACCGCTGGACGCGCCGCGTCGCGGACGTTCTAATGAGCCAAACCGCGCGCCAAACCATCGCCCCTAGCTCAAATCCGAGCCGCGCCGCCGTGCGGAATGGTCGCCGCCGGCGATACTCCGGCGACTGCCGACGTGGCACGCTTAATTAGCGCTAATGACGCCCTAATCAACCCCCTAAGCCACTGACAGTGGGCCCCACCCCTGGTCAAACCCCAGTCAGCGCTGGGTTTGACCGGGATTAGCTCCTGTGTCACTGACGTGTGGCCCCCACACGTCAGGTTTGACCTGGGGCGCCCAGTTGACCCTGCTGACGTCACTGTGACGTGGTGCTGACGCCATAATCATTTCTGGATTTAATATTATTCAGGGAATTCCAGAAAATACCTAAAAGTTCTAAAAATCATAGAAATTCAACCGTAACTCCAAATTAGATAATTTATATATGAAAAATTATCAGAAAAATTCAAGGAATCCATCTGTACCATTTTCATGCATGTTAGAACAACTTATAGCTGCTGTTTAGCACAAATCAATTAAATGGCATTTGAATAATCACATATGGAGTTTGAATTTGAATCTTGTATTCAAACCAACTTCATTTAATCTGTTGCTAGTTGCATTAGCCCAAAACACATTCATTTTGCCATGTCATGATCATGCATCATATTGTGCATTGCATTGATTGTGTTCCCTTCTGTGTTGCCGGTATTTGTCCCCTCTCGATAGACGTGATACCGATGATGTGATCGTTGACACTGATGAAGACTCAATGTTATCTTCAGAAGTGCCAGGCAAGCAAAACCCCCTTGTTCATTCCGATACAATCCTACTCTCTCGCTCCTGCTCTCTTTTACTGCATTAGGACAACACCGATTCATCTGTTACTTGCTGCGGTAGCTGAACCCCTTTATCCTTTGCATGACCTGTCATTGCCACAGTAAATAGATGAAACCCACTAGCATGAGTAGGAGTTGTTTGAGCCCTGATGTGCCTACTCATTCATGCTGGTTTGTCATGCCTGCTACTGCTTAGAGTTGAGTCAGGTCTGATTCATCGAGGATGAATCAGAGGTGTGTGAACATGTCCTACTATGTGTGAGCTAAGTGTGTGAACACGATTTGGTAAAAGGTGTCGGTGAGAGGCCATGTAGGAGTACATGGTGGGTTGTCTCATTGAAGCCGTCCTTAGGAACTGAGTTCTGTGTTTGTGATCCATGACTCAGTTACTACCATATATTGGGCCCTGAAATATGACCCCGCTCGACTTCTTAATCACCCTTGTCCTCTGTCCAGGAGTTGCAAGTAGTTTCTGGTGTTTGTAGTATGCTGGAGGCCGTGGACAGCGCTGACCGTAGGGGTGGGCTGTGATGCGGTAGGCACGTGGCCGGGTACACCGGGCGCCCGTTTGGTGTCACGGAACCCTGTTCACATCGTTTGGGGCTGTGAGCGAAACTCCGGCCGGATCTCCTCATGGATGGAACCCGAATAGGCGATAAACCTGGACTAGAGACTTGAGTGTTTAGGTAGGTCGTGGTCTACACCCACGTCGGCTTTCGCTTGAAGTCTGCCGAGCACATGTCGTGTGCAGACGCTAAGTGGTGGAAACATGTATGAAGAAGTACACCCCTGCAGGGTTAATATGATCTATTCGAATAGCCGTGTCCGCGGTAAAGGACTTCTGGGTTGCTTATATCAGTTCATAGACAAGTGAAAGTGGATACTCTAAAATACGCAAGATAAGCGTGAGTGCTATGGATGGCGTTCTCGTAGGGAGACGGGAGCGGTTCCATAGTGGTGTATTGATATGGTGAATATGTGGACTCGTGTGCGCCACCTCAAAAGAGTTACATTGCAGTCGTAGTTTAGGATAGCCACCGAGTCAAAGCTGGCTTGCTGCAGTTAAACCCCACCATCCCCTTTGTTGATAATGATGCATATGTAGTTAGTTCTGATGTAAGTCTTGCTGGGTACATTTGTACTCACGTTTGCCTATTTTATGTTTTGTGCAGAGAGACTTCAGTCTCACTAGTAGTTCCGCGTGGACTTCGACGTTTAGCTTGTTACCTCAGCTACGATCTTGTGCCCTCGGCAGGATCTGATAGATAGTCAGGCTTCTCAGCCTTTTTCATTTATAGATGTCTGTACTCAGACATGATAGCTTCCGCTTGTGCTTTGACTTGTATGCTCTGATTGTTGGGTCATGAGACCCATGTTTGTAATATCTCGCTCCTCGGAGCCTATTGAATAAATTACTTGAGTCGTAGAGTCATGTTGTGATGCCATGTTGTATTTGCACATATCGAGCATATTGTGTGTATGCTATTGAAATGCTTGGTATGTGTGGGGTCTGACCATCTAGTTGTTTATCTTTAGTAGCCTCTCTTACCGGGAAATGTCTCCTAGTGTTTCCACTGAGCCATGGTAGCTTGCTACTGCTCCGGAACACTTAGGCTGGCCGGCATGTGTCCTTCTTCGTTCCTGTGTCTGTCCCTTCGGGGAAATGTCACGCTTTGAGTACCGGAGTCCTGTTAGCCCGCTACAGCCCGGTTTACCGGAGTCCTGCTAGCCCAGTGCTACAGCCCGGACCCACTTGCTGATGACCGACACGTTCGAAGCTGGGTCATGGATGCCTGTCCCTGTAAGTCTGTGCCACTTTGGGTTTACGACTAGTCATGTCAGCCCGGGCTCTTTATCATATGGATGCTAGCGACACTATCATATACGTGAGCCAAAAGGCGCAAACGGTCCCGGGCAAAGGTAAGGCGACACCCGTGGGGATACCGTGCGTGAGGCCGCAAAGTGATATGAGGTGTTACCGGCTAGATCGATGTGACATCGAGTCGGGGTCCTGACACACGGTCATTTTGTCCGTCATCCTATAGTGTTGAAGGTGTTCTGGAGACACTGGTTGGCGTGGCGTTCACCAGTTAACGGTACACCACACCGTCACCGCCACCGATGGCATCACCAATGTCCGTCGGTCGAGGTTCACGGCATTGTAACATTGAAGACAGAGTTGTGTGCTCTGCTTTGTACTCCCTCCGTTCCAAAATAGATGACCCAACTTTGTATTAAAGTTAGTATAAAGTTGAGTCATCTATTTTGGAACGGAGGGAGTACATTGGAGTGGCCCATGACTACATTGGTCAGATTGTCCTTCTTTGCATATACGTACTTCTCAAGCAGATACGGCCCAATCAAGGGCTCCTCTTTGATGAAAGGAGAAGGATGAAGAAGTCAAGCTATTGGAGAGGTCAATTGAGGAGCTCGAAAGTACTTTATTTGCTCTCAAAAGTAGCTTTATTCAGTTTGAGTGAATTTTGTGGCCTAACTGTTGTAGCTATTCATTTTTCCATGCATTCTGAATGTTAGTACACATCCATGTTGGTATAGAACTCGTGTTGTTATGCCTGCGTTATCACAACAACTTTCCCAGTTTTTGTGCATAAACATACATATGTGGACTAAACTCTTTCCCTTATTTTTTGTTACTTGCTCAGCCAATACATATGTATGCTAATATAGTTATTTTCGTATACTTCTAATCCCAAAAAACACAATACAAATCCTAAAAGAAGTTGTTTTTTGTAATTAAAATTGCTAGCAATGACCTCTGTGTTATACGTTATGAAACATCCTATGATCTGAACATCATGAGCCTGCCTGGAAACACACATTAGCATTGACCATGAAAGAATTTTTCACTAAGAAAAGAGAGACTGATTCTTGGGCATTTTTCTCCGTTGCAACGCACGGGCCCTTTTGCTAGTACCCTCTAAATCGATTCAAGAGATATTGTCCGTACGTCATGAACTGATGACATTGCACAGATTGCAGATTCAATCTAAAAATATATACTAAAACCGTTGGGATGATACACATGCATGTAGTGTATATGTACGAAAGATCCAGGGTGAGTAAAAACAAGCAATTCATACATCAGAGGAGAGAACGGGTTCTCCATGTGGCTCTTGCATTTAATTTGGAGCTGTGGCAACACGCGGTCCTCCAACCCCGGCCGTTTCAACCTAGTCTTGGCACTACATTAGAGGAGAGGACAAGTGCTACATGCGGCATTTACGGTCCGATTTGGAGCTATGGCAAGGCGTTGTCCTCCAAACCCTGTCGTTTCAGCCTAGTGCACTACAAATTTAGTGCGGCCATCATTGGCACCACATGCTTCCTCCCACCTCCACGCAGACGTGTGTTCCTCAAGTCGAACCCAGACATCTTGAGCTCAAATTCTGCAACACACATCAGAACCTGCAGGTGATGGAAGCGGCCCTGAGGGAGCATTGTATATGTTACCACATGTCCTAGCCTTTATAGGATCTTAAAGTTAGGCACGCGTGCTGTTTCTTAGGGACTTTAGTTGACCCCTCTCATAGCAGGAACTCTGTGGCACTAAGTACTGAGATCAATACAGATATAACTCAACTTAATTAGGCCACCACCACAAGGAGGCCCTGGACATCAGGGTTGAATACCAAAAGCAGTTTAGGTCAAAGCTCAAGTACCTATTGCCGGTAGAACGCATACACTTGGATGCTTCTTCTTCCATTGGTCGCTTTCCGTCATGGGTCTGCCTCATGCCAAGGAACCACGATGGCGTTGGATTCACAGCAGCAGCGTTGCCCTCCTCAAAATCGCCAACGTCGAGCCTCAGGTCGACGGCCTCAAGGACGCGTCCCCTGGGTGCGCCATGGCACGCGAGGCCCAGTAGCAGGAGCCACTCTGCGTCCTCCTCATTGAACTCGCCGGCGCCAAGCCTCTGGTTGACTGCCTCATCCCGCGCCCGCAAGGTAGAGCTTACGCCTGCCCTCCAATAGCTGGTTGCACCTTGCCGATTTGAAGGACTTCAATCTGATTGGTTTCTGTCTCGTGGTTGCATGCGAGCAGGAAATCGAGCGAGGGTTTTGTGAGAAGGAAATCGAGGGGATTGGATTTACCGTGCCATCCTCATTAAAAGAGGGGAAGGATTCAATCAAAGAAAGGAAAGGAGATCGGGTTGGATCAAATAGGAAGAGGAAGGAGATCGACAAGGGAGAAGGAAGAACGGAATCGGAGCGATGGAGAAAATCGGGTAGACCCCGACATCGTGCAAATACGGTTTGTTTAGGAAAGATTGTGCTCTTCTCGTTTATTTTAAATCTAAGCCAATCTTCATAATTAACGCAAAATCGAAGAATATAAAGGGGTGATGTATGGATAATAATGAAAGTCTCTGTCCTTTATTATTAGGTAAAGATAGGGGATTCCACCTACTCCCAGTGAGTGATGATATTGCGTATGGGGTTTACCATGTATTGTGCACCCCCACCAAACCCAGCCTAGCCCACACGGTGGCATCTAGGTCCTTTCGTGTTCAGCATATTTCATCATTGTTGCACTTTGATCCTATGTGCTTGAGGTGTCCGGAGGAGGAAACTGAGGATACGGTACAATGTATGCTAACTAACAGAGCCCTAGACTAGATGGTTCTAATGGTACGTTTCTGAAGGAAAAAATGGTGGTGATTTGTCAAAGATTAATTCATCCAATTGCACAAGGACCTTTACAAGGGAAACCTTAATACTGGGAGTATTAGCACTACATTTGTCATTCTCGTTCCTAAGAAAAGCAATCGGAAATTACCTCAAATTATAGGCCCGATACGTCCATTTTGCATCATGTTTTTATATTGATATTTAATGCATTATGGGCTGTTATTAAACATTATATCACAATACTTATGCCCATTCTCTCTTATTTTACAAGGTTTACATGAAGAGAGAGAATGCCGGCAGCTGGAATTCTGAACTACAAAAGGAGCAAATATTAGAGACCTATTCTGCACAACTCCAAAAGTCCTGAAACTTCACAGAGCACGTTTTTGGAATAAATAAAAAATATTGGACGAAGAAAGTACCAGAGGGGGCCCACCAGCCAGCCACAAAGGTGGAGGGCGCCCCCCGACCTTGTGGGCCCCTGGCAGGCCTTCGGTGCCCATCTTTGTCTATATGGTGTCTTTCACCCTGGAAAAAATCAAGAAGAAGCTTTTGGGACAAAGCACCGCCGTCTCGAGGCAGAACCAATCTAGGGCTCTGACGAAGCTGTTTTGCCAGGGAAACATCCCTCTAGGAGGGGGAAATCGTCGCCATCGTCATCACCATCGATCCTCTCATCGAGAGGGGGTCAATCTCCATCAACATCTTCACCAGCACCATCTCCTCTCAAAACCTAGTTCATCTCTTGTATTCGATCTTGGTCCCAAAACCTCAGATTGGTACCTATGGGTTGCTAGTAGTGTTGATTACTCCTTGTAGTTGATGCTAGTTGGTTTATCCGGTGGAAGATTATATTTTTCAGTTCCTTAATGATAATTAATACTCCTCTAATTATGATTATGAATATGCTTTGTGAGTAGTTACGTTTGTTCCTAAGGACATGAAGTCTTGTTATAAGTAATCATGTGAATTTGGTATTCGTTCGATATTTTGATGAGATGTATGTTGTCTCTCCTCTAGTGGTGTTATGTGAACGTCGACTACATGACACTTCACCATTATTTGGGCCTAGGGGAAGGCATTGGGAAGTAATAAGTATATGATGGGTTGCTAGAGTGATAGAAGCTTAAACCCTAGTTTATGCGTTGCTTCGTAAGGGGCTGATTTGGATCCATATGTTTCATGCTATGGTTAGATTTACCTTAATACTTCTTTCGTAGTTGCAGATGCTTGCGAGAGGGGTTAATCATAAGTGGGAGGCTTGTCCAAGTAAGGGCAGCACCCAAGCACCGGTCCACCCACATATCAAATTATCAAAGTAAGGAACGTGAATCATATGAGCATGATGAAAACTAGCATGACAACAATTCTCATGTGTCCTCGGGAGCGCTTTGCTTTATATAAGAGTTTGTCCAGACTTGTCCTTTGCTAAAAAAGGATTGGGCCACCTTTCTGCACCTTAGTTACTTTATTTACTTTCTACCCGCTACAATTTATCCTATCACAAAACTATCTGTTACCGATAATTTCAGTGCTTGCAGAGAATACCTTGCTGAAGACCGCTTGTCATTTCCTTCTGCTCCTCATTGGGTTCGACACTCTTACTTATCGAAAGGACTATGATAGATTCCCTATACTTGTGGGTCATCAAGACTCTTTTCTGGCGTCATTGCCGGGGAGTGAAGCGCCTTTGGTAAGTGGAATTTGGTAAGGAAACATTTATATAGTGTGCTCAAATTTATTATCACTTGTTACTATGGAAAATAATCCTTTGAGGGGTTTGTTTGGGGTATCTTAACTTCGACCAAAACCACAATTAGTTGCCCCTCAACCTATAGCACCTACTTAAAATATTTATTATGAAATTTCTTCGGCTATGATAGAGAAACTGCTAGCTAATCCTTATACAGGAGATGGAACATTACATCCCGATATGCACCTAATCTATGTGGATGAAGTTTGTGGATTATTTAAGCTTGCAGGTATGCCCGAGGATGGTGCCAAGAAGAAGGTCCTCCCTTTATCTTTGAAGGGAAAGGCACTGACATGGTATAGTCTATTGGATGATATTGGATCATGGAACTATAACCGATTGAAATTGGAATTTCATCAGAAGTTTTATCCTATGCATCTGGTTCATCATGATCGGAATTATATATATAATTTTTGGCCTCGTGAAAGAGAAAGTATCGCTCAAGCTTGGGGGAGGCTTAAGTCAATGTTATATTCATGCCCCAATCATGAGCTCTCAAGAGAAATTATTATTCAAAAAATTTATGCTCGGCTTTCTCAAAATGATCGATCCATGCTCGATACTTCTTGTACTGGTTCCTATATGAAGAAGGATATTGAATTCAAATTGGATTTGTTGGAAAGAATTAATCGCAACTCTGAAGATTGGGAACTCTACAAAGGCAAGGAGTCAAATATAAACCTTAAGTTTGATTGTGTTAAATCTTTTATGGATACCAATGCTTCGTGATTTTAGCACTAAATATGGACTTGACCCTGAGATAGTAGCTTCTTTTTGTGAATATTTTTCCACTCATGTTGATCTCCCTAAGGAGAATTGGTTTAAATATCATCCTCCCATTGAAGTTAAAGAGTTGAACCTATTACAGTTGAAGAAGAAACTATTACTTATAATGTTGATCCTATTATTCCTACTGCTTATATTGAGAAACCCCCTTTCCCTGTTAGAATAAAGGATCATGCTAAAGCTTCAACTATGGTTAACAAAAGTAATATTAGAGCACCCAAACCCGCTGAACAAATTAAAGTTGAACCTAGTATTTCTATGGTTAAAGATCTCTTGGTTGATAATATTGATGGGCATGTTATTTATTTCTGTGATGAAGCTGCTAGGATTGCTAAACCCGATATGAAAGGTAAACATAGACCCGTTTTTGGCATGCCTGTTGTTTCTGTTAAAATTGGAGATCATTGTTATCATGGCTTACATCATGTGGGTGCTAGTGTGAGTGCAATCCCTTATACCTTATATAAAGAATTTATGAATGATATTGCACATGCTGAGATAGAAGATATTGATGTTACTATTAAGCTTGCTAATAGAGATACTATATCACCAATTGGGATTGTTAGAGATGTTGAAGTCTTGTGTGAGAAGATAAAATATCCTACTGATTTTCTTGTTCTTGGTTCCCCACAAGATAATTTTTGTCCCATTATATTTGGTAGACCTTTCTTGAATACTGTTAATGCTAAGATAGACTGCGAGAAAGATATTGTTACTGTTGGTTTAGGGGATATGTCTCATGATTTTAATTTCTCTGAATTTCGTAGAAAACCCCATAATAAAGAATTACCTAGTAAAGATGAAATTATTGGTCTTGCTACTATTGTCGTGCCTCCTACCGATCCTTTAGAATAATATTTGCTAGACCATGAAAATGATATGTTTATGAATGAAAGAAGAGAAATAGATGAAGTATTCTTTAACCAGGGACCTATTTTGAAACACAATTTGCCTGTCGAAATCCTTGGAGATCCTCCTTCGCCTAAGGGTGATCCCGTGTTTGAGCTTAAACCATTACCCGATACACTGAAATATGCTTATCTTGATGAAAAGAAGATATATCCTGTTATTATTAGTGCTAACCTTTCAGAGCATGAAGAAAAGAAATTATTGAAAACTCTGAGGAAGCACCGTGCCGCTATTGGATATACTCTTGATGATCCTAAGGGCATTAGTCCCACTCTATGTTAACACAAAATTAAATTGGAGAAAGATGCTAAACCGGTTGTTGATCATCAACGGCGGTTAAATCCTAAGATGAAAGAAGTGGTAAGAAATGAAATACTAAAGCTTCTGGAGGCAGGTATAATTTATCCTATTACTGATAGTCAATGGGTAAGCCATGTTCATTGTGTCCCTAAGAAGGGAGGTATTACTGTTGTTCCTAATGATAAGAATGAATTGATTCCTCAAAGAATTGTTATAGGTTATAGAATGGTAATTGATTTCCGCAAATTAAATAAAGCTACTAGGAAAGATCATTACCCTCTACCTTCTATTGATCAAATGCTAGAAAGATTATCCAAGCATACACATTTTTGCTTTCTAGATGGTTATTCTGGTTTCTCTCAAATACCTGTGTCAAAACAAGATCAAGAGAAAACCACTTTTACTTGGTCTTTCGGTACCTTTGCTTATAGACGTATGCCTTTTGGTTTATTCAATGCACTTGCTACCTTTCAAAGATGTATAACTGCTATATTCTCTGACTTTTGTGAAAAGATTGTTGAGGTTTTCATGGATGATTTCTCCGTTTACGGAACTTCTTTTGATGATTGCTTAAGCAACCTTGATCGAGTTTTGCAGAGATGTGAAGAAACTAATATTGTCTTGAATTGGGAAAAGTGCCACTTTATGGTTAATGAAGGTATTATCTTGGGGCATAAAGTTTCTGAAAGAGGTATTGAAGTTGATAAAGCTAAAGTAGATGCTATTGAAAAGATGATGTGTCCTAAAGATATCAAATGTATAAGAAGTTTACTTGGTCATGCTGGTCTCTATAGGAGGTTTATTAAATACTCCTCTAAAATTTCTAGGCTTCTCACTAATCTCTTGCAAAAAGATGTTCCTTTTGGTTTTGATGATGATTGTGTAGAAGCATTTGAAATACTTAAGAAAGCCTTGATTTCCGCACCTATTGTTCAGCCACCTGATTGGAATTTACCCTTTGAAATTATGTGTGATGCTAGTGATTATGTTGTTGGTGTTGTTCTAGGACAAAGAGTTGATAAGAAATTAAATGTTATTCAGTATGCTAGTAAAACTCTAGACATTTCCCAGAGAAATTATGCTACTACTGAAAAAGAATTTCTAGTAGTTGTATTTGCATTTGATAAGTTCAGACCTTATATTGTTGATTCTAAAGTAACTGTTCACACTGATCATGCTACTATTAAATATCTTATGGAAAAGAAAGATGCTAAACCTATACTTATTAGATGGGTTCTCTTGCTACAAGAATTTGATTTGCATATTATTAATAGAAAGGGAGCTGAGAACCCCGTTGCAGACAACTTGTCTAGGTTAGAAAATGTGCTTGATGATCCACTACCTATTGATGATAGCTTTCCTAATGAACAATTAAATGCCATAAATGCCTCTCATAATACTCCATGGTATGCTGATTATGCTAATTATATTGTTGCTAAATTTATACCACCTAGTTTCACATACCAGCAAAAGAAAAAGTTTTTCTATGATTTAAGACATTACTTTTGGGATGACCCGCACCTTTATAAAGAAGGAGTAGATGATTTTATTAGACGTTGTGTACCTGAGCATGAACAGGAACAGATCCTATGCAAGTGCCACTCCGAGTCTTACGGAGGACACCACGCTAGAGATAGAACTGCACATAATGTATTGCAATCCGGTTTCTATTGGCCCACTCTCTTTAAAGATGCTCATAAGCTTGTCTTGTCCTGTGATCAATGTCAAAGAATTGGTAATATTAGTAGACGTTAGGAAATGCCTATGAATTATTCACTTGTTATTGAACCATTTGATGTTTGGGGCTTTGATTATATGGGACTTTTTCCTTCCTCTAATGGGTATACATATATTTTAGTTGTTGATTATGTTACTAAGCGGGTAGAAGCTATTCCAATTACTAGTGCTGATCATAACACTTCTATTAAGATGCTTAAAGAAGTTATTTTTCCGAGGTTTGGAGTCCCTAGATATTTAATGACTGATGGCGGTTCACATTTTATTCATGGTGCTTTCCGTAAAATGCTTGCTAAGTATGATGTTAACCATAAAATTGCATCTCCATATCATCCTCAGTCTAGTGGTCAAGTAGAATTGAGCAATAGAGAGATTAAATTAATTTTGCAAAAGACTGTTAATAGATCTAGAAAGAATTGGTCTAAGAAACTTGATGATGCTTTGTGGGCCTATAGAACTGCTTATAAGAATCCTATGGGTATATCTTCGTATAAAATGGTTTATGGAAAAGCATGTCACTTACCTCTTGAATTAGAACATAAGGCATATTGGACTATTAAAGAGCTCAATTATGATTTCAAACTTGCCGGTGAGAAGAGGTTATTTGACATTAGCTCACTTGATGAATGGAGAACCCAAGCCTATGAGAATGCCAAGTTGTTTAAAGAAAAAGTAAAAAGATGGCATGATAAAAGGATACACAAGCGTGAGTTTAATGTGTTGGAAATATGCCCTAGAGGAAATAATAAAATTGTTATTATTATATTTCCTTGTTCATGATAATTGTCTATTGTTCATGCTATAATTGTATTAACTGGAAACCGTAATACATGCGTGAATACATAGATCACAATATGTCCCTAGTGAGCCTCTAGTTGACTAGCTCTTTGATCAATAGATGGTTGTGGTTTCCTGACCATGGACATTGGATGTCGTTGATAATGGGAACATATCGTTAGGAGAATGATGTGATGGACAAGACCCAATCCTAAGAATAGCACAAGATCGTGTAGTTCGTTTGCTAGAGCTTTTCTAATGTCAAGTATCATTTTCTTAGACCATGAGATTGTGCAACTCCCGGATACCGTAGGAATGCTTTGGGTGTATCGAACACCACAACGTAACTGGGTGACCATAAAGGTGCACTACAGGTATCTCCGAAAGTGTTTGTTTAGTTGGCACGAATCAAGACTGGGATTTGTCACTCCGTATGACGGAGAGGTATCTCTCATGACCATAATGAGCTCAATGTGACCAAGGAGTTATTCATGGGATCATGTGTTACAGAACGAGTAAAGAGACTTGCCAGTAACAAGATTGAACAAGGTATAGGGATACCGACGATGGAATCTCGGGCAAGTAACATACCGATGGACAAAGGGAATTGTATACGAGATTGATTGAATCCCCGGTATCATGGTTCATCCGATGAGATCATCGTGGAACATGTGGGAGCAAATATGGGTATCCAGATCCCGCTATTGGTTATTGGCCGGAGAGGTGTCTCGGTCATGTCCGCATGGTTCCCGAACCCGCAGGGTCTACACACTTAAGGTTCGGTGACGCTAGAGTTGTAATGGGAAATTGTATGTGGTTACCGAAGGTTGTTCGGAGTCCCGCATGAGATCCCGGATGTCATGAGGAGTTCCGGAATGGTCCAGAGGTAAAGATTTATATATGGGAAGTTCAGTTTCAGTCGCCGAAAAGTTTTGGGGGTTATCAGTATTGTACCGGGACCACCGAAAGGTGTCCGGGGGTCCATCGGGTGGGGCCACCTACCCCCGGGGACCAAGTGGGCTGAATATGGCTGGGGAGCAGCCCCTTAGTGGGCTGGCGCACCCCCAAGGGCCCAAGGCGCCTAGGGTTGGAAACCCTAGGGGTGGGGGCGCCTCCCACCTGCTTGGGGGGCCAGCCCCCTCTTCCCTTCCCCCTATATATAGTGAGGGGGTGGGAGGGTATCCGCACTGAGGGAGTCCTGGATTAGGGGGTGTCCGGATAGCCGGACTATACCTTCGGCCGGACTCCTGGACTATGAAGATACAAGATTGAAGACTTCATCCCGTGTTCGGAAGGGACTTTCCTTGGCGTGGAAGGCAAGCTTGGCGGTACGGATATGTAGATCTCCTACCATTGTAATCGACTCTGTGTAACCCTAGCCCTCTTCGGTGTCTATATAAACCGGAGGGTTTTAGTCCGTAGAAAAACAATCATACCATAGGCTAGCTTCTAGGGTTTAGCCTCCTTGATCTCGTGGTAGATCTACTCTTGTACTACCCATATCATCAATATTAATCAAGCAGGACGTAGGGTTTTACCTCCATCAAGAGGGCCCGAACCTGGGTAAAACATCGTGTCCCCTGCCTCATGTTACCATCCGCCTAGACGCACAGTTCGGGACCCCCTACCCGAGATCCGCCGGTTTTGACACCGACATTGGTGCTTTCATTGAGAGTTCCTCTGTGCTGTCGCCATCAGGAAGGATGCCTCATCCCGTCTTTAAAGACGGCACCGTTGCTAAGGGAGCTTTGGCTATCGGCCAAACTCTCCGGCTAGGTGGTTTCCTTATGACCGCCTGTTCGGCTGCTGCGCCAATGATGACCTCTCGGGTCATCGAAAGCAATCTTCACGTCAGCTCGGAATTCGCCGAGCAGCTAGATCCAATGGAGCTCTCTTCCCTAAACGAGCTCTTGGATCGCATCGCTGCCCTGGGAGTCGCTACGGATTACGACCAGATTGGGCCTAAACCCGATCTGAGAGAGATTAACTCTCCCCAGGTCACCCATCACGTTGCCGTGGTAGAGGGACAGTGCGGCGACCCTTCATCTATCTTAAGTACTAGCTACGTCCGGATTCCCGATCCCTCCAAGCCGGATACCCGCGGAGGGGAGGACATCACTCAAGACCTGAACTTAAAGTCAGGCGACGGGCTAGATTCATTGGACAGCATCCAAGAATCCAAACTTCTGAGTTCGGAAACTCCTTGGCCCCTGGGTCTCAGATTGGGTGAGGTTTCGGATTTGATTCCACCCACCCACCCGTACATAAGCGATCTATCTCAAATTAGGCAAGAGCCCGAAGAAACAGTACATCATTACTAGGCCAGATTCCTCCCGGTTATGAATAGGATAAAGGACTGCCACGAGGAAGACGCAATTTCATTCTTCTGTAATAATTGCACGGACAAGGGAATCCTCAACGCCATAAGTCGCCGTGATATTACACGCTTTGCTAACTTGGCGTCCATAGTACGAAAGTACTGTGCGATGGAAAGCGCCTGGAAAACCGAAATAAAATTTTGGGACAATCCGGCCCTGAATACAAACCCAGTCCGAAATAAAAGGGCGCATCATCGCCAGACACCCGGGTTCAATACCAAAAATCAAAAGCCCTCTACAGGGCACGGAACCGTACTAGAAGGATGGCTTAATGGACCCTGTAAAATTCACAGTGCAGAGGGCGCCACACCAACTCATAGCCTTAGAGCATGTTGGATACTCCGGCAGGTGGCAAAAATTGGTGAAGATCTCCTAATTCCAGAAGCCATAGAAAGCCACCCCAGAGACACCAGTATGGTATTAACAGTCTTCGAGACTTTCGCATCAAATAATATGCGAAAAAGAACACTCCGCAACCTTGCCGAAGTCTACCAAGTAGCAACAATAAACCCATGGAGTGACACGGCTATTACTTTTAACGCCAGTGATGAACCTAAATTCCGAACAGCCCGAGCACCAGCCGCATTGGTCCTCAGTCCAATAGTGGACGGCTTTCGTCTTACCAAGGTACTCATGGATGGTGGCAGCGGATTGAACCTCATTTATGAGGAAACCCTTGAAAAAATGGAAATAGACTGGAACTGCATTGAGCGAAGCAGCACAACCTTTAGAGGAATAATCCCCAGTCGGGAAGCGCGCTGTACAGGAAAAATCACACTAGATGTGGTGTTCGGCATGCCGGATAATTACAGGTCCGAAGAGGTCACGTTCCAAGTGGCCCCGTTCAGTAGCGGATATCACGCTCTGCTAGGGCGGGAAGCGTTTACAATCTTCCAAGCAATACCCCATTACGGGTACATGAAGCTCAAGATGCCCGTGCCTAATGGAATCATCACTCTCGCTAGTGATTCGGACATAGCACTCCGCGCCGAAAACAAGACAGCCGCACTGGCCC
This sequence comes from Triticum dicoccoides, assembly GCF_002162155.2. Taxonomy (NCBI): domain Eukaryota; kingdom Viridiplantae; phylum Streptophyta; class Magnoliopsida; order Poales; family Poaceae; genus Triticum; species Triticum dicoccoides. Next base: position 57,264,855 of record NC_041386.1, on the reverse strand, counting down.
TCGAGGCGCTATCCGAAGCCCTAGCGGCTGAGGAACTGACTGCGCTGCGCTCCACGGTGAATAGGGACGATGTGATACTCGACAAAAGATCCAAGTCCACCTCCTTTAAACCAGTGGACAAAATAGTCAAATTCCAGGTCCATCCAACGGACCCCAATAAAACAGCTTCCATCGGGGCGCAGTTAAACCCTGATGTAGATGCCGCACTGCGCGAGAGTTCCTACGAGAGAACTGGGACATTTTCGCCTGGCACCCTTCAGACATGCCAGGAATCCCACGCAGGCTGGCCGAACACAGCTTAAATATCCTAAAAGGATTCAAGCCAGTCAAACAGGCTCTTCGGCGTTTTTCCGAACCTAAGAGACAGGCCATGGGAGAGGAACTAGCCAAGCTATTGGAGGTCGGATTCATCAAAGATATAAAACACCCGGACTGGCTAGCAAACCTGGTGATGGTACCAAAGAAGGACAAATCCTGGCGCTTGTGCGTTGATTTTAAAGACCTTAACAAGGCTTGCCCAAAGGATCCGTTCCCTCTCCCCCGTATCGATCAAATTATCGACGCTACCGCAGGCCACGATTCGTTGTGTTTCCTCGATGCATACTCCGGCTACCATCAAATAAAGATGGCAGAGTCAGACCAAGCCTCAACGGCATTCATCACACCATATGACCCATTCTGCTTCAACACAATGCCCTTCGGGCTCAAAAACGCCGGCGCAACATATCAACGCATGATTCAGACATGTCTGGCAAACCAGATCGGCAAAACAGTGGAGGCATACGTAGATGATGTGGTCGTTAAAACAAGACATGTCGAATCTCTAGTAGACGACTTGAGGCTAACATTCGATAACCTCCGAACATACGACATCAAGCTCAACCCAGAAAAATGCGTTTTCGGTGTTCCAGCCGGAAAGCTCTTGGGCTTCATTGTATCCGGTAGAGGAATTGAAGCAAATCCGGCCAAGATCCGAGCTCTGTCACAATTGGATATCCCGAAGGACCTCAAACAAATACAAAAATTAACCGGATGCGTGGCGGCTCTAAGCCGCTTTATCTCCCGCTTGGGAGAAAAGGCACTACCCCTTTACCGTCTCCTTCGGCGCACCGAACACTTCGAGTGGACGGATGCAGCCACGGCCGGACTCGATGAAATAAAAGCCATCTTGGCAACAAACCCAGTCCTGGCCGCGCCAAACATTGGCGAACCAATGCTATTATACATTGCAGCAACCCATCATGTCGTAAGTGCAGTGCTCGTCGTCGAACGAGAAACAGACGGACACAAATTCCCCCTTCAAAAGCCGGTCTACTATGTGTCCACTGTCCTTACTCCGTGCAAGTCACGGTACCCGCATTATCAAAAGATTGTGTACGCGGTATTTATGGCATCCCGGAAGTTGCGACACTACTTTCAAGAGTGTTCAATAACAGTAGCCTCGAAAGTGCCACTTAACGATATTATAAACAACCGCGACGCGACGGGCCGGATTGCAAAATGGGCCATTGAGCTCCTCCCGTTCGACATAACTTACAAGCCACGGCGAGCTATCAAGTCGCAAGTTTTGGCCGACTTTGTCGCAGAATGGACGGAGGCCGAACTCCCTAAAGAGTATGACACATATTCAAACTGGGTCATGCACTTCGACGGCTCCAAAATGTTGGCCGGTCTAGGGGCTGGCGTCGTTTTGATGTCCCCCACAGGAGACACAGTTCAATACATACTCCAGATAATGTACACAGACTCCAACAATGCAGCCGAATATGATGCCCTTTTACATGGTCTCCGGATGGCAGTATCCATGGGCATTCAACGCCTAGAGGTGCGCGGGGACTCGAACCTCGCAATATCCCGAATAAATGGAGACTTTGATGCCAAGGATCCAAAAATGGCAGCTGATCGCAACGCCATCCTAAAAATGTCAGCTCGGTTCGAAGGGCTCGAATTTCACCATATAGCCCGGGAAAATAATCAGGCGGCAGATGTCCTGGCATGCATCGGCGCAAAACGCGATGTAGTCCCCCGCAACATCTTCTTGGAAAGGCTGTTCAAGCCATCCGTAGTATGGGAAGGGGAACCCGGCAATAACAGCCCGGACCCAACCGCACTGCTCGACACCGAACACTCTGACATAATTGGAGGCTCTGCCAATGAAATAACACCATCAGCCCACGTAATAATGGCCGTCATCGCCCCGTGGACAGAACCATTCCTCGCCTACCTTACTAGGCAGGAACTCCCCGAGGACCAAAATGAGGCACGCTGCATAGTGCGGCGATCTAAAGCCTATAAAGTCCATGAGGAAGAGCTTTATAAGAAAAGCACTACCGGAGTCCTTCAAAGGTGCATCTCCGAAGAGGAAGGGCGGAACCTCTTGGTTGAAATTCATGCCGGACTCGGCGATCATCACGCTGCAGCTCAGTCCCTTGTAAGCAAGGCCTTCCGTACAGGCTTTTATTGGCCGACGGCCCGGGCAGACGCCCAGGACTTAGTCCAACGATGCGTCGGTTGCCAGCTTTTTGCAAACCAAATCCATATGCCACCCACCACCCTCTAAACTATCCCCATCACTTGGCCCTTCGCGGTCTGGGGGCTTGACATGGTTGGACCCCTTAAAGGCGGAACCCGCAAGAAAAAATACTTACTGGTCATGGTGGATAAGTTCACCAAATGGATAGAAGCCAAGCCTGTTAAGATGGCCGAATCCGGACCGGTGATAGACTTTATATCCGGGGTTGTACACCGTTACGGCGTCCCCCACAGCATCATCACTGATAAAGGCATGAACTTTACGGCCGACGAGGTAAAACTCTGGTGCAAAAACATGGGCATCAAGCTCGATTATGCTTCCGTCTATCACCCACAAACTAACGGCCAGTTCGAACATGCAAATGGTCTTATCATGAGCGGCATCAAACCCAGATTAGTGCGGTCCCTTAAGGAATCTAATATGCACTGGGTAGAGGAGCTCGACTCCGTACTCTGGGGGCTGCGGACCACGCCGAATCGCACCACCGGATACACACCATTCTTCATGGTGTACGGCACAGAGGCAGTTTTGCCCTGCGACATAATTCATGACTCACCTCGAGTGCGCATGTACGAAGAAAGAGAAGCCGAGCTCGATCGGCAGGACAGTTTGGACGCCTTGGAGGAAGAGCGTGACGTGGCAAAAGCCCGTTCCGCATTCTATTAACAGCAGGCTCGAAGATACCAAAGCAGAGAAGTACGGGCCAAAAATTACAACGTTGGCGAATTAGTTCTACGCCTGCCGGACAAGAAAAAGGACAAACTCAAGCCCAAGTGGGAAGGTCCCTTCATAATTGACCAAGTCCTGACTGGTGGAGCGTACCGCCTGCGAGATACATCGGATAACCGACTCGAGCCGAACCCATGGAACACAGCCCGTCTCCGAAGATTCTATGCCTAGCGCCGGACCCTGTGTTCGTCTCCTTCCTCTGTCCTTTTTTTATATACTTTCTGTCTTACATTTTTCTCCTTATCCCCCCCTCTCTCTCTCTCTCTCTTATATGGCCTTTAAAGGCTCATAAAGTGACGTGCTATCCGCGCTCATTAAACCTGGGGGCTTCTTTAAACATAAGCTTATTTATACGGGCTTCATGCCCAACACATGTGTCACACTTCCGCATGAACCTTTTATTCACCATTATATGCATCGATATGACTTAAGTTTTGGCCAAGCTGGGTTGCCTGGCTCCTGTGCTTACCCCTACGTTCCCGATTGTTCGGCTAGGTGGTAAAGGGAGCACCTCTGCGATTGTTACTGCCGGGTCAGCTGGATGTGTACCTCAGACTGGGTGAAGCCGAAAGCTAGTGTTCTCAAGGGAATATTCGGTCGGTGAACTAAAGATGATCTTTTTTTCACTTATTTATCTATACGCCCCCAGATGTTTTTCCTGTGTCTCTTTTCGCAGAATGGACATGCACTTTAGGGCATGCCTCCCAGGGAAAGGAACCCCTAACGGAACTATTCTCCCTGGAAGATGTTTCTTACTAACCATGTAATAGAACATAACTAGTTGGGCACTTGTCTGTTCAAGCACTAATTACCCCTACGCCTGGTCTCCATGCATACCCCGGTTCTTATATAACCGCGAGGGTATTTGGACACACTCCGGACTGTCAGGTCCCGAGGTTGAAGCGAAAAGGTCGGCCATGACAAACGATCTACAATCCGGCTAGAAGGCATTACACATGTCAATTAAAATTACATAGTCAATCTAACTGATTGTATTCCTCTTCAATACCATCTAACAGGCTGTCTAGCTTACAGTCCTATTGGGAATACTTTGCGGCCAATTCTACTTGGCTGTATACTAAGCTCACAGGGATCTCCTTCCCATCGGGCCCCACGGGTCCGACCTCGGCCATGTGGTTTGGGTCAGCCTTCGTGTACCGCGTCTTCACCATGGCCCAGGCCTCCCTGGCGCCTTGACGGCAGGCCGACATCTTCCACAATCGGAAGCGCCCTCGCGCTCCCTTCAGCTTCTCTACAAGCTCTCCAAGGTCTTCGAGCATGGAGACGGATGGCCACAAGGCCTGGGCGACGCCTTGCATCACCTGTCGAACTCGCTCGTGCAGTTGTGAGAGCTCGGGAAGAAGGTCACAAGTAGAACCGGGCATTTCCTCTGCAGGATGACCTGTTAGCATACCTACAGACATTACTCTGTTAGTCGACTTCCTCGCCGAACTCTTTTTTCAAAGTTCGTTTAAGCACTTACTAAATATGCCGCGTCGAAGCCGCTGATTCTCCTTAACGGAGTCCAACAGCTGGGCACGAACATCCTTCAGTTCAACGCCCAGCTTGGTGTTGGCATCTTGGAGATCGTTCTTCTCTCGCCTCACCTTTGTCAGCACACTCTCACCAGCCTTCAGCTGGCGTAGGAGTTGTTGCTTTTCCGGATTTAATCCGGCGCCATCTGCAATTTCATTTGTCAGATTTGCACCCACGCCGCACTTTGCAAAATACTTACTTTCGAAGCGTATATTACCAGAGGGGGTCTCCTTGGGCTCCCCTGCTGCGGCTAATGTGGCCTCAAGTTGGGCTTTGCACTCTTCCAGCTCCTGGGACAGTAGGGTATTCTTTTCTGTAAGAACCTGCATAACAAATGATCCTTAAATCAGTTATTCTAATTGTTTCAAGTCTCGGGGGCTACTGGTATATATAGTTACCAAAATTTTCTTACCCATATGTCTTTTACATATTGCTCCGTGGCTCTAGCTAGACCATTTTGAGCGGCATGGAGGTACACATCTCCCGAATTGAAGGCATCCAATGCCTCTTGGGAGAAACAAGCGTCGCGAAGAACTGTCCGGCGACGCCTGTGGTTCATGGCACTCTCCACCTCGGAATTGGTGGCAGACAGCCTGTCTGCATCCTCTGTCGGAGGAGCGTCCGGTGCGCGCCTTGTGTTCGCCTCCGCTTCCGGACTAGGATTTGGAGCCTGGCTGGTGGAGGCACGATTGGCAACCTCTCCGGATATAGTCCGGCGAGGTCTCTTCGTCCTGAAGAGAGCACGAGCGTTAATACGCCTTGAAGGAATAACACCTGGGAATAAGATGGCGTGCTATACCTTTGCGCCGGCGTCTCAGTCCGGACCGCACTTCTTTTCAGCCCGCGGGGCCTTGCCACCCCTCGTTGGCTAGTCGCCACAGGCTCGGCCTCCCGTCTCAAGGACCTCCCCTGCAAAACACGGTTGTCATACGACAATCGAAAACACGCGAGGATAGATCCCTTTTCAAAGTGCTGGGACTTCGGTCTCAGTTACCTGTGAGGCTGGGAGTGGCCCTGGGTAACTGGCCGTAATGGCCACCAAGGCGTTGTCATTGCTCAATTGATGAAACACCCCATCAATCAGCTCCACAGATAAGTCTGGATCCTCTTGAGAGGCCGGGTCGAGGGACCGTCCCGGATCCTCGGGTTGTGGAGGAGGGCTGTTTATTTCTTTAACAGCCTGGCGCAGTTCCTGCGTTGAAGTCGTTAGACTGAATATTTAACGATGGGAATACAAAACGGATGGGCAAGTAAAAGTGTCCACTTACCCAACTTGGGGGATTGTACATAGAAAATCCACCCTGTGGGTTGACGCGGAGAAATTCCTCCTCTTCTCCCTTGTACAAAGCAGACAAGATCTTTATTAGAGCGGCAGCCGAATCCGGCCCCTTACGGCCGTGGTGGGTGGCGTCGTCCTCCCCATTGAAGTCCCACATGGGGTGGCCTCTATACTGAAGCGGCTGCACCCCTCGCATGATGCATGCGGCCATGACCCCGATCATGGTTAGTCCGGAATGAGCTAACAATCTTATCCGGCCCATCAGGTAAAGAACGTCCTTGTCGCTTTCCCTCTGAGGGCTCCGTGGACGCCAGCTTAGGCTCTTCTTTAGGGGAGCACTGTCGAACTCAGGGAGGCCAATCCGGACAGGATCCGGCAGCGGGACATCCTCTATATAAAACCATTCCGAAGGCCAGTCCTCGGACGCCTTCTTTGGGGTTCCGGATAGATATCCGGTCCCGGTGATGCGCCACACTTCGGCTCCGCCCACTTGATAATATTGACCCCTTCTGAGAATGGGGCACAAGGCAGAATAGCCTTTTCCACAGCGCGAAATGAGCCTCGCAGACCAAAAATAGCTCGCAAAGGGCTACGAAGCCCACGATATGCAATATGGAGGCAAGCGTGAGGTTGTGCAGCTGGAGGCCATAGAACTCCAGGAGCCCCCGAAGAAACGGATGATTGGAAATCCGAGCCCTCTTATTAAGTAAGGGACAAGGCATACCCGCTCTCCTTTGGAGGGATTGGGGGCGCTCTCCGCTTGCTCTCCGCCATTATAGGTGGCAAGTCCGGCTCAAATCGGGACCATATAGGCCGGGGGGAGAAATCCCTTGGTCTAGAGCGTCACTAGCTCGCTGTGCGGGATGGAGCATCTCTCCCAATCTCCAGGCTGAGGGCTGGAAGGACGAGAGGAGGAGCTGCGGCGGCCGACAATGATAGAATGGACCTCTGTCGTATACGCTCTGATGAATACTCGCGAAGGGGAGAAGGTGTGGTTTGGATCTAAATCCTCGTCCCCTTAAATAGGCGGCTCATTCACGCGGCTAGGGGTGTAAATGTAAAAACACCCTGACTTTTCGTATTCGTTTGACACGTGGAAGACGACCATTATTGGGCGTAGAAGCCAAGGAGCGCTATATTTACAAGAAACCGGACATTATTCAACAGGTACACGGAATTTGGAGGAGAACCCGCCTTGCAATGCCGAAGACAATTTGCGCGCCAGATTCGTCGTCATTCAAGCCTAGTTCGGGGGCTACTGAGGGAGTCCTGGATTAGGGGGTGTCCGGATAGCCGGACTATACCTTCGGCCGGACTCCTGGACTATGAAGATACAAGATTGAAGACTTCGTCCCGTGTCCGGAAGGGACTTTCCTTAGCGTGGAAGGCAAGCTTGGCGGTACGGATATGTAGTTCTCCTACCATTGTAACCGACTCTGTGTAACCCTAGCCCTCTCCGGTGTCTATATAAACCGGAGGATTTTAGTCTGTAGAAAAACAATCATACCATAGGCTAGCTTCTAGGGTTTAGCCTCCTTGATCTCGTGGTAGATCTACTCTTGTACTACCCATATCATCAATATTAATCAAGAAGGATGTAGGGTTTTACCTCCATCAAGAGGGCCCGAACCTGGGTAAAACATCATGTCCCCTGCCTCCTGTTACCATCCGCCTAGACGCACAGTTCGGGACCCCCTACCCGAGATCCGCCGATTTTGACACCGACACGCACCCTTCCCCTGGCACAACCCTTTCCCCCTCCAACTCCTCCTCCTCCTCCTCCTCCTCCTCCTCTGTAGTGCTTAGCGATGCTCTGCCGGAGAACCACGAGCTCCACCACTGCTAGCTCTTGAGCACTATGTTGGATTTCCCCGAAGAGGAGAGGATGATGCAGCAAAGTAGCGTAAGTATTTCCCTCAGTTTTTGAGAACCAAGGTATCAATCCAGTAGGAGGCTACACGCGAGTCCCTCGTACCTACACAAAAACAATAGCTCAACGCAACCAACGCGCTTAGGGGTTGTTAATCCCTTCACACTCACTTACAAAAGTGAGATCTGATAGAGATGATAAATAATATTTTTTGGTATTTTTGGTATAGAGATGCAAAGTAAAAAGTAAAAGCAAGTAAAAGCAAAGCAATAATAAAGTGATGGAGATTGATATGATGAGAAAGAGACCCGGGGGCCATAGGTTTCCCTAGTGGCTTCTCTCAAGGGCATAAGTATTCTACGGTGGGTGAACAAATTACTGTTGAGCAATTGACATAATTGAGCATAGTTATGAGAATATCTAGGTATGATCATGTATATAGGCATCACGTCCGAGAGAAGTAGACCGACTCCTGCCTGCATCTACTACTATTACTCCACTCATCGACCACTATCCAGCATGCATCTAGAGTATTAAGTTAAAAACAGAGTAACGCCTTAAGCAAGATGACATGATGTAGAGGGATAGTTTCATGCAATATGATAAAAACCCCATCTTGTTATCCTCGATGGCAACGATACAATACGTGCCTTGCTGCCCCTTCTGTCACTGGGAAAGGACACCGCAAGATCGAACCCAAAGCTAAGAACTTCTCCCATGGCAAGAACAACCAATCTAGTAGGCCAAACCAAACTGGTAATTCGAAGAGACTTGCAAAGATAACCAATCATACATAAAAGAATTCAGAGAAGATTCAAATATTATTCATAGATAGACTTGATCATAAACCCACAATTCATCGGTCTTAACAAACACACCGCAAAAAGAAGATTACATCGAATAGATCTCCACGAGAGAGGGGGAGAACATTGTATTGAGATCCAAAAAGAGAGAAGAAGCCATCTAGCTACTAACTATGGACCCGTAGGTCTGAAGTAAACTACTCACACTTCATCGGAGGGGCTTGGATGATGATGTAGAAGCCCTCCGTGATTGATGCCCCCTCCGGCGGAGCTCCGGAACAGGCCCCAAGATGGGATATCGTGGATACAGAAAGTTATGGCAGTGGAATTAGGTTTTTGGCTCCGTATCTGACCGTTTGGGGGTACGTGGATATATATAGGAGGAAGAAGTACATCGGTGGAGCTTCGAGGGGCCCACGAGGCAGGGGGTGCACCCTAGGGGGGGCGCCCTCCACCCTCGTGGCTTTCTTGACGGAGGGTCCAAGTCTCCTGGATCTTATCAGATGAGAAAATCACGTTTTCGAAGGTTTCATTCCGTTTGGACTCTGTTTGATATTCCCTTTCTTCGAAACCCTAAAACAGGCAAAAAACAACAATTCTGGGCTGGGCCTCCGGTTAATAGGTTAGTCCCAAAAATAATATAAAAGTGGATAATAAAGCCTAGTAATGTCCAAAACAGTAGATAATATAGAATGGAGCAATCAAAAATTATAGATACGTTGGAGACGTATCAAGCATCCCCAAGCTTAATTCCTGCTCGTCCTCGAGTAGGTAAATGATAAAAACAAAAATTTTGATGCGGAGTGCTACTTGGCATAATTTCAATGTAAATCTTCTTAATTGTGGTATGAATATTCAGATTCAAAAGATTCAAGACAAAAGTTCATGTTGACATAAAAATAATAATACTTCAAGCATACTAACAAAGCAATTATGTCTTCTTAAAATAACATGGCCAAAGAAAGCTATCCCTACAAAATCATATAGTCTGGATATGCTCTATCTTCACCACACAAAGTATTTAAATCATGCACAACCCCGTTGACAAGCCAAGCAATTGTTTCATACTTTTGACATTTTCAAAACTTTTTCAATCTTCACGCAATACATGAGCGTGAACCATGGATATAGCACTATATGTGGAATAGAATGGTGGTTGTGGAGAAGACAAAAAGAGGGGAAGATAGTCTCACATCAACTAGGCGTATCAACGGGCTATGGAGATGCCCATCAATAGATATCAATGTGAGTGAGTAGGGATTGCCATGCAACAGATGCACTAGAGCTATAAGTATATGAAAGCTCAACAAAAGAAACTAAGTGGGTGTGCATCCAACTTGCTTGCTCACGAAGACCTAGGGCATTTTGAGGAAGCCCATCATTGGAATATACAAGCCAAGTTCTATAATGAAAAATTCCCACTAGTATATGAAAGTGACAGAATGAGAGACTCCGTATCATGAAGATCATGGTGCTACTTTGAAGCACAAGTGTGGTAAAAGGATAGTAACATTGTCCCTTCTCTCTTTTTCTCTCTTTTTTTGGGCCTTCTCTTTTTTTATGGCCTCTTTTTCTCTTTTTTTATTTTTTGTCCGGAGTCTCATCCCGACTTGTGGGGGAATCATAGTCTCCATCATCCTTTCCTCACTTGGGACAATGCTCTAAAAATGATGATCATCACACTTTTTATTTATCTTACAACTCAACAATTACAACTCAATACTTAGAACAAAATATGACTCTATATGAATGCCTCCGGCGGTGTACCGGGAAATGCAATGAATCAAGAGTGACATGTATGAAAGAATTATGAATAGTGGTTTTGCCACAAATACGATGTCAACTACATGATCGTGCTAGCAATATGACAATGATGGAGCGTGTCATAATGAACAGAATGGTGGAAAGTTGCATGGCAATATATCTCGGAATGGCTATGGAAATGCCATGATAGGTAGGTATGGTGGCTATTTTGAGGAAGGTATTTGGTGGGTGTATGATACCAGCGAAAAGTGTGCGGTATTAGAGAGGCTAGCAATGGTGGAAGGAAGGGAAGTGCGTATAATCCATGGACTCAACATTAGTCATAAAGAACTCATATACTTATTGCAAAAATCTAGAAGTTATCAAAGCAAAGTATTACGCGCATGCTCCTAGGGGGATAGATTGGTAGGAAAAGACCATCGCTCGTCCCCGACCGCCACTCATAAGGAAGACAATCAATAAATAAATCATGCTCTGACTTCATCACATAACGGTTCACCATACATGCATGCTACGGGAATCACAAACTTTAACACAAGCATTTCCCAAATTCACAACTACTCAACTAGCATGACTCTAATATCACCATCCTCATATCTCAAAACAATTATCAAGCATCAATTTTTTTCCTTAGTATTCACCGCACTCAAAAGAAAGTTTTACAAATCTTGAATACCAAGCATATTATTATTAAGCAAATTACCATGCTATTAAGACTCTCAAAATAATCTAAGTGAAGCATGAGAGATCAATAGTTTCTACAAAACAAATCCACCACAGTGCTCTAAAAGATATAAGTGAAGCACTAGAGCAAAATTATATAGCTCAAAAGATATAAGTGAAGCATATAGAGTATTCTATCAAATTCCAAATTATGTATGGCTCTCTCAAAAGGTGTGTACAGCAAGGATGATTGTGGTAGACTAACAAGCAAAGACTCAAATCATAAAAGTCGCTCCAAGCAAAACACATATCATGTGGTGAATAAAAATATAGCTCCAAGTAAGGTTACCGATAGAAGTAGACGAAAGAGGGGATGCCTTCCGAGGCATCCCCAAGCTTTGGCTTTTAGGTGTCCTTATATTATCTTGGGGGTGCCATGGGAATCCCCAAGCTTAGGCTCTTGCCACTCCTTGTTCCATAATCCATCAAATCTTTACCCAAAACTTGAAAACTTCACAACACAAAACTTGAAGTAGAAAACTCGTGAGCTCCGTTAGCGAAAGAAAACAAAATACCACTTCAAGGTACTGTAATGAACTCATTCTTTATTTATATTGGTGTTATACCTACTGTATTCCAACTTCTCTATGGATTATAAACTATTTTACTAGCCATAGATTCATCAAAATAAGCAAACAACACACGAAAAACAGAATCTGTCAAAAACAGAACAGTCTGTATTAATCTGTAGCTATCTCAAGATCTGGAACCCCAAAAATTCTAAAATAAATTGCTGGACGTGAGTAATTTATCTATTAATCATATGCAAAAAGAATTAACTAAATAGCGCTCTCCAAATAAAAATGACAGCAGTTCTCGTGAGCACTAAAGTTTCTGTTTTTTACAGCAAGCTCAACAAGACTTTCCCCAAGTCTTCCCAACGGTTCTACTTGGCACAAACTCTAATTGAACACAAAAAACACAACCAAAACAGAGGCTAAATAATTTATTTATTGAATAACAGCAAGGATAAATATTGGGTTGTCTCCCAACAAGCGCTTTTCTTTAAAGCCTTATAGCTAGGCATAATATTTCAATGATGCTCACATGAAAGACAAGGATTGAAGCACAAAGAGAGCATCATAAGACACGTGAAAAACATATCTAAGTCTAACATACTTCCTATGCATAGGCATCTTATAGGCAAATAACTTATCAAGGCAAGCAACAGCTAGCATATGCAAGGAAGCAGAAAACAAACAATAGCAATTTCAACATAACGAGAGGTAATTTAGTAACATGAAAATTTCTACTACCATATTTTCCTCTCTCATAACAATTGTATGTGGTATCATAAGAAAATTCAACAAAATAGCTATCACATAAAATATTTTCAACACGATCCACATACATGCAAAGTTGACACTCTTCCAAAATAGTGGGATTAACATTAACTAAAGTCATGACTTCTCCAAACCCACTTTTATCAAAAATTTCATAAGATTGAACGTTCTCCAAATATGTGGGATCTAAAGTTGACACTCTTCCAAACCCACTTTCAATAATATTGCAAACACTATTATCAATCTCATATTCATCATGGGGCTTAAATAAATTTTCAATATCATAAGAAGAATTACCCCAATCATGATCATTACAACAAGTAGTAGACATAGCAAAACTAGCATCCCCAAACTTAGGGTTTTGCATATTATTAGCACAACTGACATCAAGAGAATTTATAGTAAAATCATTGCAATCATGCTTTTTATTCAAAGATCTATCATGAATCGTTTTATAAAGTAATTCATCACACTTTTCAGATTCACGAATTTCAAGCAAAACTTCATAAAGATAATCTAGTGCACAAAACTCACTAGCAATTGGTTCATCATAATTGGATCTCTTAAAAAGATTAGCAAGTGGGTGAGGATCCATAGATCTTAGGTTCTCTGTTTAGTAATAAATAAACAACTATTCTAACCATACGAGCAAACAAGAAGCAAGCGAAAAAGAGGCAAATAGAGAAAGAGGATAGAGAGAGAGAGGGCGAATAAAACGGCAAGGGTGAAGTGAGGGAGAGGAAAACAAGAGGCAAATGACAAATAATGTAATGCGGGGGATAGGGATTGTGATGGGCACTTGGTATGTTGACTTTTGCGCAGGCTCCCCGGCAACGGCGCCAGAAATGGCTCGTTGTCGGGAGTCAAATCTTGACTTGCGCGAACCTCCCCGGCAACGGCGCCAGAAATTCTTCTTGCTACCTCTTGAGCACTGCGTTGGATTTCCCCGAAGAGGAGAGGATGATGCAGCAAAGTAGCGTAAGTATTTCCCTCAGTTTTTGAGAACCAAGGTATCAATCCAGTAGGAGGCTACACGCGAGTCCCTTGTACCTACACAAAAACAATAGCTCAACGCAACCAACGCGCTTAGGGGTTGTTAATCCCTTCACACTCACTTACGAAAGTGAGATCTGATAGAGATGATAAATAATATTTTTTTGGTATTTTTGGTATAGAGATGCAAAGTAAAAAAGTAAAAGCAAGTAAAAAAAAGGGCAACCTGGTGCATGTAGCTCCCGCTTGCGCAGGGTCCAGGGAAGGGTCCGACCACTTTGGGTCTATAGTACGCAGCCTTTCCCTACATTTCTGTAAGAGGCTGTTTCCAGGACTTGAACCTATAAAGTGATGGAGATTGATATGATGAGAAAGAGACCCGGGGGCCATAGGTTTCACTAGTGGCTTCTCTCAAGGGCATAAGTATTCTACGGTGGGTGAACAAATTACTGTTGAGCAATTGACATAATTGAGCATAGTTAGGAGAATATCTAGGTATGATCATGTATATAGGCATCACGTCTGAGACAAGTAGACCGACTCCTGCCTGCATCTACTACTATTACTCCACTCATCGACCGCTATCCAGCATGCATCTAGAGTATTAAGTTAAAAACAGAGTAACGCCTTAAGCAAGATGACATGATGTAGAGGGATAGTTTCATGCAATATGATAAAAACCCCATCTTGTTATCCTCGATGGCAACGATACAATACGTGCCTTGCTGCCCCTTCTGTCACTGGGAAAGGACACCGCAAGATCGAACCCAAAGCTAAGCACTTCTCCCATGGCAAGAACAACCAATCTAGTAGGCCAAACCAAACTGATAATTCGAAGAGACTTGCAAAGATAACCAATCATACATAAAAGAATTCAGAGAAGATTCAAATATTATTCATAGATAGACCTGATCATAAACCCACAATTCATCGGTCTCAACAAACACACCGCAAAAAGAAGATTACATCGAATAGATCTCCACGAGAGAGGGGGAGAACATTGTATTGAGATCTAAAAAGAGAGAAGAAGCCATCTAGCTACTAACTATGGACCCGTAGGTCTGAAGTAAACTACTCACACTTCATCGGAGGGGCTTGGATGATGATGTAGAAGCCCTCCGTGATCGATGCCCCCTCCAGCGGAGCTCCGGAACAGGCCCCAAGATGGGATATCGTGGATACAGAAAGTTGCGGCGGTGGAATTAGGTTTTTGGCTCCGTATCTGATCGTTTGGGGGTACGTGGATATATATAGGAGGAAGAAGTACGTCGGTGGAGCTTCGAGGGGCCCACGAGGCAGGGGGCGCACCCTAGGGGGGGCGCCCTCCACCCTCGTGACCGCCTCGTGGCTTTCTTGACGGAGGGTCCAAGTCTCCTGGATCTTATCTGATGAGAAAATCACGTTTCTGAAGGTTTCATTCCGTTTGGACTCCGTTTGATATTTCTTTTCTTCGAAACCCTAAAACAAGCAAAAAACAACAATTCTGGGCTGGGCCTCTGGTTAATAGGTTAGTCCCAAAAATCATATAAAAGTGGATGATAAAGCCCAATAATGTCAAAAACAGTAGATAATATAGCATGGAGCAATCAAAAATTATAGATACGTTGGAGACGTATCAACCACCATGCCATTGTGATGCCGGAGTCCTCCCTCAACTTCTCCTCTCCCCTTGCTGGATCAAGAAGGAGGAGACGTCCCCGGGCTATACTTGTGTTGAACGCGGAGGCGCCATCCATTCGACGCTTGGATCAGATCTTCCGCGATTTGAATCGCCGCGAGTATGACTCCATCAACCGCGTTCCTTGCAACGCTTCTGCTTAGCAATCTTCAAGGGCATGAAGATGCACTCTCTCTCTCTCTCTCTGTTGTTAGAATCTCCTAGATTGATCTTGGTGACATGTAGGATTTTTTTGAATTATTACTACGTTACCTAGCAGTGGCATCATGAGCTAGGTCTATGCATATATTCGATGCACGAGTAGAACACAAGTAGTTGTGGGCGATGATTTGGTCAATTTGCTTGCCATTACTAGTCCTATCTTGATTCGACGACATTGTGGAATGAAGCGGCATGGAACGACTTTACACATACACTTATGTGACACTGGTTCCACCGCCTGACATGCACTTGTTGCATAAGGTGGCTAGTGGGTGTCTGTCTCTCCCACGTTAGTCGAATCGGATTCGATGAAGAGGGTCCTTATGAAGGGTAAATAGCAATTGGCATATCACCATTGTGGCTTTGGCATAGGTAAGAAATGTTCTTGCTAGAAACCCATAGCAGCCACGTAAAACATGCAACAACAATTAGATGATGTCTAACTTGTTTTTGCTTGGTATGCTATGTTATGTGATATGGCCAAAAGGATGTGATGAATTATATATGTGATCTATGAGATTGATCATGTTCTTGTAATAGGAATCACGACTTGCATGTCGATGAGTATGGCAATCGGCAGGAGCCATAGGAGTTGTCTTAATTTATTGTGTGACCTGCGAGTCAATATAAACGCCATTTAATCACTTTACTTTATTGCTAACTGTTAGCCTTAGTAGTAGAAGTAATAGTTGGCGAGACAACTTCATGAAGACACGATGACGGAGATCGTGATGATGGAGATCATGGTGTCATGCCGGCGGCGATGGTGATCATGCCGCACCTCGAAGATGGAGATCAAAGGCGCAAGATGATATTGGCCATATCATGTCACTTTATGATTTGCATGTGATGTTTATCATGTTTGTATCTTATTTGCTTAGAACGACGGTAGCTTAAATAAGATGATACCTCACTAAAATTTCAAGAAATGTGTTCCCCCTAAGTGTGTACCATTGCGATGGTTCGTTGTTTTGAAGCACCACGTGATGATCGGGTGTGATAGATTCTAACGTTCGCATACAATAGGTGTAAGCCAGATTTACACATGCGAAACACTTAGGTCGACTTGACGAGCCTAGCATGTACAGACATGGCCTCGGAACACGAGAGACCGAAAGGTCGAACATGAGTTGGATAGTAGATGCAATTGATACGTCTCCAACGTATCTACTTTTCCAAACACTTTTGACCTTGTTTTGGACTCTAACTTGCATGATTCGAATGGAACTAACCCGGACTGACGCTGTTTTCAGCAGAATTGTCATGGTGTTATTTTTGTGCAGAAATAAAAGTTCTCAGAATGACCTGAAAATTTACGGAGACACATTTTGGAATTTATAAAAAATACTGGCGAAAGAATCGGCGTAAGGGGGTCCACACCCTGTCCACGAGGGTGCAGGGCGCCCCCTGGGGCGCTCCCCCTGCCTCGTGCCCCCCTGAGACTCCACCAACGTCAAATCCAACTCTATATATTCATGTTCGAGGAGAGAAAAATCAGAGAGAAGGATTTATCGCGTTTTACGATACGAAGCCACTGCCAAGCCCTAATCTTCATCGGGAGAGCTGATCTGGAGTCCATTTGGGGCTCCGGAGAGGGGAATTCGTCGCCATCATCATCATCAACCTTCCTCTATCACCAATTTCATGATGCTCACCGCCGTGTGTGAGTAATTCCATCGTAGGCTTGCTAGACGGTGATGGGTTGGATGAGATTTATCATGTAATCGAGTTAGTTTTGTTAGGGTTTGGTCCCTAGTATCCATTATGTTCTAAGATTGATGTTGCTATGACTTTGCTATGCTTAATGCTTGTCACTAGGGCCTGAGTGCCATGATTTCAGATCTGAACCTATTATGTTTTCGTGAATATCTGTGAGTTCTTGATCCTATCTTGCAAGTCAATAGTCACCTACTATGTGTTATGATCGGGTAACCTCGAAGTGACAATAATCAGGACCACTCCCGGTGATGACCGTAGTTTGAGGAGTTCATGTATTCATTAAGTGTTAATGCTTTGGTCCGGTACTCTATTAAAAGGAGGCCTTAATATCCCTTAGTTTCCAATAGGACCCCGCTGCCACGGGAGGGTAGGACAAAATATGTCATGCAAGTTCTTTCCCATAAGCACGTATGACTATATTCGGAATACATGCCTACATTACATTGATGAACTGGAGCTAGTTCCGTGCCACCCTATGTTATAACTGTTGCATGAGGAATCACATCCGACATAATTATCCATCACTGATCCATTGCCTACGAGCTTTTCACATATAGATCTTTGCTTAGTTACTTTTCCGTTGCCACTGTTACGGTTACTACAAAAACCACTACTGTTACTTTTGCCACCGTTACCGTTACTTCCATACTACTTTGCTACTAAATACTTTGTTGCAGATATTAAGTCTTTCAGGTGTGGTTGAATTGACAACTCAACTACTAAAACTTGAGAATATTCTTTGGCTCCCCATGTGTCGAATCAATAAATTTGGGTTGAATACTCTACCCTCGAAAACTGTTGCGATCCCCTATACTTGTGGGTTATCAAGACTATTTTCTGGCACCATTGCCAGGGAGCACACCTCTATTCTTTGAGTCACTTGGGATTTATATCTGTTGATCACTATGAGGAACTTGAAAGATGAAAGAACCAAGATTTTTCCCTCAACTATGAGGGGGGGGGGGGTAAGGAACTGCCATCTAGATCTGCACTTGATTCACCTTCTGTTTTGAGTAAACTTGCGACACCTACTCTTGCTATTGATTCCGATATGTCACATGTTATCAATGATGCCACTTCTGCTATACATTATGCTTATGATGAAACTACTTCTATGCTTGATAATACTGTGCCATTAGGTGAATTTCTTGATGAACAACTTGCTAGGGTTAGAGAGAATGAAATTATTGAAATTGATAATATTGATGAAAGTGATGATGAAGATTCTCCCCTAGATATGAATTGTCTGATGTGCCTGAGGGTTATGTTATGGATGAAGAAACTGCTAGAGATATTTTAGCTTGCAAAGATAGATATGATCTTAAGAAACTGTTAGCTAAGCTGAAAGAAAAATCTTTGAATGCTAGAATGAAATATGACCCTGCTTTTGCTACTTCACCTATTTGTATTTCTGACAAGGATTATGATTTCTCTGTTGATCCCGAGTTAATTACTATGGTTGAATCTGATCCTTTTTATGGCTATGAATCTGAAACAGTTTTGGCACATCTCAGTAAATTGAATGATATAGCCACCCTATTCACTCATGAGGAAAAAATTCGTTACTACTATATCCCTAAGTTATTTCCGATCTCATTAATGGGTGATGCTAAAACATGGTTTAATTCTCTTGCTCCTAGTTGTGTGCATAGTCCCCAGGATATGATTTATTACTTCTCTGCTAAACATTTCCCCGCTCATAAGAAACAGGCCGCCTTAAGGGAAATATATAATTTTGTGCTAATTGAAGAAGAGAGTCTCCCACAAGCTTGGGGGAGGCTTCTCCGATTACTTAATGCTTTACCTGATCATCCTCTCAAGAAAAATGAAATACTTGATATCTTTTATAATGGACTAACCGATGCTTCCAGAAACCACCTGGATAGTTGTGATGGTTGTGTTTTCAAGGAAAGAACTGTTGAGCAAGCTGAATTGCTATTGAATAATATATTGAGTAATGATAATGATTGGACACTTCCTGAACCAAGTCCGAAGAAAAGGGGTATTCTATTTCTCAGTCCTGAAGATATGCAAGAGGCAAATAAATCTATGAAAGAAAAGGGTATTAAAGCTGAAGATGTTAAGAATTTACCACCTATTGAAGAAATACTTGGTCTTGATAACCCGACACAGGTAGTAAACGGGATGTTATTGATTGCAACAAAGGCAATGTCAGTTTTCATGTTAATGGTAATGAGCATACGATACACTTTTCGAGGGAACAACCTCAAGTCCACAATATCAATTCTATTGGAAAAATCTCAATGATTACTATTAGAGGGTTTGAATTCCCTCTTCCTACTGTCAAGAAGGAATATGATATTCTTATTGTTGGGGACATGCATATCCCCGTTGAGGTAACTTAGTGCTATTCGAAAATTCTCCGGTTTCATGTTATTCGGAAAGAGTTTGTTAACAAGACTTGATCAACCTTGTTAGTGGATTCCTTTTGATGAGCATGAGATGGATGAAGTTAGAAAGCACAACTCTCTGTACGCTCCTTTTACTTTTTGTTATTTAGATTAAATAAAGCAAGAATGGTATTTTCTGTCTGTTTTCTGAATTATCCTTGCAACAAAAATACCTCGAAAATAAAAGTTCTCCAAATGTCTTGAAAATGATATATGAATTTTTGTAGAATATTTTAGAATTATTGGCACTGAGAACACACTAGGGGGACCCACCATCTGGCCACGAGGGTCCAGGGCGCCCCCCTGGGGCGCGCCCCCTGCCTCATGGACCCCACGTGGACCCCCTCCACTTATTCCAGCACCCACTCACTTTGTCTTCCTACAGAAAAAATCCTCCCATAGCTCAAACCCATGTTCTAGTTCATCTTACTGCCATTTTTGATCTCCTTGCTCAAAGCTCCATTCACAAAACTGTTTGGGGAGATTGTTCTTCGGTATGTGACTCCTCCAATGGTCCAATTAGTTTTTGTTCTAGTGCTTTATTTATCGCAATTTTTTTGCTGCTAAGGTGACCCTGTTCTCGAGCTTGCATGTCAAATTTATATTGTCCCAAGTAGTTCTAATGCATGATATAGTCTCTAGGTACTTGTAGGAGTAGTTGCTATCAATCTTGTTGAGTTTGGTTCACTTTTATTTTAAGTCACTAAAAAATTTAGAAATTTTTTAGAGGAAGAAAAATGTTTAGGAAAATGTACCAAGGTGGTTCCTCAAGGAAGCAAGGACCGAGGCTTGCGATACATGAGCTAGACGATGAACTACCGAGGGAAGCTCAAGTGCGGCCTTGTGAATGGCCGTGAGAGGAGTTTATGGTCTAGGCAGGCATCAAGGATGAATTTGATGCGTATATGCGTAATGCTGATCTTGAGGACTTTGTGTCAGATAAGTGCCGACAGTACCACTACCTAACCGATTCCTTTGTGAGAAGGTTTAAATTTACATCCTCACACAATTCTCACACTGTTTTATTTGATCTTTATGATAAATCTTACACCATGGACCTAGAAGATTTTAACACTGCTTGTAAACTCCCGCACTGGGGCAATGTTAGTGAACCTCACAAATCTTAATATAAAGACTTTCTTGCTTGTATCTGTAACATCCCAAAATTCTAAATTTTTGGAATGTTATAATAAATAGATAGATTTGATTGATTGTTTGATTGATTGTCTGAAAGTGAGTGAATTCGAAACTTTTGAAAGTTAAATGAGAGGGAATAAAAGGACTTTCCCAAACTTTCATATTTGCTTTCTGATCTCCGTGAATTCAAATTCTTTTCACCACGAAACCCTGGAGAGAAGATGACATGACTTCTTCCATTTATTTAAATGACATGGGGTGTTGAAAATAATTGAATTTCATTTGAGAATATTTCCAGTTCTGAAACTTTATGCAACTCAATGATTTTCACGAGTGAAGATAAAATGACTTCTTCAAATTATATGAAATATGAGTTGGGAGTTTCAAAGGATCAATTTTAAAGTCCTTTTTGAATTTATTTTCAATTTGGAGTTATTTGAGTTTTATTCAAATTATTTTTCTCCAAAAATAAAATACATGGAAATTAGGGTAACATGATTCCATACAACAGAAAATTGGAGAAAAATTTATTTGAAAACATTTTGGTATTTTTAGAATGATTTTTATTGGATTTTATTAGACCAGCAGCACTCTTTGATTTATCTGAATTTGTGTGGATTTTATTTGAAGTTATAAAAATGTTCATGTCGTAGAAAATCTTTTTCTGAAAATTTTGATATACTATATGCCTATATAATATTTTTATTTATTTTGCTTTTACTATTTTAATTGTCTAGAAAATGTTTTTTTCCTTTAAAAAAAATTCTCCCCGACTGGGCCGGCCCAGCTAACCAGCCAGGCCCAGCCCAGCGTGCCGCCACCCTCCCGTTCCCGACCGGGACTCCTCCCAATCCCGCCGCCGCACCGCCATGGCCGCCGTGCCGCCCTCGGCCTCCTCTTGGCCCTACTCCACGCCATCTCGCCCCCTCCTTATATAGTTCGCCGCACCCCGCCGCTGTTTCTCTCTCTCCCTCCCGCAACGCGCCGCTGCTGCCGCCGTTCGCCGCGCCCGCCGGATCTGCACCGCCGCCTCGCCACTGCACGCCGCCTCCGCCGCCGATGCCGCACGT
>NC_041386.1:57176133-57242428 GCF_002162155.2 Triticum dicoccoides | reverse complement strand
GGAGCCGCCGGCTTGCCTCGCCCGCTCGCCGGAGCCGCACGGCCCTCACCGGAGCTCGAACAGATCCGCCGCCGCCGGTTTACTTCGACCAAACCGGTAACCACCCGGTTTATTCTCGGTTTAGTTCGGTTCAAAAAAAACCTAGATCGTTTTTTTATAAAACCAATTTTTTCTTTTAGATGGATCTATTTAGAGAACGTTCGTTGGTGAGGTTTAGAAAACGAACGTTCACTTTTTAAGTTTTTTCTTTTTCTGTTTAATTTCGGCCAGGGACCTATTCGTGATGATTTTTTTCACGGATTAGTCCATGTACTTCAATCGATCATTAATTTTTGCTCGTTAGTCCAAATCCAACGAAACCAACGCTCACGTCTTCATTATGATCTCCTCTATCCAATAATCCAACTCGAACATGTTTTTGAAAAGTTTAAAATTTGAATTAAATCAGATTTGAATTCAAACTTCGTTTGATCATAACTTGAGTTTCGTAGCTCCGTTTGAGTTGATTCTTTTTGCAAGACGAAGCTCTTGACCTAAACTTTCTGATAAGGCAAAATTCACTTAATTTTGGTACTGTTAGAAATTGTTTTATTTTGCAAGAGTTATTTGTTTGGTTTTGAAGTTTTTTGAATTGTCTTCTTCGTTCTTTCTGATCTTTTGAGTGATTGCTTATGTGTGGTTACTATTGCTTGCTTACGATAGATTGACCGGAGTGTGACGAGTAGAACTATCAAGAGTTTTGAGTGCGAATCATCTTCATCAAAATTGCAGGCAAGTTCACACTTTGATCATACCTTTTTCATACCCAGTTTTTATTGCATTAGATCAAACCTCCAACATTGCATGATTAGGATCTAATTAAATTGTGGGATGGGAAGTAGTTGATGAGGTAGGAACCTATTGCCTTGCATTCAAACCTTGGGAGTTACTATTACGTTATGCTTATAGTGCCATGCTATGCTCGTAGACGTGGATTGGGTTTTGAGAGTATTCATGACAGATGTGAGTTTGTTAATTAATGGTTTACTTAAGGTAGCAACTTAAGCACACATCTGGGTGGATTGAGGCACCTGGTTATTCTAGGATTGCCTGTCTAGGCACCTGGGTAGACCAGGATTGCCTGTTTTTTATGGACTGCCGCCCAGGCTCAAAGGGATCATAAGATTATTCATGCTAGAAACTTCCGTGTGCAGCCACAAGCTATTATGGGCTCTAGCATAGTTGACTAAGTCGTGCGAACTCTTACAGTGGTAGACTAGCAGATGTAGGGTATGTAGGTGGTACGGTCTACCCGATCGTAAGGTGCTAGCACTTCTGAAAGACTATGTCTCGGTCATCCGTTTCTCAAACACCACGCAGTGCGGGATATCCAACGGAGGAGATCGAATCTTGTGGGGAAAAGTGCGCAAACCTCTGCAGAGTGTATAAACTAATCATGATTAGTCGTGTCCCCGGTTATGGACAACTTGAGTATCTAGTACCTGGATTATCATGTGAATCTCATCACGTTACTTTAAATGAATAATGTTGGGTTTTAGTGATGTTACTTAATTGGGATTGAGAATGCTGTCAACCATTCTCTATGTTCAACAACCACCATGATAGTTAAATAAAATTTATTCCTTTTGTAGTAGGGAAAAATTGGCTTTTCGCAAAAACCTTATAACCATAGAGCTTTTCCACCAGCCAATTATGCATGTAGTGATAGCCTTTATTCATCATTCTCTGTGGTGTGAATTTGCCAGTACATTCAATGTACTGACCCTTTGTGGCTGCAATGTCTCATGTTGCAGGATTTCTTACGATGAGTAAGTGATACGTTAGGGTTACGATTTCTACACTCAACTTTGCCGTTGGTGTTGATGGGAATCCACAACCTTGGTACTTCCGCTATTTGGATTGAGGTAATAGTATTTACGTTACTTATACATGTGATTTACCTCTGTTATAAATCCTCGAGTACTGTGTGTGTCAGCATATCGATCCAGGGATGACACTTAAGCACAGAGACTTGATCCATTCGGGTCGGGTCACTACAGTATCACTGTGGGGGAATCTAGGTAAATCACACAAGCTACCATAGGGAGCATTCATTTCCCTCCCATACATTATTTTGCTCTCTTTATAGGTAGATGCATTAACGGTAAAGATGAGGCTTGTCACATGTGCGTTCCAGATCTTTGTGTCCTCAAGAGTGCGGTATTAGGTGATAAACAATATAACTTGGGGGTTATTATTGCACGAAGGTTGCATCTTAACGGTACAAATGGAGATTTGTTTGGTGGAATTTATGCAACTCGTGTAGCTAATTATCTTGATGTACCCGTACATGAAAATGATGTGGAATTGCCTCCTGCTTATCTAGATTATAGTGCCATGGTTCGCCATCAGTTTGTTGAGAGGAATGAACAGTTCCTCCAGTACCGACTAATCTTTGATAGACGACGCACTTTCCATGTTTCCCTCCTTGCTCCTACTTTCTTTAACTTCCAGGCAAAAAGGAGATATGTTATAACCAGGGAGGAAGCAAATTAATATGAGAGGAGGACGGAGGCAGCTCGCCTCCAAGCCACAGCTCCTCAGGCAGTAGCTGCTGCATCTCAGTACGACCCCAGCTACAACTTTGGATACCCACTAGGCCAGCAGTGCCATAGACCAACTTAGGCCAAAAGCCTAAGCTTGGGGGAGTACGCATCTCTCACCGACATTACATTCATGTTCACACACTCATTCTAGTTGTCGGGTGCTCATACTTTTTCATTGTACTATCCATGCTAGTTTAATTTCTTTTCTAAGCCTTCTTCTTGTGTGCTTGAAAAACCTTAAGAAAAACAAAAAAATTAGTTGTAACTTTTATCTAGTTACTTTCCATGCTTGTATTAGTAGTAATTAAAAGAAAACCCAAAAAGATTTCTTGTTCTTATTTTGCTTGTTGGGAGCTTTCCCATGTAAATAGTTTTATTTCTTTTCTTGTTCTTTGGGGGTTGAGAGGAGAAGACCATGATGAAAATGTTGAGTGGCTCTTATATGCATTATTATTGATTTAACCAAGAGCCCATGTTACCTTGTCTTCTCCCTTGTATTAAATGCTCGCAGATTCCAACTTAGTCCAATGCACATGCACTATTATTATCATCCACACCGTTCGGTCGTGCGAGTGAAAGGCAATAATGACGATATATGATGGACCGATTGAGATGAGAGAAGCTGGTATGAACTCGATCTATCTTGTTTTTGTAAATATGGTTAGTTCATTGTTCCTGATTTAGCCTATTATGAATGAAACATGTTTGCAATGACAATTAGAGATTATAGTTGCCCATGCCATGCTTAATTAGCTAGGAGTTTATAATGGTTTACCTTGCGTGCCAACATGCTATTAAAATGGTTGTGATGTAGTATGATAGGGTGGTATCCTCCTTTGAACGATTCGAGTGGCTTGACTTGGCACATGTTCACACATGTAGTTGAAACAAAATCAACATAGCCTCCATGATATTTATGTTCATGGTGAATTATATCCTACTCATGCTTGCACCCAATGTTGATTAATTTTAAAGCATGTTCATGACTGTTGTCGCTCTCTAGTTGGTCGCTTCCCAGTCTCTTTCTAGCCTTCACTTGTACTAAGCGGGAATACTGCTTGTGCATCCACTTCCATAAACCCCAAAGTTAGTCCATATGAGTCCACCATATCTTCCTATATGCGGTATCTAGCTACCGTTCTAAGTAAATTTGTATGTGCCAAACCCTAAACCTTCAAATGAAATTCTGTTTTGTATGCTCAAATAGCTCATGTATCAACTAGGGCTGTCTATATCTTCCATGCTAGGTGGGTTATTCTCAAGATGAGTGGACTCAGCTCATCATTCACGAGAAAATGGCTGGTAACCGGGATGCCCAGTCCCATGCTCAAATCAAAATAATTGCAAACAAAACTCCCCCAGGATTGTTGTTAGTTGGAGGCACCCGTTGTTTCGGACAAGCCATGGATTGATGTTTGTTGGTGGTGGGGGAGTATAAACTTTACCATTCTGTTTGGGAACCGCCTATAATGTGTGTAGCATGGAAGATATCAAGATCTCTTGTTTGTTATGTTGACAATGAAAGTATACCACTCAAAATATTATTTAACTTTGTTTCAAAACTCGAGCTCTGGCACCTCTGCAAATCCGTGCTTCCCTCTGCAAAGGGCATATCTATTTAATTTTATGTTGAGTCATCACCATCTTATTAAAAAAGCACCAGTTGGAGAGCACCGTTGTCATTTGCATGCATTGCTATTAATTTACATTGAGTATGAGTGTGATTGGATCTCTTTTACCACGAATTACAATGTCTAGTCATTCCTTGATCTTCAGGGGTGCTCTGCATTAATGTTTTGCGGTCTCAGAAAGGGCTAGCTAGATACCATCTTGTTATATCATATTATGATTGTTTTGAGAAAGTGTTGTCATCCGAGATTTATTATTATTGCTTGCTAGTTGATTATGCCATTGATATGAGTAAACATGAAACCTAAATGTTATTGTGAATATGGCTAGTTCATAATCTTTGATGAAAACTTGAACGTTGGCTTTACATATTCGCAACAACAAGATCAAACAGAGTTCATAAAAGTTTTTTCTTTATCACTTTCAGTTTGTCAACTGAATTGCTTGAGGACAAGCTATAAGTGCATCTAGTGCCACCCCTAGTTGGTTTTGGAGTATTGACGACAAACCTAGTTGAGGGAATAATGTGTTTGTGAGAATTGCAGGATAACACAGGTAGAAGTCCCTCATTGATTCAGTTTTCCTACCAGAGATGACCCCTAAAAATGTATGAAGACATTGAAGTCAAAGGTGGTATATGAAGACATTCACATTGAAGACTATGACAAGAGAAGACATCACATGATGCCTATGGAGCTCGAAGACTTAGATCTTTTGTAGTTCTTTTTCTTCTTTGTTGAGTCATAGGAACCACCGTACTGTTAAGTGGGGTCCAAGAGAACCAGTCAGAATGACTGAAGTGATGCCTAACCAAAACCTATGTCTTCGAGTGAAGACTATGAGAGCGAATCTTGTCCAGAGTCGGACAAGTCAGCTTTGCTTGCAGCCCAAGTAAAGCTGCCGTGTGAGTTTGAAATCTGACTGTTGGAACACGTGTCAGTTCCTTAGTGACCCAGGGTCATTTTGGAAAAATCAGGTTGGGTTGCCTTGTGGCTATAAATAGCCCACCCCCTACAACCATAAACGGTTGGCTGCTTAGAGTTAGTGTACGGCTTTTGTCGTCTGAGAGCAACCCACCTCGAAGCATTTGAGAGAGAATTCCTTGCGAGGATAAATCCCTAACCACCCAGAGCCAAAGAGAATTAGGCATCACTTAAGTCTTCTTGTCTGTGTGATCTGAAGACTTATTACACTTGAGGACTGTGCATCCTCCAGCCGGTTAGGCGTCGCGTTCTGAGCATCCAAGAGACATTGTGGATCGCTGGTGAACAAAGTTTGTGAAGGTTTGGGAGTCTACCTTGAAGACTTACCAGAGTGATTGGGCGAGGTCTGTGTGACCTTAGCTCAAGGGGAATACGGTGAGGACTGGGTGTCCTGAGCTGCGTGTTCAGGACTAGGTGTCCGGGACTGTGTGTCCACAGGTTTAAATACCTAGCCGCCCTAACCAGACGTACAGTTGTCACATCAACTGGAACTGGTCCAACACATCATTGTCTTCAACAAGTCACTGGTTTCATCCTTCCCTTCTCTTTACGTACTGTTACTCCTTGTGAAGACATTGTATAATTGCACTATCTTTTATCTTCACTGAGTGACTGCGTGTTCTGTTTGGCTTCATAATTTATTCCTACTTGATCCTTACTACATTGCTGCTCTTAGTCATTGTGCTTTCACTCTATTGAATACTTGACTATGGCTTGCCTAGTGTAGTCTACCTTCCACTGCAGGGTAATAGGTTTATTTCGGTCGTTTGTCTTCATAACTTCCATGTTTTGAAGACTTTCATAAAAATCGCCTATTCACCCCCCTCTAGTCGATATAACGCACTTTCAATTGGTATGAGAGCGAGGTACTCCCTTGTTCTGTGTGATTCGGTTTAACCACCTGGAGTTTTAGCTATGTCGACTACAGGGATAATTAAAGTCTCCACTGCGTGCCCTGTCTTCGATGGAACTGAATATCCCTACTGGAAGAATGAGATGCGCATGCATCTTGAAGCCATTGACGTCGACCTATGGTATGTCGTCAAGAACGGCGTTCCCAAGGTTGGAGAAGGTGTCACTGCTGATGACGTCAAGAAGTTCATTCAATTGGACTCTACTGCCAAGAATATCATATGTGGTCATCTGACCAAAGGACAGTATGGCTGCGTGAGTGCTTTGGAAACATCTAAGCTAGTCTGGGACGGGCTCTCCAAGGTCAACGAAGGCGTCTCAACCCAGAGAGATCAGAGAATCAGTGTCCTTCGCAACCTCTTCAACCGCTTCAAGAGAAATGACAATGAGAATGTCCAGCTCACATTTGATCGACTCACCGACATCACGAATGAGCTTCAAGCCCTTGGCACTACTGAGATCACCAAGCATGAAGTCGTCAAGACACTACTGAGATCACTTGATAGTTTGTTTGACACCCTAGCCCTGATGATTCAAGAACGTCCTGATTTCAAGACACTCGAGCCGTCTGACATACTTGAGAGGCTCAACACACATGAGTTTCAGCTTTCTGAGAAAAGAGATATCTACAGTCCAAACTATGGGCGAACTCGTGCCTTGAAGGCAAAAGCTGTCTCCTCATCTGAAGAAGAATCTGACAGCAGTTCTGATGATCCTGAAGACATTGGAAGGGAACTTGCTATGCTTGTCAAGAAGTTTCAAAAATTCACCAAGAAGAAAGGCTTCAGAAAGTCTTCCGGATCAAGCTCAAGGAATGATGAAACTTCTGCTCATGACTACAAGAAGAAAACATGTCACAAGTGCAAGAAACCTGGCCACTTCATCTCTAAGTGTCCGCAGTGGGACAATGAGAACAAAAAGAAGAAGAAGAGCAAGGAATATGACTCTGACGACAAGAAGAAGAAGAAATACTCAAAGTCCTCTTCCAAGTCTTCTTCAAAGTCTTCATCACACAAGAAGAGCTCATCTGGCAAGGCACGTGCGTTTGTTGGCAAGGAAATGGATTCAGAGGAGGAGTCCGCTTCTGAGGAGGCGGAGGTGGAGTCTGAGGAGGAGTCCGATTCTGGCGTCGCAAGTCTGGCTACATCATACGTTGCCAAGTCCATCTTGAACAATGAAGACAATGACCTCATCACCGACACCGATGCAAATGACAAGGACTACTCCGCTCCTACCTACTGCTTCATGGCACGCGGTGCCAAGGTAAACACACGCACTACTCACTATCAAACATCCAGTGACGATGACTCTGATTGTGGTTCAAAACCCAGCTACAAAACACTTGCTAAAATTGCAACTGAACAACAGAAAGCCATGGAACATATTCAAAAACTGTTAGACAAAAGCGATGATCTGTTAGGCGCTGAAATGACTCGTTCTGAGTCCTTAATTGAAGATATAAAAAATCTTCACGTTAAGTATGAGGAACTTGAAAGTCATCATGAAACGCTCTCAACAACTCATGAAAAGCTTTCGTATGATTATCTTCAAAGGAAGCAAGATCTTGAGAAATTGAGAGCGGCTCATGAAGATCTTCAAAAGGAAAATGAGTCACTTCGCTCCAAATAGATCAGTTCCGCTCAGGAAGGATTTGAACCACCATGTCTTAAGTGCATTGAGCATGGTAATGCTACTACTGTTGTTGAATGTTCTACTGCTGCTACTGTTGCAATATCTTCAACTGTTGATGTGGGAACTAACCCCTCTGCTGAGGATTCCACTGCTATTGCTGATGAGAATGCTAGGTTGAAGACATTGCTTGAAACAGGGATGTACAAAAGTCTTAAAGGGCATCAAACACTATGTGATGTCCTCAAAAGCAGATCTTGAACTGAAACCCAAGGAAAGAGGGTGTTGGGTTCGTAAGGAAAATGAATGCTGATGGCTCTTACTGGAAACCTGAGTAGTACCCCAAAACCACATGGGTTGCTGCAAAGGAATCTTTAGCAGATCTATCCAATCTATCTGGCTTCTCTTGCGCAAATCCCATTGTCATTGATGAATCCTTTGATGCAAACTATAAACTGTTTAAGAATCAAAATGGTGAAGTGTTTGCCAGGTACATCGGTACTAACTGCAGGAATGGACCGCCTATGAAGAAGATCTGGGTTCCGAAAAAGTGCGTGGAGAATCTTCCTGTGAATGTCATCATGACACCACACGTGAAGAAGACAAACCTCATACCGCAGACTTCATACGGTCCAAAGGCTTCATACAGACAGAGGACTCACCTGAGTCGCACTAACACAAATGTTTTGCAGGGAAACCGTACTCACGCCTATGAATATGAGCGCGGTTCATCAGACCGTCATGTTCATAAGACCAAGAACTATTCTGCTTATTCTTATGAGTACTATTGTCCGCCTGCAAGACTTTTTGCTAGGGCTCCATAGCCAAAATTCTCAGACGCTGCACTTAGACTTATTGCTTCTAAGCCACCCTTGAAGATGTGGGTGGCTAAGAAAGCTTAACTCTCTTTTGCAGGGAAAGGTCTCCAGCAGAAAACCAAAATCGTCTGACGCTATTGCTGGGGACCTTAAACATCTTGTAGGGCACAAGATCAAATGCCCGAATGGTCTTACTATGTACTTCGTTCCTGAATCACTTGCTACTCTCCCTATCAGTCCTAATCTGGATCTAAGCTTTCATAACCCACTGGTTCGTCAAATGTTTTTGCTTCACAATTCTCTTCGTGAAGCCTATCCCCCTAACTGCACTGTAGGGTACGACACCAGCGTCTTCAGAATGGATTATTGATAGTGGGTGTACCAACCACATGACTGGCAAAAGAAGCCTTCTTATGGACTCAACCTTACGTCCATCCGACAAGAGTCACATCACATTTGCTGACACTGGTAAAAGTAAGGTATTGGGTCTAGGTAGAGTTGCAATCTCAAAGGATCAACACATGGATAAAGTCATGCTTGTTGAATCCCTTGGCTTCAACTTAATGTCTGTCTCAATGCTTTGCGATTTGAACATGATCGTAATATTTGGAAAATATCGTTGCCTTGTACTAATGGAATCTGACAAGTCTCTAGTGTTTGAAGGGTATTGGAAAGATGATTTGTACGTGGTAGATTTTTCGGCAGGACCACAACTTGCCGTATGTCTTCTAGCAAAGGCTTCAGAATGCTGGCTCTGGCATCAGAGGCTAGGGCATGCTGGCATGAGGAACCTCCACACCCTTGCAAAGAAGAAGCATGTCATAGGCATCAAGGGCGTCAAGTTCAAGAAAGATCACTTATGCGGTGCCTGTGAAGCAGGGAAGATGACGAGGGCCAAACATCCCTCGAAGACAATCATGACAACCACTCGACCCTTCGAACTGCTCCACATGGATCTTTTCGGTCCCACTCATTACTCAACTCTTACTACTACTGCTTGCCTCTATGGCTTTGTTATTGTTGATGATTATTCTAGATATACTTGGGTGCACATAATCCTTTACAAGACTGAAGTGCAGGATGTCTTCAGACGCTTCGCCAATCGAGCTATGAACAATTATGGCGCCAAGATAAAGCACATCAGAAGTGACAATGGCACTAAATTCAAGAACACTGGCCTTGATACATATCTTGATACCTTGGGCATCACACATGAATTCTCGGCCCCGTACACGCCACAGCAGAATGGCGTCGTCGAACGCAAGAACAGAACACTCATTGAGATGGCCAGAACGATGCTAGATGAATACAAGACCCCAAGAAAATTCTGGCCTGAAGCCATTGATACTGCATGCCATACAATCAATCGTGTTTATCTTCACAAGCTTCTGAACAAGACATCTTATGAGCTCCTTACTGGCAAGAAGCCAAATGTCAGTTACTTCAGAGTATTTGGTGCCAGGTGCTGGATCAAGGATCCACATCGCACTTCAAAATTTGCACCAAAAGCACATGAGGGTTTTATGCTTGGATATGGAAAGGATTCGCACTCCTACAGAGTCTTCAATCTCTTTCTCTATAAAGTGGTTGAAACAGTGGATGTGCGATTTGATGAGACCAACGGTTCACAAAGAGAGCACCTGCCAAATGTGCTAGATGAAGTTCCATCCAGCGAACCAATCAAGCTAATGGGAACTGGAGAAATCATACCCTCTGAAGCTCAACCTAAAGAGGAACTTATCATCTCCGCACCTGATCAACCTGAAGACAATGCTTAGTCTGAAGACAATCCCACTAACAATGACAATGATCAGCAAGAGCAAAATCTTCGCCCTGTACATCCTCATGTTGCCAATGAAGTGCAGATTGAGAGAATAATTGATAGCATCAATGCACCTGGTCCGCTTACTCGTTCAAGGGCGACTCAGCTGGCAAATTTCTGTGGGCACTTCACATTCGTCTTAATAACAGAAGCCAAGAAAGTTGAAGAAGCCTTCATGGAACCTGAATGGATTCAAGCTATGCAAGAAGAGCTTCAACAGTTTGAGCTGAATAATGTATGGGAACTGGTTAAGCGTCCTGATCCTCGGAAGCACAACATAATTGGCACCAAATGGATATACCGCAACAAGCAAGATGAGCATGGTCAAGTTGTCAGAAACAAAGCTCGCCTCGTTGCTCAAGGATATACTCAAGTGGAAGGCATTGACTTCGATGAAACATTTGCTCCGGTGGCTCGACTTGAAGCCATACGCATACTGCTGGCCTATGCAAATCATGATAACATACTTCTATATCAAATGGATGTGAAGAGTGCTTTTCTCAATGGCAAGATTGAAGAAGAAGTGTATGTTGCACAACCGCCTGGCTTTGAAGATCCAAAACATCCTGACATGGTATACAAGCTCAACAAGGCACTGTATGGCCTCAAACAAGCCCCTCGGGCTTGGTATGACACACTCAAATACTTCCTGAAGAGCAAAGGCTTCATACCTGGTTCCCTCGACCCCACTCTCTTCACGAAGACATATTATGGTGAACTGTTTGTGTGCCAAATATATGTGGATGACATTATCTTCGGCTGCACCCATCAGAAGTACAGTGAAGAGTTTGGATATATGATGCAAGAGCAATATCAGATGTCCATGATGGGAGAGCTGAAGTTCTTCCTCGGTCTCCAAATAGGACAGCAACGCAACGAGATCTTCATATCTCAAGAGAAGTATCTCAAAGATTGCTTGAAGAAGTTTGGTATGCAAGACTGCAAAGGCTTCACGACGCCAATGCCAGCCAAACATCATCTGGGTCCCGACGACAATGGTAAAGAGTTCGATCAAAAGGTATACCGCTCCATGATTGGTTCTTTACTTTATCTATGTGCATCTAGGCCAGATATTATGCTTAGTGTTTGCATGTGTGCTCGATTCCAAGCGGCACCAAAGGAGTCGCATCACTTAGCAGTGAAGCGAATTCTTCGATATTTGGCTCACACCCCAACTCTAGGATTATGGTATCCAAAGGGCTCAGAGTTTGATCTGTTTGGATTCTCGGATGCTGATTATGCTGGTGACAAGGTGGATCGCAAGTCTACATCAGGCACATGTCATTTTCTGGGACGATCACTTGTATGTTGGTCTTCAAAGAAGCAGAACTGTGTATCTCTCTCCACTGCTGAATCTGAATACATTGCTGCTGGATCTTGCTGCGCTCAGCTTCTATGGATGAAGCAAACACTCAAGGACTATGGCATTCATCTGAAGCAAGTGCCACTCTACTGCGACAACGAAAGCGCCATCAAGATTGCCAACAACCCAGTTCAGCACTCGAAGACAAAGCACATTGAAATTCGTCATCACTTTCTCAGAGATCATGTTGTGAAGGAAGATATTGATATCATACATGTCAACACTGAAGAGCAATTGGCAGATATCTTCACCAAGCCCTTGGATGAGAAGAGATTTTGCAAGTTACGGTGTGAGCTAAATATCTTGGAATCCTCAAATGTCCTGTGATTAGGCACACATCCTAACACTTATGCATATTGATGACTTAGATGTGCAACACATGAAGAAAAGTATATCTTCTATCAATGAAGACATACATTCTAAGTGTGAATACATTAATGTGGAATTTGACTTCGGAGCGCCATGATAATTGTGCGCCGTGTCTGGGTCTAATACTTCCTATACAGTGGGTAAAGCCACCACCAAACTTTTTGTTTGAAGTGCTTCACTCATGGTGTTACATTAGCTATGTCTTCACATTTGGTTTGGCTTCAATCTCAACATGTCTTCATGATTATCTTCACTATGTTGATTATATATATACATATACTATGTTCTGTCCTCTACATCATTCACTTATAGCTATGTCTTCTTGTTGAATCCTTTGAACTAAGTGAATGTGATCGGACCCTAACCTCTCTATGCTTTCTATCTCAAACTCTATCTCTCCAAATCATATGCATTCTATTGAAACTATCGAATGTCTTCTCTGCGTCCTTGTCAGCAGAAGATACAGAGACAACCATTAAGTCCGTTTTCAATGCTCATTCCTTCACCTGAAACCCGGAGAAGTGGGAACGACCACCCGACAATCCAGGCGTGCATGGGACGTGGAACAACCCCCGATATGCTGCATGACGGCCACGTGCCCATCAGATGAGAATCGCCAGGGGCACCTGTGTAATAACGCAATGCTGCCCCTGTACCTATAAATACACGCCTCACCATAGTCATTATCTCTTCTTCCACTCTCGCACGAACCCTAGCGCCACCGCTAGCACTCGACGACGCCGGCGACGAAGCGCTTCGCTGCCGCAACCTCTCCGACGCCGTCTTCACGCCGACCGCGGACATCGTCCTCTCCGCCGTCGCCGTAGGTGTCCTCCGTCGCCAAGTTAGGGCACGGAAGATCGAACTGCTCGGCCTCCTCTTCCACTCCGTCTAGCAGTTCTTTGTGTGGTAAATAAAACCTCCTTTTTACGACCCCCTTTGATCCTATAGCTTTATCACTTTCTACCACAGGCAGTTTCTATTCACACAAGTTGGATCACTTTCATACTGCATCTCATAACATGCCTAGTATCTTCACTTATGCTTCGCAAAGTAGTTAGATTCGTCACTTGTACTGATCTGTGGATTCATACAAATCTGGAACCAACTCCTTATCTATGAGTGAATGTCTTCGCACGATGAGGTCAATGTCTTCTAAACTGATTTATCTTCAAAATCTTCTGAGAATGCATATGACCTCTTCCCCTTCCCTCGCACCTTAATGCTGTCACAGGTACATGTCCGTGGGAGAATCCCTTGGTTCTCATAGTCTGCATTCATTTGCAGAATTCTTACAGCATCACATAAATACTCCCGAAGCCAGTTCCTGTTTGTCCAGCAAGCGAAAACCTTTGAAGCCTCTGAATGTATTGAAGCCTTTCAGATTAAGGTTCATGGCTTCAGAAAAATCAGCAAGGAAGGGTGGCAGAAAGCGTCGAGGAGAAACATCAAGAGATCTGCCCGATGACCTCTCAGAGCTGTACAAGACAGATCCTGAAGAGGATTACAATCAGCGCAAGACACGAATCCAATGGATTTGACGCTATTGGGCACAACAGTGGTTCAAGTACAGATTTATGACCAAGGAATATGCTGAAGAGAATGCCATCAAGCGACCATGGGGAGACATCCTCTACAAAAATCCTCAACACAGAACCAGAGATGAAGCCATTGAACAAGGCTTCTATCCCTGCATGGTCCATGGACCACAACCTGCGGATGCTGACCCATCGTCCCTGCTATGGTGTCGTGACGACATTATGTTCAAGCACAACTTCCAGTTTGCCCAGAACTCAGCAAAGCAAAACAAGAAGACATTGGGACTAGACTTCAACCCTGGTCCTTCTACTCCAAGGGCTGACGGCACACGTGATGCAGAACCCAATGTCGTCGGTCCTTTCTACAACCTTGAAGGTCTCATCACCCATATCTTGGTTCAAGGGACTGCCGTGAACGAGCCTGCAGATGACGCTGAATCAGATGAAGCGCCTGCAGCACCAAAGCCAAAGAAGCAGCCAAAAGCTTCAAAGCCTGCCTCTGCTCCAAAACTCTCACGGGCGAAGCCACTGGCAACTGCACCTCCTGAAGACAGTGTGCAGTCTGAAGATTTGTCACGCATCTCCAAGCCCCAGACGATCAAGATGCCTCTGCCACACACCGGCCAAGAGCTAACAGCTGCTGCCATTCTACGCAATGATGCCATTGATCTGTCAAGTGATGAAGATCTTGCAGATGACGCTCTTGAGCAACTCATCAAGAGCAAAGAAGAAGCAGAAATCTTCAATGATCTGCCTCTCTTTGATGTAACAATCATCCACAACTTCATTGATGAATGGTTTGACACGCCAAACATCAGCTTCGATGATCTGCAACTACCCATTGGCCTCAGTGTCGCCTTCCATGGCGCCATTGCTTCAGAGTTAGATATCGCCCAGCGCATTGTTGAACTGAAGCAGAAGATTGACTATGAAAAGGCTCAGTTCAAGAAGCATATGGCCAAGCTCAGCGTGCAAGAGGTGAAGAACTTCAAGATTATGCTGCACGAGCTCAAGGAAGCCTTTCTCAAGAAACATGCAGAAGCTCAGGGTTCTCGTGAGCGCATGAAGGTTCTGGCTGACAAATGTGTGCATGCCTACAATGAGGCTGAGAAGCGCAAGGCCCTTAGGCGTCCTGGCATCGACCCCAGGATGGCAGCAAAGAAGATGAAGAAGCCCGCTACGGCTGAACCTGACGCACCAAGGCAGGAAGCAGATCCCATTGTCTTCCCAACTAGAATGACTGGCTCGAAGCCAAAAAGCCGGTCAACCGCTTCAGAGCTCAAGAAGACGAGGACCGCTGAGGCTGAAGCCAGGAAGAGGAAACATCCTGAAGCCTCTCCTACTGCCCCTTCCAAGAAAAAGAGGAAGACCAAGAAAGAACGGGCTGCTCCCATAGAGCCTTTGATAGTTGAACCCATTTCCATGGTTCGTCCTGACGCTGGACGCCAACTAACAATCCATGAGCCTGCTTTCACAGAGGCTCATGAAGCTGAAGACTTTCCAGCAGCTGATCCCATCGCTGCTGAAGACATTGGTCAACATGACCATGTAGAAGATGGTGCAGTCCTTCCTCAGCTCGAGAACAGCGAACTCATCAGTATTGGTCGTTCTCTGACACCAATCGCTCAGGATGCTTCATGGGTTGATCGCCCACAAGAGGAAGAAGACTTTGAGGCCCAGCCAACTCCAACTACACATGCGTCGCCTACGTTGCGCAGGCTTCTCAAAGGACCTAGGCCTCCAGTCTCTGCGTCTGAAGCTGAAACTGCTGAAGACATTCCGGCTGCATCAGCCGATGAAGAAGAAGTCCCACAAGCTGCTACTCCCCTGTCCCACCAAGAAGCGGTTCTCGAGGAGAACGTGATTGTGACCGACCCTCCAGCTCGTCAAGTGGAGGTTGAAAATCTTGAGGCTGCCACCACCACCACCAATGAAGCCACTAACGCTGTCATGGCTGAAGCTAATGTGGAGCCCTCCCCAACAAAAGCATCAGAAGTCAGCGAAGCCACTGATCCCACTGCTTCTGTTCCTGCACCTGCTGCCTGTCCCCAGTTCGACTATCATGTTGAGCATAGGCCTCAGGTACAGAAGCCAATTCCAAGATTGCACAGGTTCCCAGGTCCTGCATCAGCACCTGGATCCTTCAATATCAATGGCTTCAGAGCAGACAACACATTCTTCAATAGCTCCAGGAACCCCTACTCAAGAGAAAGGATATCATCTGATTGGTTCTGGAGCTATCCGCAGCGAAGCTATTACTCCTGCATTCTATACAATCAAGGTCGCATCTTCCCCCACAAGCGTCTTGACATCGAAGCTATAACTGGTCTGCCCTGTCTGGAAGAAGCTCTGGATTGCTTCAAAGAAGTTGGATTGCTGCCATTCGTCACTGACCAAGAGCATTGGAATGAAGAGTTGCTGCTCCAATTCTATGCCACACTTCACATCCGTGGGTATACCAGAGATCCGAAGACTTGGGTCCTGGAGTGGATGACATGAAACGTTCATCATGAAGCCAAAGCCTTTGACATCATTGAGCTCACTGGTCTGCCCACTCCCGGAGATCTCTACGAATTTGGCTGTCAACTTCATAGTGAAGCTGTGGAGAGCATCTTTCAGAAGCCTGAACCTAACATGAGTCAGATGCTCAGTATGATGAAGCCATTACCCCAAGATGCTGCATATCCCAAAGAGTTCTTTCTTGAAGACCTAGAGTATCTGCCAAGGACTATTTAACACATCATAAGGCAAACTCTCTGGCCCATCAAAGGGCACTCTCCACATGCCAAGCTTGAAGGTGCAATGAAGACTTTGGTCTTCTATATTCTTCATGGAAAATGCTTCAATGCACAAGACTTCTTCATTCGCCAACTTGCTGCATCAGGCTCTGATTTATTTGGCTTGAAGTTCTATGCCCCATGGGTCATGCGGCTGATCAAACTTCACTCCACTATCTCATATCAGCCATCTGCTCGCAATCATCAGATTTTTCTGCCTGATGTGGATATGTCGATTGAAGCCATCTATCCTGGGCCTGCCAAGGATCCTCTAAGTCTTCAGAATGCAGAGCATCAGAGTTTTTCTCAGAACATTAAAGGAGTTAAAGCAGTCGCTCGTGTGTATCCTTTGGCTGGCACTACACGTGCACCGCATCCTGCTCTCACTGAAGCCACTGACAGTACAACTGCTCCACGACCCAAGAAGCGCACTCATGTTCTCAATGACCGAGAGCTTCTTGTGGCTCTTCATCAGAAACAGGATAGGCATCATGACTGGCTGAAGCGTCAAATGCAAAGCCTCTTGGTGGATGTTAATCGCATTCGCAATCTTGCCACCAAGAATGCTTTTGT
This sequence comes from Triticum dicoccoides, assembly GCF_002162155.2. Taxonomy (NCBI): domain Eukaryota; kingdom Viridiplantae; phylum Streptophyta; class Magnoliopsida; order Poales; family Poaceae; genus Triticum; species Triticum dicoccoides. The sequence continues at coordinate 57,225,430 of NC_041386.1, read as the reverse complement.
TGCCCATGAAACTTCTCGCCGCACATGGAAAGGGCTGACACTGATGTGTTTTGAAGATGATCTTCAAGAGGATGGCTTCACTGAGCGTTTCAAGTTTGACTCCACACCTCCTCGAAGGGCAGTGCTGCGACGAACTCCATCTCTTGAAGACTCTGAGTTCTCTTCCTCTGCTGCAACTGTGAATGCCAGAGTGATCGAGGATGAAGACGATGCTACTTCACCACCACTTCCTTCAGCACGGTTCGACTCTGCTCCAAGCTCTTCTGCACCGCCAAACACCACCAACGACCCTGCTGCTTCACCTACTCTTCATGGGAACGAGTAGATGCTCTATGTCTTCAAACCTTTTTGGTCCTTACTGACAAAAGGGGGAGAAGCTAAGTTTGATAGTCTTCAAGCGGGTCCATATGGGCGGGTGCTTTATATTTTGCTTCGTGTTTACAACTCTCGTTTTGATACATTTGGTTCTTTGAGTTGTAACACTTAAAACTCGATGGTCGTCTGCTACCTATTTGCCACCTTGTGATGCGATGATAAATTCCGCATGTGCGACGATAAATTCCGCACTTAGATCATTTTGCAGACGTCCATTTTCCATTATGCATGTCATTATCTTCATATACCCTTTTCATGCATAGTGGATTGTCATCATAAGTTGAAAAGGATCTCCACAAGTACAACCTGCCATGTGCATTTGCATTCCAAAAGCAAACTACTTATATGCACATCTTCAGGGGGAGCCCTTGCAACTTATGAAGACAATTCCTTATCCTTTACAATTTCACATATTATATTCCCCGTTGAAATCTTCAACTAGTTTTTCATCAATCACCAAAAAGGGGGAGATTGTAAGTGCATCTAGTGCCACCCCTAGTTGGTTTTGGAGTATTGACGACAAACCTAGTTGAGGGACTAATGTGTTTGTGAGAATTGCAGGATAACACAAGTAGAAGTCCCTCATTGATTCGGTTTTCCTACCAGAGATGACCCCTAAAAATGTATGAAGACATTGAAGTCAAAGGTGGTATATGAAGACATTCACATTGAAGACTATGACAAGAGAAGACATCACATGAAGCCTATGGAGCTCGAAGACTTAGATCTTTCATAGTTCTTTTTCTTCTTTGTTGAGTCATAGGAACCACCGTACTGTTAAGTGGGGTCCAAGAGAACCAGTCAGAATGACTGAAGTGATGCCTAACCAAAACCTATGTCTTCGAGTGAAGACTATGAGAGCGAATCTTGTCCAGAGTCGGACAAGTCAGCTTTGCTTGCAGCCCAAGTAAAGCTGCCGTGTGAGTTTGAAATCTGACCGTTGGAACACGTGTCAGTTCCTTAGTGACCCAGGGTCATTTCGGAAAAATCAGGTTGGGTTGCCTTGTGGCTATAAATAGCCCACCCCCTACAACCATAAACGGTTGGCTGCTTAGAGTTAGTGTATGACTTTTATCGTCTGAGAGCAACCCACCTCGAAGCATTTGAGAGAGAATTCCTTGCGAGGATAAATCCCTAACCACCCAGAGCCAAAGAGAATTAGGCATCACTTAAGTCTTCTTGTCTGTGTGATCTGAAGACTTATTAAACTTGAGGACTGTGCATCCTCCAGCCGGTTAGGCGTCGCGTTTTGAGCATCCAAGAGACATTGTGGATTGCCGGTGAACGAAGTCTGTGAAGGTTTGGGAGTCTACCTTGCAGACTTACTAGAGTGATTGGGCGAGGTCTGTGTGACCTTAGCTCAAGGGGAATACGGTGAGGACTGGGTGTCCTGAGCTGCATGTTCAGGACTGGGTGTCCGGGACTGTGTGTCCACAGGTTTAAATACCTAGCCGCCCTAACCAGACGTACAGTTGTCATAGCAACTGGAACTGGTCCAACACATCATTGTCTTCAACAAGTCACTGGTTTCATCCTTCCCTTCTCTTTATGTACTGTTACTCCTTGTGAAGACATTGTATGATTGCACTATCTTTTATCTTCACTGAGTGACTGCGTGTTCTGTTTGGCTTCATAATTTCTTCCTACTTGATCCTTACTACATTGCTGCTCTTAGTCATTGTGCTTTCACTCTATTGAATACTTGACTATGGCTTGCCTAGTGTAGTCTACCTTCCGCTACAGGGTAATAGGTTTATTTCAGTCATTTGTCTTCATAACTTCCACGTTTTGAAGACTTTCATAAAAATCACCTATTCACCCCCCTCTAGTCGATATAACGCACTTTCACAAGCAAGGTTTAAGCTTGGGGGAGTTGATACGTCTCCAACGTATCTACTTTTCCAAACACTTTTGACCTTGTTTTGGACTCTAATTTGCATGATTTGAATGAAACTAACCCGGACTAACGCTGTTTTCAGCAGAATTGCCATGGTGTTATTTTTGTGCAGAAATAAAAGTTTTCGGAATGACCTAAAAATTTACGAAGACACATTTTGGAATTTATAAAAAATATTGGCAAAAGAATCAGCGTAAGGGGGTCCACACCCTGTCCACGAGGGTGCAGGATGCGCCTCCCCCTGGGGCGCGCCCCCTGCCTTGTGGGCCCCCCTGATACTCCACTGACATCAACTCCAACTCTATATATTCACGTTCGGGGAGAAACAAATCAGAGAGAAGGATTTATCGCCTTTTACGTTATGGAGCCGCCGCCAAGCCCTAATCTTCATCGGGAGGGCTGATTTGGAGTCCGTTCGGGGCTCCGGAGAGGGGAATCCGTCGCCATCATCATTATCAACCTTCCTCCATCACCAATTTCATGATGCTCATCGCCGTGTGTGAGTAATTCCATCGTAGGCTTGCTAGATGGTGATGGGTTGGATGAGATTTATCATGTAATCGAGTTAGTTTTGTTAGGGTTTGATCCCTAGTATCCATTATGTTCTAAGATTGATGTTGCTATGCTTAATTCTCGTCACTAGGGCCCTAGTGCCATGATTTTAGATCTGAACCTATTATGTTTTCATGAAAATATTTGAGTTCTTGATCCTATCTTGCAAGTCAATAGTCACCCACTATGTGTTATGATCCAGTAACCCCGAAGTGACAATAATCAGGACCACTCCCGGTGATGACAGTAGTTTGAGGAGTTCATGTATTCATAAAGTGTTAATGCTTTGGTCTGGTACTCTATTAAAAGGAGGCCTTAATATCCCTTAGTTTCCAATAGGACCCCGCTGCCATGGGAGGGTAGAACAAAATATGTCATGCAAGTTCTTTTCCATAAGCACGTATGACTATATTCGGAATCCATGCCTACATTACATTGATGAACTGGAGGTAGTTCTGTGTCACCCTATGTTATAACTGTTGCATGAGGAATCGCATCTGACATAATTATCCATCACTGATCCATTGCCTACGAGCTTTTCACATATAGATATTTGCTTAGTTACTTTTCTGTTGACACTGTTATGATTACTACAAAAGCAACTACTGTTACTTTTGCCACCGTTATCGTTACTTCCATACTACTTTGCTACTAAATACTTTGCTGCAGATATTAAGTCTTTCAGGTGTGGTTGAATTGACAACTCAACTGCTAATACTTGAGAATATTCTTTGGCTCCCCTTGTGTCGAATCAATAAATTTGGGTTGAATACTCTACCCTCAAAAACTGTTGCGATCCCCTATACTTGTGGGTTATCAAGACTATTTTCTGGCGCCATTGCCGGGGAGCATAGCTCTATTCTTTGAGTCACTTGGGATTTATATATGTTGATCACTATGAGGAACTTGAAAGATGAAAGAACCAGGATTTTTCCCTCAACTACGAGGGGAGGTAAGGAACTGTCATCTAGCTCTGCACTTGATTCACCTTCTGTTTTGAGTAAACTTGTGACACCTACTCCTGCTATTGATTCTGATATGTCGCATGTTATTGATGATGCCACTTCTGCTATACATTATGCTTATGATGAAACTACTTCTATGCTTGATAATATTGTGCCATTAGGTGAATTTCTTGATGAACAACTTGCTAGGGTTAGAGATAATGAAATTATTGAAACTGATAATATTGATGAAAGTGATGATGAAGATTCTCTCCCTAGATATGAATTGCCTGATGTGCTTGAGGGTTATGTTATGATGAAGAAACTGCTACAGATCTTTTAGCTTGCAAAGATAGATATGATCTTAAGAAACTGTTAGCTCAGCTGAAAGAAAAATATTTGAATGCTAGAATGAAATATGACCCTGCTTTTGCTACTTCACCTATTTGTATTTCTGACAAGGATTATGATTTCTCTGTCGATCTTGAGTTAATTACTTTGGTTAAATCTGATGCTTTTTATGGCTACGAATCTGAAACTGTTGTGGCACATCTCAGTAAATTGAATGATATAGCCACCCTATTCACTCATGAGGAAAAAAAATCCGTTACTACTATATCCTTAAGTTATTTCCATTCTCATTAAAGGGTGATGCTAAACCATGGTTTAATTCTCTTGCTCCTGGTTGTGTGCGTAGTCCCCAGGATATGATTTATTACTTCTCTGCTAAATATTTCCCCGCTCATAAGAAACAAGCTGCCTTAAGGGAAACATATAATTTTGTGCAAATTGAAGAAGAAAGTCTCCCACAAGCTTGGGGGAGGCTTCTCCGATTACTTAATGCTTTGCCTGATCATCCTCTCAAGAAAAATGAAATACTTGATATCTTTTATAATGGACTAACCGATGCTTCCAGAGACTACCTGGATAGTTGTGCTGGTTGTGTTTTCAGGGAAAGAACTGTTGATCAAGCTGAATTTCTATTGGATAATATATTGAGTAATGTAATGATTGGACACTTCCTGAACCAACACCTAAGCCAACTCCAACAAAAAAGGTATTCTATTTCTCAGTCCTGAAGATATGCAAGAGGCAAAGAAATCTATGAAAGAAAAGGGTATTAAAGCTGAAGATGTTAAGGATTTACCACATATTGAAGAAATACATGGTCTTGATAACCCGACACAGGTAGTAAAGGGGATGTCTATCTGGGTGGGAGTTCATTAAATAATTTGATTAGATGAACGTAATTATCATGAACTTAGTCAAAAAATTTCTTTACAATCTATCTTGTAGATCCAATGGCCCACGCTAATGTTGCCCTCAACTTCAACGCGTTCCTAGAGAAAACTGTTGGGGAACGTAGTAATTTCAAAAAAATTCCTACGCACACGCAAGATCATGGTGATGCATAGCAACGAGAGGGGAGAGTGTTGTCCACGTACCCTCGTAGACCGAAAGCGGAAGCGTTAGCACAACGCGGTTGATGTAGTCGTACGTCTTCACGATCCGATCGATCAAGTACCGAACGTACGACACCTCCGAGTTCAGCACACGTTCAGCCCGATGACGTCCCTCGAACTCCGATCCAGCCGAGTGTTGAGGGAGAGTTTCATCAGCACGACGGTGTGGTGATGATGATGATGTTCTACCGACGCAGGGCTTCGCCTAAGCACCGCTACAGTATTATCGAGGTGGACTATGGTGGAGGGGGGCACCACACACGGCTAAATGATCAAATGATCAATTGTTGTGTCTATGGGGTGCCCCCTGCCCATGTATGTAAAGGAGAAAGGGGGGGAGGGTGCGGCCGGCCTAGAGAGGGGCGCGCCAGGAGGAGTTCTACTCCTACCGGGAGTAGGACTCCCCCCTTTTCCTTGTTGGACTAGGAGAGAGAGGGGAAAGAGGTGGAGGAGAAGAAGGAAGGGGGCCCCCCTCTCCTTGTCCTATTCGGACTAGGGGGGAGGGGGCGTGGCCCATGCCCTGGCCGCCTCTCCTCTCTTTCCACCAAGGCCCACTAAGGCCCATTAAGTCCCTGGGGGGTTCCGGTAACCTCCATGTACTCCGGTAAAATCCCGATTTCACCTGGAACACTTCTAATATCCAAACATAGGCTTCCAATATATCAATCTTCATGTCTCGACCATTTCGAGACTCCTCGTCATGTCCGTGATCACATCCGGGACTCCTAACAACCTTCGGTACGTCAAAACATATAAACTCATAATATAACTATCATCGAAATGTTAAGCGTGCGGACCCTACGGGTTCGAGAACTATGTAGACATGACCGAGACACATCTCCGGTCAATAACCAATAGCGGAACCTGGATGTTCATATTGCCTCCCACATATTCTACGAAGATCTTTATCGGTCAGGCCGCATAACAACATGCGTTGTTCCCTTTGTTATCGGTATGTTACTTGCCCGAGATTCGATCGTCGGTATCTCAATACCTAGTTCAATCTCGTTACCGGCAAGTCTCTTTACTTGTTCCGTAATACATCATCCCGCAACTAACTCATTAGTTGCAATGCTTGCAAGGCTTAAGTGATGTGCATTACCGAGAGGGCCCAGAGATACCTCTCTGACAATCGGAGTGACAAATCCTAATCTTGAAATACGCCAACCCAACAAGTACCTTCGGAGACACCTGTAGAGCACCTTTATAATCACCCAGTTACGTTGTGATGTTTGGTAGCACACAAAGTGTTCCTCCGGTAAATGGGAGTTGCATAATCTCATAGTCATAGGAACATGTATAAGTCATGAGGAAAGCAATATCAACATACTAAACGATCGAGTGCTAAGCTAACTAAATGGGTCAAGTCAATCACATCATTCTCCTAATGGTGTGATCCCATTAATCAAATGACAACCCATGTCTATGGTTAGGAAACTTAACCATCTTTGATGAATGAGCTAGTCAAGTAGAGGCATACTAGTGACACTCTGTTTGTCTATGTATTCACACATGTATTATGTTTCCGGTTAATACAATTCTAGCATGAATAATAAACATTTATCATGATATAAGGAAATAAATAATAACTTTATTATTGCCTCTAGGGCATATTTCCTTCAGTCTCCCACTTGCACTGGAGTCAATAATCTAGATTACACAGTAATGATTCTAACACCCATGGAGTCTTGGTGCTGATCATGTTTCGCTCGTGGAAGAGGCTTAGTCAACGGGTCTACAACATTCAGATCCGTATGTATCTTGCAAATTTCTATGTCTCCCACCTGGACTAAATCCCGGATGGAATTGAAGCGTCTCTTGATGTGCTTAGTTCTCTTGTGAAATCTGGATTCCTTCGCCAAGGCAATTGCACCAGTATTGTCACAAAAGATTTTCATTGGACCCGATGCACTAGGTATTACACCTAGATCGGATATGAACTCCTTCATCCAGACTCCTTCACTTGCTGCTTCCGAAGCAGCTATGTACTCCGCTTCACACGTAGATACCGCCATAACGCTTTGTTTAGAACTGCACCAACAGACAGCTCCACCGTTCAATGTAAACACGAATCCAGTTTGCACTTTAGAATCGTCCGGATCAGTGTCAAAGCTTGCATCAACGTAACCGTTTACGATGAGCTCTTTGTCACCTCCATAAACGAGAAACATATCCTTAGTCCTTTTCAGGTATTTCAGGATGTTATTGACCGCTGTCCAGTGATCCACTCCTGGACTACTGTGGTACCTCCCTGCTAGACTTATAGCAAGGTACACATCAGGTCTGGTACACAGCATTGCATACATGATAGAGCCTATGGCTGAAGCATAGGGAACATCTTTCATTTTCTCTCTATCTTCTGCAGTGGTCGGGCATTGAGTCTTACTCAATTTCACACCTTGTAACACAAGCAAGAACCCTTTCTTTGCTTGATCCATTTTGAACTTCTTCAAAACTTTGCCAAGGTATGTGCTTTGTGAAAGTCCAATTAAGCGTCTTGATCTATCTCTATAGATCTTGATACCCAATATGTAAGCAGCTTCACCGAGGTCTTTCATTGGAAAACTCTTATTCAAGTATCCCTTTATGCTATCCAGAAATTCTATATCATTTCCAATCAACAATATGTCATCCACATGTAATATTAGAAATGCTACAGAGCTCCCACTCACTTTCTTGTAAATACATGCTTCTCCAAAAGTCTGTGTAAAACCAAATGCTTTGATCACACTATCAAAGCGTTTATTCCAACTCCGAGAGGCTTGCACCAGTCCATAAATGGATCGCTGGAGCTTGCACACTTTGTTAGCTCCCTTTGGATCGACAAAACCTTCTGGTTGCATCATATACAACTCTTCTTCCAGAAATCCATTCAGGAATGCAGTTTTGACATCCATTTGCCAAATTTCATAATCATAAAATGTGGCAATTGCGAACATGATTCGGACAGACTTAAGCATCGCTACGGGTGAGAAGGTCTCATTGTAGTCAATCCCTTGAACTTGTCGAAAACCTTTTGCAACAAGTCGAGCTTTATAGACAGTAACATTTCCGTCAGCGTCAGTCTTCTTCTTGAAGATCCATTTATTCTCAATTGCTTGCCGATCAACGGGTAAGTCAACCAAAGTCCACACTTTGTTCTCATACATGGATCCCATCTCAGATTTCATGGCTTCAAGCCATTTTGCAGAATCTGGGCTCACCATCGCTTGTTCATAGTTTTTAGGTTCGTTATGGTCTAGTAACATAACTTCCAGAACAGGATTACCGTACCACTCTGGCGCGGATCTTACTCTGGTTGACCTTCGAGGTTCAGTAACAACTTGATCTAAAGTTTCATGATCATCATCATTAACTTCCTCACTAATTGGTGTAGGTGTCGCAGAAACCGGTTTCTTTGATGAACTACTTTCCAATAAGGGAGCAGGTATAGTTACCTCATCAAGTTCTACTTTCCTCCCACTCACTTCTTTCGAGAGAAACTCCTTCTCTAGAAAAACTCCGAATTTAGCAACAAAAGTCTTGCCTTCGGATCTGTGATAGAAGGTGTACCTAATAGTCTCCTTTGGGTATCCTATGAAGACACATTTCTCCTATTTGGGTTCGAGCTTATCAGGTTGAAGCTTTTTCACATAAGCATCGCAGCCCCAAACTTTCAGAAACGACAACTTTGGTTCTTACCAAACCATAGTTCATAATGCGTCGTCTCAACGGATTTCGATGGTGCCCTATTTAAGGTGAATGCGGCCGTCTCTAAAGCATAACCCCAAAACGATAGCGGTAAATCAGTAAGAGACATCATAGATCGCACCATATCTAGTAAAGTACAATTACGATGTTCGAACACACCATTACGCTGTGGTGTTCCGGGTGGCGTGAGTTGCGAAACTATTCCGCATTGTTTCAAATGAAGACCAAACTCATAACTCAAATATTCTCCTCCACGATCAGATCGTAGAAACTTCGTTTTCTTGTTACGATGATTTTCAACTTCACTCTGAAATTCTTTGAACTTTTCAAATGTTTCAGACTTATGTTTCATTAAGTAGATATACCCATATCTTCTTAAATCATCTGTGAAGGTGAGAAAATAACGATATCCGCCACGAGCCTCAACATTCATCGGACCACATACATCTGTATGTATGATCTCCAAAAAATCTGTTGCTCTCTCCATAGTTCCAGAGGACGGCGTTTTAGTCATCTTGCCCATGAGGCACGGTTCGCAAGTACCAAGTGATTCATAATCAAGTGGTCCCAAAAGTCCATCAGTATGGAGTTTCTTCATGCGCTTTACTCTGATATGACCTAAACGGCAGTGCCACAAATAAGTTGCACTATCATTATCAACTCTGCATCTTTTGGTTTCGATATTATGAATATGTGTATCACCACTATAGAGATTTAGCAAAAATAGACCACTCTTCAAGGGTGCATGACCATAAAAGATATTACTCATATAAATAGAACAACCATTATTCTCTGATTTAAATGAATAACCGTCTCGCATCAAACAAGATCCAGATATAATGTTCATGCTCAACACTGGCACCAAATAACAATTATTTAGGTCTAATACTAATCCCGAAGGTAGATGTAGAGGTAGCGTGCCGACCGCGATCACATCGACTTTGGAACCATTTCCCACGCGCATCGTCACCTCGTCCTTAGCCAATCTTCGCTTAATCTGTAGCCCCTGTTTCGAGTTGCAAGTATCAGCAACAGAAATAGTATCAAATACCCAGGTGCTACTGCGAGCATTAGTAAGGTACACATCAATAACATGTATATCACATATACCTTTGTTCACCTTGCCATCCTTCTTATCCGCCAAATACTTGGGGCAATTCCGCTTCCAGTGACCAGTCTGCTTGCAGTAGAAGCACTCAGTCTTAGGCTTAGGTCTAGACTTGGGTTTCTTCTCCTGAGCAGCAACTTGCTTGCTGTTCTTCTTGAAGTTCCCCTTCTTCTTCCCTTTGCCCTTTTTCTAGAAACTGGTGGTCTTATTGACCATCAACACTTGATGCTCCTTCTTGATTTCTACCTCCGCTGCCTTTAGCATTGCGAAGAGCTCAGGAATTGTCTTATCCATCCCTTGCATATTATAGTTCATCATGAAGCTCTTGTAGCTTGGTGGCAGTGATTGTAGAATTATGTCAATGACGCTATCATCTGGAAGATTAACTCCCAGTTGAATCAAGTGATTGCAGTACCTAGACATCTTGAGTATATGCTCACTGACAGAACTATTCTCCTCCATCTTGCAGCTGTAGAACTTATTGGAGACTTCATATCTCTCAATCCGGGCATTCTTTTGAAATATTAACTTCAACTCCTGGAACATCTCATATGCTCCATGACGTTCAAAACGTCGTTGAAGTCCCGGTTCGAAGCCGTAAAGCATGTCACACTGAACTATCGAGTAGTCATCAGCTTTGCTCTTCCAAACATTCTTAACATCGTCAGTTGCATCAGCAGCAGGCCTGGCACTCAGCGGTGCTTCCAGGACGTAATTCTTATAAGCATCAATGAGGATAATCCTCAAGTTACGGACCCAGTCCGTGTAATTGCTACCATCATCTTTCAACTTTGCTTTCTCAAGGAACGCATTAAAATTCAACGGAACAACAGCATGGGCCATCTATCTACAATCAACATAGACAAGCAAGATACTATCAGGTACTAAGTTCATGATGAATTTAAGTTCAATTAATCATATTATTTAAGAACTCCCGCTTAGATAGACATCCCTCTAATCCTCTAAGTGATCACGTGATCCATATCAACTAAACCATGTCCGATCATCACGTGAGATGGAGTAGTATCAACGGTGAATATCACTATGTTGATCATATCTACTATATGATTCACGCTCGACCTTTCGGTCTCCGTGTTCCAAGGCCATATCTGTTATAGCTAGGCTCGTCAAGTTTAACCTGAGTATTCCGCATGTGCAACTATTTTTCACCCGTTGTATTTGAACGTAGATCCTATCACATCCGATCATAATGTGGTGTCTCGGCACGAAGAACTTTCGCAACGATGCATACTCAGGGAGAACACTTATACTTTGATAAGTTAGTGAGTGATCATCTTATAATGCTACCGTCAGTCAAAGCAAGATAAGATGCATAAAAGATAAACATCACATGCAATCAATATAAGTGATATGATATGGCCATCATCATCTTGTGCTTGTGATCTCCATCTCCGAAGCACCGTCATGATCACCATCGTCACAGGCGCGACACCTTGATCTCCATCGTAGCATCGTTGTCGTCTCGCCAATCTTATGCTTCCACGACTATCGCTACGGCTTAGTGATAAAGTAAAGCATTACAGGGCGATTGCATTGCATACAATAAAGCAACAACCATATGGCTCCTGCCAGTTGCCGATAACTCGATTACAAAACATGATCATCTCATACAATAAAATTTAGCATCATGTCTTGACCATATCACATCACAACATGCCCTGCAAAAACAAGTTAGACGTCCTCTACTTTGTTGTTGCAAATTTTACGTGGCTTCTACGGGCTTAGCAAGAACCATTCTTACCTACGCATCAAAACCACAACGATAGTTTGTCAAGTTGGTGCTGTTTTAACCTTCGCAAGGGCCGGGCGTAGCCACACTCGGTTCAACTAAAGTTGGAGAAACTGACACCCGCCAGCCACCTGTGTGCAAAGCACGTCGGTAGAACCAGTCTCGCATAAGCGTACGTGTAATGTTGGTCCGGGCCGCTTCATCCAACAATAGGCCGAACCAAAGTATGACATGCTGGTAAGCAGTATGACTTATATCGCCCACAACTCACTTGTGTTTTACTCATGCATATGACATCTACGCATAAAACCTGGCTCTGATACCACTGTTGGGGAACGTAGTAATTTGAAAAAAATTCTTACGCACACGCAAGATCATGGTGATGCATAGCAACGAGAGGGGAGAGTGTTGTCCACGTACCCTCGTAGACCGAAAGTGGAAGCGTTAGCACAACGCGGTTGATGTAGTCGTACATCTTCACGATCCGATCGATCAAGTACCGAACGTAAGATACCTCCGAGTTCAGCACACGTTCAGCCCGATGACGTCCCTCGAACTTTGATCTAGCCGAGTGTTGAGGGAGAGTTTCGTCAGCATGATGGCGTGGTGACGATGATGATGTTCTACCGACGCAGGGCTTCGCCTATGCACCGCTATAGTATTATCGAGGTGGACTATGGTGGAGGGGGGCACCGCACACGGCTAAAAGATCAAACGATCAATTGTTGTGTCTATGGGGTCCCCCCTGCCCCTGTATATAAAGGAGCAGGGGGGGTGTGCGGCCGGCCTAGAGAGGGGCGTGCCAGGAGGAGTCCTACTCCTAGGACTCCCCCCTTTTCCTTGTTGGACTAGGAGAGAGAGGGGAAAGAGGTGGAGGAGAAGGAAGGGGGGGGGCGCCCCCTCTCCTTGTCCTATTCGAACTAGGGGGAGGGGGCGTGGCCCATGCCCTGGCCGCCTCTCCTCTCTTTCCACCAAGGCCCACTAAGGCCCATTAAGTCCCCGGGGGGTTCCGGTAACCTCCATGTACTCCGGTAAAATCCCGATTTCACCCGGAACACTTCCGATATCCAAACATAGGCTTCCAATATATCAATCTTCATGTCTCGACCATTTAGAGACTCCTCGTCATGTCCGTGATCACATTCGGGACTCCGAACAACCTTCGGTACATCAAAACATATAAACTCATAATATAACTATCATCGAAATGTTAAGCGTGCGGACCCTACGGGTTCGAGAACTATGTAGACATGACCGAGACACGTCTTCAGTCAATAACCAATAGCGGAACCTGGATGTTCATATTGCCTCCCACATATTCTACGAAGATCTTTATCGGTCAGACCGCATAACAACATACGTTGTTCCCTTTGTCATCGGTATGTTACTTGCCCGAGATTCGATCGTCGGTATCTCAATACCTAGTTCAATCTCGTTGCCGGCAAGTCCCTTTACTTGTTCCGTAATACATCATCCCGCAACTAACTCATTAGTTGCAATGCTTGCAAGGCTTAAGTGATGTGCATTACCGAGAGGGCCCAGAGATACCTCTCCGACAATCGGAGTGACAAATCCTAAGCTCGAAATACGCCAACCCAACAAGTACCTTCGGAGACACCTGTAGAGCACCTTTATAATCACCCAGTTACGTTGTGACGTTTGGTAGCACAAAAAGTGTTCCTCCGGTAAACGGGAGTTGCATAATCTCATAGTCATAGGAACATGTATAAGTCATGAAGAAAGCAATAGCAACATACTAAACGATCGGGTGCTAAGCTAACCGAATGGGTCAAGTCAATCACATCATTCTCCTAATGGTGTGATCCCGTTAATAAAATGACAACCCATGTCTATGGTTAGGAAACTTAACCATCTTTGATCAACGAGCTAGTCAAGTAGAGGCATACTAGTGACACTTTGTTTGTCTATGTATTCACACATGTATTATGTTTCCGGTTAATACAATTCTAGCATGAATAATAAATATTTATCATGATATAAGGAAATAAATAATAACTTTATTATTGCCTCTAGGGCATATTTCCTTTAAAAACCAAGCTGAAAGACGATGGAAGCAACTATATGGATTGGGTCCGTAAGATGAGGATCATCCTCATAGCTTCCAAGAAAGCATATGTCCTTGAAGCACCGCTAGGTGACGCACCCATTTTCCTAGCAACTCAAGACATTATGAACGCCTGGCAGTCGCGCAGTGATGATTACTCCCTGGTTTAGTGCGGCATGCTTTACAACTTAGAACCGGGGCTCCAAAAGCGTTTTGAGCAACATGGAGCATATGAGATGTTCCAAGAGCTGAGAATGGTTTTCCAAGCTCATGCATGGGTCGAGAGATATGAAGTCTCCGACAAGTTGTTTAGTTGTAAGATGGAAGGAAACAGTTCTGTCAGCGAGCATATACTCAAAATGTCTGGGTTGCACAACCGCTTGTCTCAGCTGGGAGTTAATCTTCAAGATGACTCGGTTATTGACAGAATCCTCTAGTCGCTCCCACCTAGCTATATGATCTTTGTGATAAACGTCAATATGCAAGGGATGGAGAAGTCCATTCCTGAGTTATATTCAATGTTGAAATCGGCAGAGGTGGAGATCAAAAAGGAACATCAAGTGTTGATGGTGAATAAGATCACTAGTTTCAAGACAGGCAAGGGTAAGAAGAACTTCAAGAAGGATGGCAAGGGAGTTGTCGCGCCCGGTAAGTCAGTTGCCGGGAAGAAGCCAAAGAATGGACCCAAGCCTGAGACTGAGTGCTTTTATTGCAAGGGAAATGGTCACTAGAAGCAGAACTGCCCCAAGTACTTAGCGGATAAGAAGGCTGGCAACGCCAAAGGTATATATGATATACATGTTATTGATGTGTACCTTACCAGTGCTCGTAGTAGCTCCTGGGTATTTGATACCGGTGCGGTTGCTCACATTTGTAACTCAAAACAGGAGATGGAATAAGCAAAGACTAGCGAAGGATGAGGTGATGCTGCGCGTCAGGAATGGTTCCAAGGTCGATGTGATCACCGTCGGCATGCTACATCTACATCTACCTTTAGGATTAGTTTTAAACCTCAATAATTGTTATTTAGTACCAGCTTTGAGCATGAACATTGTATCTGGATCTCGTTTGATGCGAGATGGCTACTCATTTAAATCCGAGAATAATGGTTGTTCTATTTATATGAGAGATATGTTTTATGGTCATGCCCCACTGGTAAATGGTTTATTTTTATTGAATCTCGAACATGATGTTACACATATTCATAGTGTGAACACCAAAAGACGTAAGGTTGATAATGATAGTCCCACATACTTGTGGCACTGTCGCCTTGGTCATATTGGTGTCAAACGCATGAAAAAACTCCATGCAGATGGACTTTTGGAGTCTCTTGATTATGAATCATTTGACACGTGCGAACCATGCCTCCTGGGCAAGATGACCAAGACTCCGTTATCCGAAACAATGGAACGAACAACCAACTTGTTAGACATAATACATACTGATGTATGCGGACCAATGAGCGTTGAGGTTCGCGGTGGCTATCGTTATGTTCTCACCCTCATTGATGACTTAGGTAGATATGGATATGTCTACTTAATGAAACAAAAGTCTAAGGCCTTTGAAAAGTTCAAGGAATTTCAGAGCGAGATAGAGAATCAACGTGATAGGAAAATAAAGTTCTTATGATATGATCGTGGAGGGGAATACTTGAGTCACGAGTTTGGCACGCACTTAAGGAAATGTGGAATTGTTTCACAACTCACGCCACCTGGAACACCTTAGCGTAATGGTGTGTCCGAACATCGTAATCGCACTCTATTGGATATGGTGCGATCTATGATGTCTCTTACCGATCTACCACTATCATTTTGGGGTTATGCTTATAGACTACCGAATTCACTATAAATAGGGCCCCATCTAAATCCGTTGAGATGACGCTGTATGAATTATGGTTTGGGAAGAAACCTAAGCTGTCGTTTCTAAAAGTTTGGGGATGCGAAGCTTATGTCAAGAAACTTCAACCTAAAAAGCTCGAACCCAAACCGGGAAATGTGTCTTCATAGGATACCCTAAGGAAACTATTGGGTATATCTTCTACCTCGGATCCGAAGGCAAGATCTTTGTTGCCAAGAATGGATCTTTTCTGGGGAAAGAGTTTCTCTCGAAAGAAGTAAGTGGGAGGAAAGTAGAACTTGATGAGGCATCCCCTCTTGAACCGGAGAGTAGTGCGGCACAGAAAGATGTTTATGTGGTGCCTGCACCGACTGGAGAGGAAGTTAATGATCATGATCATGAAACTTCAGATCAAGTTGCTAATGAACTTCGTAGGTCCAGGAGGACACATTCCGCACCAGAATGGTATGGCAACCCTGTCCTGGAAATCATGTTGTTAGACAATGGTGAACCTTCTAACTATGAAGAAGCGATGGCAGGCCCAGATTCCAACAAATGGCTTGAAGCCATGAAATCTGAGATAGGATATCCATGTATGAGAACAGAGTATGGACTTTGGTGGATTTGCCCGATGATCGGCGAGCCATAGAGAATAAGTGGATCTTTAAAAAGAAGACTGACACGGATGGTAATGTGACAGTGTATAAGGCTTGGCTTGTCGCTAAGGGTTATCGACAAGTTCAAGGAGTTAACTATGATCAGACCTTCTCACTCGTAGCGAAGCTGAAGTCCCTCCGAATCATGTTAGCAATTGCCGCATTCTATGATTATGAGATCTGGCAAATGGACGTCAAAACGGCATTCCTTAACAATTTCCTAAGGAAGAATTGTATATGATGCAGCTGAAAGGTTTTGTCGATCCTAAGAATGCTGACAAGGTATGCAAGCTCCAACACTCCATCTATGGGCTGGTGAAAGCATCGCAGAGTTGGAACATTCAGTTTGATGAAATGATCAAAGCATTTGGGTTTATACAGACTTATGGAGAAGTCTGTATTTACAAGAAAGTGAGTGGGAGCTCTGTAGCATTTCTCATATTATACGTGGATGACATGCTGATAGGTCTCCAATGTATCTATAATTTTTGATTATTCCATGCTGTTATATTATCAATCTTGGATGTTATAATCATTTTATATCATATTTTTGGTACTAACCTATTGAAATAGTGCCAAGTGCCAGTTGCTATTTTTTCCATGTTTTTTACATCGCAGAAAATCAATATCAAACGGAGTCCAAATGCCATGAAACTTTACGGAGAATTTTTATGGGCTAGAAGGAACACAACGGGCCCTGTCTGCACCGGGGGGGGGGTGCCCCGAGGGGAGCACAACCCACCAGGGCGCGCCAGGAGGCCCAGGCGCGCCCTGGTGGGTTGTGCCCACCTCGGGTGCCCCCGGACCGCCTCTTTGCTCTATAAATACCCCAATATTCCAGAAACCCTAGGGGAGTCGACGAAATATTCATCCAGCCGCCGCAGAGTCTAGAACCACCAGATCCAATCTAGAGACAATCTCGGATGGGGTTCACCACCTCCATTGGTGCCTCTCCGATGATGTGTGAGTAGTTTTTTGTAGACCTTCAGGTCCATAGTTACTAGCTAGATGGCTTCATCTCCCTCTCTTGATTCTCAACACAAATGTCTCTTGGAGATCCATATGATGTAACTCTTTTATGGTGTGTTTGTTGGGATCCGATGAACTTTGAGTTTATGATCAGATCTATCTCTTTTTATATCCATGAAAGTATTTGAGTTTATTTGATCTCTTTTATGCATGATTGCTTATAGGATCATATTTCTTCTCCGATATTTGGGTTTTGTTTGGCCAACTTGATCTATTTATCTTGCAATGGGAAGAGGTGCTTTGTAGTGGGTTCGATCTTATGGTGCTTGATCCCGGTGACAGAAAGGGAACCGACACGTATGTATCGTTGCTACTAAGGATAAAATGATGGGGTCTATCTCTACATAGATAGATCTTGTCTACATCATTTCATCGTTCTTATTGTATTACTCCATTTCTCCATGAACTTAATACACTAGATGCATGCTGGATAGCGGTCGATGTGTGGAGTAATAGTAGTAGATGTAGGCAGGAGTCGGTCAACTAATCTTGGACGTGATGCCTATGTAATGATCATTTCCTGGATATCGTCATGAGTATTCGAAGTTCTATCAATTGCCCAACAGTAATTTGTTCACCCACCGTTTGCTATTTTTCTCGAGAGAAGCCACTAGTGAACCCTACGGCACCAGGGTCTCATTCTCATATTACTTGCCTTTGCGATCTATTTTCCTTTGCTTTTATTTTCAGATCTACTAAACCAAAAACCCGAAAATACCTTGCTGCAATTTATTTCTATTTATTTATTTGGCGTTCGATCTATCAACCTACTACAAATTTACCTCACGTCCGTTTGCCTATCTTGAGGCGCTGTACCGCGAAAGGGATTGACAACCCCTTTAACACGTTGGGTTGCGAGAAGTTGTTATTTGTGTGGAGGTGCTATTTACATTCTGCTGCTTGGTTCTCCTACTGGTTCGATAACCTTGGTTTCATATCTGAGGGAAATACCTACCGCCGCTGTGCTGTATCATTCCTTCCTCTTTGGGGAATCCAACTTAGCTCAAGCGACATCAAAAGGTATTTCTGGCACTGTTGCCAGGGAGGATCTTGAACATATACCAGGTTCCTAATCACAAATCTCATCTCCTCGCAATTTACATTATTTTCCATTTGCCTCTCGTTTCCCTCTCCCCCACTTCACAAAGATTTGTCGTTTTATTCGCCTCTCTTTTCCGTTCACCGTTTTCTTGCTGGATCTGTTTTTGAGTGCAATCTTGTTGTGTGGTCATCATGACTCAAGAGAACACCAAGTTATGTGATTTCTCAAATACCAACAACAATGATTTTATTGGCACTCCTCTTGCTTCTCCCTCCACTAGTGCGGAGACTTGTGATATTAATACTGCTTTGCTGAATCTTGTTATGAAAGACCAATTTTCCGGTACTCCTAATGAGGATGCCACGTCCCACCTTAATACCTTTGTGGAATTATGCGATATGCAAAATAAAAAAGATGTGGACAATGATGTGGTCAAGTTGAAATTATTTCCGTTTTCTTTGCGTGATTCTGCAAAAATTTGGTTCTCTTCTTTGCCTTGCAATAGTATCGATTCTTGGAAGAAGTGCAAAGATGTTTTATCACTAAGTATTTTCTGCACGCAAAAATTATTTCCCTTAGAACCTAGATCGTGAATTTCAAGCAACTTGAATATGAGCGTGTTGCACAATCTTGGGAAAGGATGAAAATGCTGCTAAGGAATTGCCCAACTCATGGGTTAAATATTTGGATGATCATACAAATTTTTTATACGGAGTTGAATTTTATTTCTCGTAATATTTTAGATTCTTCCACGGGTGATACTTTTATGGAAATTACTTTGGGTGAAGCAACCAAATTGCTTGATAATATTATGGCAAATTATTGGCAATGGCATACCGAAATAGCTCCTACTAGTAAAAAAGTTAATTCAGTTGAAGAAATTTCTTCTTTGAGTGAAAAGGTCGATGCTCTTGTGCAATTGGTTGCTAGTAGAAGTGCTCCTATTGATTTTAATGATATGCCCTTGTCTACTTTGATTGAGCAAAATAGTGATGCCATAGATGTGAATCTTATTTCTCGAAATAATTTCAATAACAATGCTTATAGAGGTAATTTTAATCCTAGGCCTTTTCCTAGTAATTCCTCTAATAATTATGGTAATTCCTAAGGAAATAAATCTTATAATAATAATAGGAACACCTTTGATCTTGAGAATAATATTAAAGAATTTATCAATACACAAAAAGGTTTCAACACTTCCATAGAAGAAAAGTTGAGCAAGATTGATGATTTGTCTAGAAGTGTTGATAGAATTGCTCATGATATGGAAAATCTCAAGATGAAAATTTTTGCGCCTAAAGTTGATGAATCAATTAAAGCTCTTTATGTTTCTATGGATTAAAGTAAGAAAAGAACCGCTATTCTTAGAGCTAAAAGAGAATTTTTAGAAAAAAGCATTTTCTAGTGATTTCTTTCGCAAAAGTGATGAAGATCTTAAAATGATTGGTGTTTCTTCTATTGATTCCTTGTTTATTAAAGTTAATATTGATGACAAAGGGACTGGAGAAGAGTCAACTTTAGCTAGAAGGTGTCCCAATGATCCGGAGGGTGAAAATCTTGTTGAGAAAATTGATAAAAGTGGGTTTGAAGAGGTCAAAACTTTAGCTAGTGATGTGCCCACTCTTTTGGATTACAAAGACTTTAATTATGATAGTTGCTCTTTGTTTGATTGTATTTATTTTTTGCAATCCATGATAAATTCACCCCATGCTTATGAACAAAATAAAGCTTTTTCTAAAGATATTGTTGATGCCATGATGAAATCTTTTGAAGAAAAACTGGAATTAGAAGTTTCAATTCCTAGAAAGTTGGTTGATGAATGGGAACCTACTATCAAAGTCAAGATTAAAAATTATGAGTGTTTTGCTTTGTGTGATTTGGGTGCTAGTGTTTCTACAATTCCGAAATCTTTATGTGATGTGCTTGGTCTTATCGATCTTCATGTTCTTTGAATTTGCACTTGGCGAATTCCACTATTAAAAAGCCTATGGGAAGAATTAATGATGTTCTTATTCTTGCAAATAGAAATTATGTGCCTATAGATTTTATTGTTCTTGATATCAAGTGCAATCCATCTTGTCCAATTATTCTTGGTAGACCGTTTTTACGCACTATTGGTGCCGTGATTGATATGAAAGAAGGCAATATCAAGTTCCAATTTCCTTTGAGGAAGGGCATGGAACACTTACCTAGAACAAGAATTAGTCCACCATATGAATCAATCATGAGGGCATCTTATGGATCCCGAACCAAAGGTGACAAAACTTAGATCCTTGCTTTATGCCTAGCTAAAGGGCGTAAAACTATAGCGCTTGTTGGGAGGTAACCCAATGAATAAAATTTATGTTTGCTTTTTGCTTCCTGTTTTTGAGTGTTAGAACAATTATGCTACTGTTATGATTGTGTTTTATGTTTTAATTAGTGTTTGTGCCAAGTAAATCCTTTAGGATCTTCTTGGGTGATAGCTGTTTGATCTTGCTGAAAAAACAGAAACTTTTGCGCTTGCGAAAATAATTTTTGTCTTTTACCAGAGAACGATAAAATACCCATTCCACTTGCAGTAGATCAATATAGAAATTTCTCAGGTCTTCCTAATTTTACAGAATTTTTGGAGTTACATAAGTATTCGAAATAGTCAGATTTCTACAGACTGTTCTGTTTTGACAGATTCTGTTTTCTTTGTGTTGTGTGCTTATTTTGATGGCTCTATGGTTTTCTTTGATGAGTTTTTGCCATATAAAAGTTGGAATACAATATATATAATGCAAGAACAAAATATGAATTGGTTTGATACAACACTTATAGTAGTGATTTATTATTTTATACTAATGGATCTCACGAAGGTTTTGTTGAGTTTTGTGTGATTGAAGTTTTCAAGTCTTGGGTTATCTTATGATGGATGAAGGAATAAGGAGTAGAAGAGCTTAAGCTTGGGGATTCCCCAGCATCCCAAGCTATTATCCAAACATTAGCAACCAACTAAGCTTGGGGATGCCCCCGAGTGCCATCCCCTCTTTCTTCTAACGACCATCGGTATTTTACTCGAAGCTATATTTTCGTCAGAGACTATGTGTTTTGCTTGGAGCGTCTTGTATGATATGAGTCTTTGCTTGTTTTATTTTGTGTTTTAAGTCTTGATCCCTTGCTGGGAACACCTATTTGGGAGAGCCAAAATTATGTCATGACTTAGAATTGCTCTCTTTGCTCCACTTCAATCTTTTATGAGCTATGGACTTGCTCTAGTGCTTCACTTATATCTTTTTGAGCACGGTGTGCTTTAGTATTTTTGAAGAAATGCTCTCTTGCTTCACTTAGATTTATTTGAGAGTTAGTACAATTTTCAAGAAATTCTCTCTTGCTTCACTTAAATTAATTAGAGGGAAAGAAAAAATATGCTCATGATCTTCACTTATATTTGTTTGAGCTTATGAAAAGCAACACAGGAAAATTAGTCCCAAGGTGATAGATATCCAAGAAGGATATAATAAAAACTTTCATGAAGATCCTTCGACAAAATAAACTTGATCCTCAGTAATAGTTTTGAGATATGATGATGTGATATGTGAGTCATCTTGATGAGTAATTATGCTTTAGTAAGAATATTGGTGTTAAGGTTTGTGATTCCCTACGCAAGCACGAAAGTAAATAGTCATGCAATAAAATTATATCCTACTTGTGGTGCATTATTCGGTATTAGTTATGCTTAATGTTCGCTTATAATATTATTCGTTTCTTGGTTGGTCGCTTCTCAATCTTTTGCTAGCCTTCATTTTGCAGTAAGTATGATCTCTACTTGTGCATCCAAAAACCTTTAACCCAATTTTGCCATATGAGTCCACTATATCTACCTATATGCGGTGTTCTTTTGCCGTTCTAAGCAAATTTGCATGTGCCATCTCTAATTGTCAAAATATACTTCTCTTTTGTGTGTTTGTTTCACTCGCGGAGTGGTGAGGGGTGGCTAATATTTTCCATGCTAGATGTGTTATTCTCAAGATGAGTGTTTATTCACTTGTCATTGCACGAGAGTAAGGCAAAGGTATTAGGGATGCCCAGTCCCGAAATGAAAAAAAATGAATTTACTTTATGTTGTCAAATAATAAATTCCTTGGAAAGTGTTGGTATGGAGGGCACCCGTGGATACGGTTAGCCATGGAAAGTGAAAGTATATATGGTGGAAAAAGGAATAAACTTTATTTTTTGTTTGGGAACCACCTATGATATATCTAGCATGGAAAGTGTTGGGAACTCTAAGCCGTTTTCATTGGTGGGATGGATACACCTCCCAGAATGCTTTTATCTCTAAGTTTTTCGTTTTGAGCTCTGGCACCTCTACAAATCCCTACTTCCCTCTGCGAAGGGCCTTTATTTTACTTTATGCAATTTTTATTTTTGAATTTGAGTCTTCATCTTCTCTTATAAAAGCACCAACTAGGAGGCAATATGATCGTACTTGAGTATTGGGTGTAGCTAATATGCGAGTGTGTTTCATGAATGTATCAATGGTTGAGCATGATGGGCTAGGATAGCTTATTTTAGCGCTGATATTTTGAAAGACATGGTTGCTTGTTGATATGCTTGAGTATTTAAATTATCATGTCAAAACTAGACTATTGCTTTGAACAATATAAAACTCCAAATGTCCATGCTATAAAGAAAAGAATATGATATGACATGTTAGGTAGCATTCCACATAAAAAATTCTGTTTTTATCACTTCCCTACTTGAGGATGAGTAGGAATTAAGCTTGTGGATGTTGGTACGTCTCCAACGTATCTACAATTTTTTATTGTTCCATGCTGTTATATTATCAATCTTGGATGTTTTATAATCATTTTATACCATTTTTGCTACTAACCTATTGACATAGTGCCAAGTGCGAGTTTTTGTTTTTCCATGTTTTTTACATTGCAGAAAATCAATATCAAACGGAGTCCAAATGCCATGAAACTTTACGGAGAATTTTTATGTTCCAGAAGGAACACGACGGGCCCTGGCTGCGCTTGGGGGGTGCCCCGAGGGGAGCACAACCCACCAGAGCACGCTAGGAGGCCCAGGCGCACCCTGGTGGGTTGTGGCCACCTCGGGTGCCCCCCGGGGCCGTCTCTTTCTTCTATAAATACCCCAATATTCCAGAAACCCTAGGGGAGTCGACGAAATATTCATCCAGCCACCGCAGAGTCCAGAACCACCAGATCCAATCTAGACACCAACTCGGATGGGGTTCACCACCTCCATTGGTGCCTCTCCGATGATGCGTGAGTAGTTCTTTGTAGACCTTCGTTTCCGTAGTTAGTTGCTAGATGGCTTCATCTCTCTCTCTCTCTCTCTCTCTCTCTCTCTCTCTCTCTCTCTCGATTCTCAATACAATGGTCTCTTGGAGATCCATATGATGTAACTCTTTTGCGGTGTGTTTGTTGGGATCCGATGAACTTTGAGTTTATGATCAGATCTATCTCTTTTTATATCCATGAAAGTATTTGAGTTTATTTGATCTCTTTTATGCATGATTGCTTATAGCCTCGTATTTCTTCTCCGATATTTGGGTTTTGTTTGGACAACTTGATCTATTTATCTTGCAATGGGAAGAGGTGCTTTGTAGTGGGTTCGATCTTACGGTGCTTGATCCTAGTGATAGAAAGGGAACCGACACGTATGTATCGTTGCTACTAAGAATAAAACGATGGGGTCTATCTCTACATAGATATATCTTGTCTACATCATTTCATCGTTCTTATTGTATCACTATGTTTCTCCATGAACTTAATACACTAGATGCATGCTGGATAGCGGTCGATGTGTGGAGTAATAGTAGTAGATGCAAGCAGGAGTCGGTCTACTAATCTTGGACATGATGCCTATGTAATGATCATTGCCTGGATATTGTCATGAGTATTTGAAGTTCTATCAATTGCCCAACAGTAATTTATTCACCCTTCGTTTGCTATTTTTCTCGAGAGAAGCCACTAGTGAAACCTACGGTCCCCCGGGTATCTTTCTCATATTACTTGCCTTTGCGATCTATTTTCCTTTGCTTTTATTTTCAGATCTACTAAACCGAAAACCCAAAAATACCTTGCTGAAATTTATTTCTATTTATTTATTTGGCGTTCGATCTATCAACCTACTACAAATTTACCTCATGTCCGTTTGCCTATCCTGAGGCGCCGTACCCCGGAAGGGATTGACAACCCCTTTAACACGTCGGCTTGTGAGAAGTTGTTATTTGTGTGCAGGTGCTGTTTACGTTGTGTTGCTTGGTTCTCCTACTGGTTCGATAACCTTGGTTTCATATCCGAGGGAAATACCTACCGCCGCTGTGCTGCATCATCCCTTCCTCTTTGGGGAAATAACGACGTAGCTTCAAGCGACGTCACATACTATTGATGGGAAATGATATAGAACTTTTGGAAAGCATAAAGGCCTACTTGAATAAGTGTTTTTCAATGAAGGACCTTGGAGAAGCTGCTTACATATTAGGCATCAAGATCTATAGAGATAGATCGAGACGCCTCATTGGTCTTTCACAAAGCACATACCTTGACAAGATATTGAAGAAGTTCAATATGGATCAGTCCAAGAAGGGGTTCTTGCCTGTATTGCAAGGCCCGACCTCGGCAGAAGATAGAGAAAAGATGAGTGTCATCCCCTATGCCTCAGCCATAGGCTCTATTATGTATGCCATGCTGTGTACCAGACCTGATGTGAACCTTGCCATAAGTTTGGTGGGGAGGTACCAAAGTGATCCTAGAATGGAACACTGGACAGCGGTCAAGAATATCCTAAAGTACCTGAGAAGGACCAAGGATATGTTTCTCATTTATGGAGGTGCCAAAGAGCTCGTCGTAAAGGGTTACATCGATGCTAGCTTCGACACAGATCTGGATGACTCTAAGTCACAAACCGGATATGTATATTTTGAATGGTGGGGCAGTCAGCTGGTGCAGTTGCAAGTAAAGCGTCGTGGCGGCATCTACATGTGATGTTTGTAAAGTACATACGGATCTGAATGTCGTAGATCTGTTGACTAAACCTCTTCCATGAGCAAAACATGATCAACACCAGAACTGTATGGGTGTTCGATTCATCACAATGCAACTAGATTATTGACTCTAGTGCAAGTGGAAGACTGTTGGAAATATGCCCTAGAGGCAATGATAAAATTGTTATTATTATATTTCCTTGTTCATGATAATTATCTATTGTTCATGCTATAATTGTATTAACCGGAAACCGCAATACATGTGCGAATACATAGATCACAATATGTCCCTAGTGAGCCTCTAGTTGACTAGCTCATTGATCAATAGATGGTTGTGGTTTCCTGACCATGGACATTGGATGTCATTGATAATGGGATCACATCATTAGGAGAATGATGTGATGGACAAGACCCAATCCTAAGCATAGCACAAGATCGTGTAGTTCGTTTGCTAGAGCTTTTCTAATGTCAGGTATCATTTCCTTAGACCATGAGATTGTGCAACTCCCGGATATCGTAGGAATGCTTTGGGTGTATCAAACATCACATCATAACTGAGTGACCATAAAGGTGCACTATAGGTATCTCCGAAAGTGTCTATTGGGTTGGCACGAATCGAGACTGGGATTTGTCACTCCGTATGACAAAGAGGTATCTTTGGGCCCACTCGGTAATGCATCATCATAATGAGCACAATGTGACAAAGGAGTTAGTCACGGGATCATGTGTTACGGAACGAGTAAAGAGACTTTCCAGTAACAAGATTGAACAAGGTATAAGATACCGACGATCTAATTTCGGGCAAGTAACATACCGATGGACAAAGGGAATCGTATACGGGATTGGTTGAATCCCCGACATCGTGGTTCATATGATGAGATCATCGTGGAACGTGTGGAAGCTAACATGGGTATCCAGATCCCGCTATTGGTTATTGACCGGAGAGGTGTCTCGGTCATGTCTGCATGGTTCCCGAACCCGTAGGGTCTACACACTTAAGGTTCGGTGATGCTAGAGTTGTAATGGGAAATTGTATGTGGTTACCGAAGTTTGTTCGGAGTCTCGGATGAGATCCTGGACGTCACGACGAGTTCTGGAATGGTCTGGAGGTAAAGATTTATACATTGGAAGTTGTCCAGTTTCAGTCGCCGGAAAGTTTCGGGGGTTATCGGTATTGTACCGGGACCACCAAAAGGTATCCACGGGTCCACCTACCCTGGGGGACCAAGTGGGCTGAATATGGGTGGGACCAGCCCCTTAGTGGGATGGTGCGCCCCCAAGGACCCAAGGCACCTAGGGTTGGAAACCCTAGGGGTGGGGGCACTGTCGGCGTTCTAGGAACGGGGGTCCCCAGACTTGCCTGCCTGCGGCCCATGCTGTGGCTTTGCTAGCAGGCCTGTACGACCCATCTTCATCAACAAGGCATTCAAGACCCTCGCGAGGGGCCAAGCCTCACAAGGCGGACGACGCAAGACCTCCTCAGGAGCGGCCTCGCCAGGCAGGCTCGCGAGGGGCAGAGAGTTCAAGGCCAGGCAAACCTCGCGAGGTTCTCGTGACATGAGCTATGACGATCGAGACTAGTCGGGCGCTAGGAGGGCGCCAGCGCGTGCAGCGTCCTTGTTTCCTCTTTGGTGGTAAGGGGGCAAGCGCAGGCGCAGAGTATCAAGCAAAGGTTTCCATATCGGTGCAACGAGACCAAGACCAGCAGGACGGCAAGATGGAGGTCACCATGGAGCCCAAGACGGCATCACCACCAGAGCCTTTGGCAGGCGAAGACTGCTTTTGTCAGAATAAGCTGTACTAGCTGTCCCCTTTCAAATTGGCCATTGTTGGCTCCCTTCCCACTCAATATTTGGGAAGAGGACCAGGGCCTCTCACTACAAAAAAATACACTTCCGTGATGATACGTGTTTGTCACAGTAGGTCGCGTTTTTTGTCATGCATGTACATCCATGGCAAATTTATGACAGAATCAAGATAGTCATACCTGTGCTGTCGTAGAAGTGTTCCATGACATTACCAAAATTATCATCACTGAAGTGTCCACTTCCATGACGATAAATCGCACGTCATAGAAGTGCTTTAGTCAAGGGTGACCGACACATGGCATCCACCATAACGGAACGCCGTTAAGCTATCGGCTCGGATTTTGGATCCGATAACCCATTAACAGCCCTGACCAATGGGAAATTTCCATGTGTAAAATTTTGATTGGCCGAAGGAAACACGTGTTGCCTCACTGTCGGGACAGATGTCATCCACTCATTGGACAGGAGGCGCCTATGATAGGTCGACACGTGGAACGGCCCAACAGTGGCCCATTCCGGTGAAAAGGCCGGCCCAGTAAAAATTAGCAGGCCGGCCCATATAAGGCCTACTTGTGTCAGGTCCATTTAAGCCCACGACCCATACGAGATGTGCCAATTCAGCCCATCAACGGCCCGTTAAAGATTTGACACCATTGCAGCCCATCGTCAGTTCGAGACCGTTAACAGCCCACTATATATTTGGGCTCAATATCGGCCCGGTGAGATTTCGGCCTATTAACGACCCATTTAATGGATGGGCCAATTTTCAGGATGTACATCTTTCGGCCTTTTAGCGACCCATTTAAATGTTGGGCTAATTTCCGGCCCGGTGTGTCTTTCAGCCTGTTGACGGCCCATAAATCTGATGGGCCATTTGTAGTCGACCTAAGTTTAGGCCTTTTATCGGCCCATTTAAGTGTTGGGCCAATTTCTGGCCCGGTGTCACTTTCAGCCTGTTGACGTCCCATAAATCAGTTGGGCCATTTGTAGTAGGACCTGAGTTTTGGCCTTTTAGCGACCCATTTAAGTGTTGAGCCAATTCCCGGCCCTGTGTGCCTTTCGGCCTGTTAACGGACCATAAATGAGTTGGGCCATTTGTAGTTGGACCTTAGTTTTGGCCTTTTAACGGCCCATGCCCTTCATGGTCCAATACCAGCCCGGTTTCTCTTTCGGCCTGCTAAAGGCCCACAACACAGTTGGGCCGTTTACAATACGACCTGACTTTCGGCCTCTTAGCGGCCCATGCTCTTCATGGTCCAGTACAAGCCCGCTGTCTCTTTCGGCCTGCTGAAGGCCTACATTATAGTTGGGCCATATGTAGCCCAAACTTAGTAACGGCCTGTTAACGACCCGGGAGGTAAGAGGGCCAACCATTAACTTTCGGCCTAGTAATGGCCCATTAACTTAATGGGCCCACTAAAGTTCGTTCATGTCTTTAGGCCAAATTAGATAATTTGAGCCCATTACAACGAGCAATTATGCACAGGACCAAAACCGATCAAGCAAATGTACGACATACAGGGAATAACGTTGCACATCCAGCATATATTACATGAAATTACATCCACTAGGCAATCAAAGATTGATGCCAGTGCAAATAAATGAGCAGAACCTAACCATCTACAATGTCACAATCTGCAACCTCAGCACAGATGACGCCCATAAGCATGTGGGCAAGTTCTTGCTGCTTTGCTACACTGTCTCTTAAAACATTGATCAGTTGTTGTGTCGCACGACTCTGCACCTCTGATTCATCGACCATTTCCATCATTGCTTCAGCCATTAATTGGTTCACAAACATACATTTATTTCGTTGCATTCGAGACAGAGGATACTGAATAGATGCAAATGGCGATTTTGGCAGGCTTGTATTATTGATAGTGGAGAGTGTGTCGACCACTGCATCATAACATAAAT
Organism: Triticum dicoccoides; assembly: GCF_002162155.2. Taxonomy (NCBI): domain Eukaryota; kingdom Viridiplantae; phylum Streptophyta; class Magnoliopsida; order Poales; family Poaceae; genus Triticum; species Triticum dicoccoides. The sequence continues at coordinate 57,196,316 of NC_041386.1, read as the reverse complement.
TAGGACGGGAACCAAACAAATTAATAATGAGTTATTGCCATATTACCTGGCCTAGATTTACTGGAAAGAAACAATGGGGTTGCCTTGATGTTTTCAGAGTTTGTCTTCTTATCTTCAGCAGCCTGCACAAAATTAACACACTAGCATTGCTATCATTGGCCAAGTCAGATAATAGGAAAGCAACATTGACACAGCGAATGTTTGGGCAACTAGCCTACACCAAACACTACAAAAAATACACTTCCATGATGATACGTGTTTGTCATAGTAGGTCGCGTTTTTTGTCATGCATGTACATCCATGACAAATTTATGACAAAATCAAGATAGTCATACCTGTGCTGTCGTAGAAGTGTTCCATGACATTACCAAAATTATCATCACGGAAGTGTCCACTTCCATGACGATAAATCATGCGTCACAGAAGTGCTTTCGTCAAGTGTGACCGACACGTGGCATCCACTGTAACGGAACACCGTTAAGCTATCGGGTCGGGTTTTGGATCCGATAACCCGTTAACAGCCCCGACCAATGGGAAATTTCCACGTGTAAAATTCTTATTGGTTGGACGAAACACGTGTCAGCTCGTCAGTGGGTCAGATAGGCGCCTATGATACGTCGACACGTGGCACGGCCCAACAGAGGCCCATTCCTGTGAAAAGGCCGGCCCGTTTGACTTGGTCAAAAGGTGGCAGGCCGGCCCATGGAAAGCCTGTTAACGGCCTGTTCGCATATAGCCCATTTACAGCCCGCTAACCCAAGGCCCGTTACGCCCTATCCTAATTAGGCCCAGTAGCGTCATCTGGGCCATCCAATATGATTCCAGCCCATTTTCACTTCTGGCCCATGTATGGCCCATGACGTCTTTTGGCCCATATGAGGCCCTATGTAACTCTTGGCCTATTAACGGCCCGTGGTGAAACTGGCCCGTAATGAACAGTGTATAACTTTACACCCATTAACGGCCCGTGGTGAAACTGGCCTGTAATGAATAGTGTATCACTTTATACCCATTAACGACCCGTTATTTTGTTGGGTCGTTTCCAGCCCATGTTATCTTTCGGCCTTCTTAGAGCCCATTTATTCTTGGGCTCATTTCCAGCATTCGTTTACTTACGGCCCGTTACTGTCATTTTCTACTTGTGGGCCAAATTCAGCCCGTGGTTACAGTCGGCCCGTTTGTGGTCCGTTAATATGTTGGGCCATTTTCATAGCATCATCAAATACGACCTATTAACGATGGCCCATTACGGTCGGCCCATGAACGGATGATTCCAACTCTAGCCCATTTACGGCCATAATGCGGCTTGTTATTGGCCCATGTTTGGCCAATCGATCATACGACCCGTATAAGGCCCATTGATGATACGGCCCGTAGAAGGCCAATTGTTTCTAGGGCTCGTAGAAGGCCTACTGTTTCTACGACCTGTAGAAGGCCCACTGTTTCTATGGCCCTAGGAGGCCGAGTGTCACTACAGTAAATATTAGCCCATGGTTATTGTGGCCTAGTTTTAAAAAATAGGTCATTGCAGCCACTAGTTAACCGCGGAAAAAGAACTGCAATGACTACAAAGCAAACAAATAAACAAGACAATAAGGAAATAAATAAGCAAGCAACTAACGCTAGGCTATCACGGCTATTACACATATTACATCCACTGGGCATCAAAGTTTGCCACCAGTGCAAATATAGGGAACAAAGCAGCATATCTTATACATCGGCCGCCAAAATTGGCCACCAGTGCAAATAAACGTGGCAGCAAAACAAGAGCATAACTGAAACAACTTCAGAAGAGCTCAAGAAACATTATCCTGGGTATCGACCATGTTGGCAATAGGCTTAGCAAGCTGATTAGCTTTGTCCTGTTTGGCGCTAAAATCCTCCAACGCTTGCTGTTGCACCAGAAAGTATGCATCTGAATGCTCCAGGGACTTCCATAGTCCTTCTGTTTCTTGTCGCAGCATAGCTGATCGATGTCTTTCAGCTTGTAGTTGAGACTCAAGAAACCGAACTGATTCAGACAGTGAGTTTGAATAGCTTGTGCAAACGGTAGTGGCCAGTAACTCCAACACTAAACCAAGACAGGATGTGTCACTATCCTGAACCTTATCTGCATTACTTCCTTTACCGTTGCTTAATAAGGCACTCTTCCCCAATATTCTGTCAGCATTCTAAAAGAAGAAACAAGCAGACACATAACAAGTTTAGCATGTACTAGTATATGAAACTCATTTCGGTGAACCAGTTCATTAGTAAGGTGGATAGGATTAAACTACCAAGTCTTCTATTGCCAAGTACTAGTACATAATAAAAGCATCAGACAAACATATATATATGTCCTATGGTCACTGCATTGTCTTGCCAAATCAAAATAGAGACACGGTTCAAATCATATCAGTTCAAGACAAAGCAGTAGTGAAAGAATACAAAGCGTGGGAAACTACACGGCACAACAAGATTTCAGATGGGTACCACGGGTCTACATGTACAACAATATTATTGGCTCTGTTGTGATGCTAGTAATGTGCATGATATGAAATTCAACTGCATACACAATTGAAATTGAAATCAATAGAGCTATTGATAAGAGCAAACCTGTTAAAGAAACATGCGTGAACATACCTGCTATGCCATTGGAGTTTCGATTGGATCAATAGAGCTGTTGTGATGCTATGTCCTATGGTAGCAACGGAATCTTAAATTAGAACAGTTGTTCTTCAGGTTTAGGCACTTGTTCTACATGAACAGAGTACAGTAAGAAGCAAGAATATAATACTTAAAAATAGAAAATGAGCTCATAGACCTTACCACATTCTTGGTTCGGGACCAGTACAAAACAAGGCGTTCCCAGTCATCGTCCAGTAAATGTGTCTCAGGAGAACGTAAGGGAATTTGATGAGTTTCTTTGCCGGTGAAGTACGTTTTCTTCAGGTAATTCCGATACCGCCACCAAGCATTCTTGAAGATAGCAGAGGTATTAGCACAAGTTACCTCATCCTGAGTTTCCAAATTGGTCCTTCTCTATAGAGAAAAATGGGAAAATTTGCTGTATTATAACCATCATGGAGGTAGGATGTATGGGACGAAGCAAAGTAATTGCCATGAATAACATTATTTACACATAACTCCTGGACAAACACCAGCAACTGGCATTTTCCTTCATCTTCAGTATAATATTTCCAAGATGGGAAGATACACACATACGATTTAACAACATCAAATGCGATAGATGCTAAACTATGACTAGATGGTTGTGCTTCCTCCACAAGAATAGGCGTACTAACTGGTGGAGTTGGGGTTCGCCGTGATAGTACTGACCCTTTGGGCACTGGAGCTGCCTTACTAACTGCTCTTGTTTGGGAGCTCTGTGGTGGAGATGGTGCTGTGTCAACAGGAACTGGGTTACTATCGGCTGGGGTTGGGGTTAGATTGGGTGAAGCTAGTTCTCTGTCCATCATAGTAGGGGTACAATCTGCGAGAGTTTGGGTTATGTGTGGTAGGGCTTATTCTTGTGCATGTACAACCGGGGTGCTATCTCCACCAAGAGGTAGCACTGTTTTATTTGAAGACCGTGTTTTTAGTCCGCTAGATACTGGCATCACCCGCTCCAATTCAAATGGTTGATAAACAAGAAACATAGTTGAATGTACAGACATTGTATGAGAGACCGATGCAATAGATAGTGTGGAAAAAAGAGGGCATGAAATAGTTGTCATGTATATTGTTTAACTAAAACGGATAGCATGACATAATTTCACATATATGATGTCTATCTAAACTGGATAGCATAGCATAACATAATTCAAAGATATGATGAATAACTAAACAGGATCGCATGACATAATTCACCTACATGTTATCTAAGTAATCAGGATCACGTCATTTAATTCACATATGTGATTTATATGGTAAACAGAGGGCATTCGATATGATGTCTGAACTAAGAACATGGTGTTGAATATTGTGTATATGATGTCTAAACTATGCAATGCAAGACACCGTATGCATGATATGAGCAGTATAACCGTGCCAAGTTAGAGCATACACCTCAGTGGGGGAATAGGACTGGTCATCTGACTCTGAATCCATCTCTGAGGAGCTATCGGGACCCAACAAGAGATCTGCTTCGACAGGTAGCACTGTCTGCTCCGAAGGCCTTGTTTTCACTCTAGATTTTTCCATCTCCCACCCAAATGGATGATTCATAGGAAGAGTAGTTTAATGTACAAACATTGCCGACAAATGGAAATGTAATGAAGAAAAGGATGGGCAAGATATCATTCAAATATATGATGCCTGGTTAAACAGGATGGCATTGCACATTTCACATATATTATGGCTGGCTAAAAGACATGAGACTGCATAATTCCCATATATGATATAGAAACTAAACAGGTGGCATTACAGAACATGTCTAAACTAAGCAGATGGCATATATGATGTCAAAAGTAGGCACTGCGAGGCAACATATGCATGATATGACTAACATCATCATGCCAAGGTAGAGCAAACACCTTGGGGGGTAAATAGGAGTGGTCAGCGGCGTCCGAATCCGCCTCAGAATAGATATCTTCCTCTAGATTACAATCTGGAGAGGGGTGGGGAGGGTTTGCCATTGAACCCACTATGGAGCGATGTCTGCATGACATTGTATTGCCGTGCAAAACTCTTCTATTTTTCTCTACATGTTCAGCATGACTGTGTACAATATCTGACATGCTTATGAAAAAAATATGGTGAGATTATGTAAGGAGAGCATGCAGAAATTTAGAGTGATGGTAACAACCAGTGGATCGATGTTTTTCCGTTGAACCAAAATAGCCCTAATGGATCGACGTGAATGTATAGTAATAAGTGATGCAACAAGTGTACAACCTCTTTGCCGTAGCCGTGTCGACCTTAGCATCATTGGGTTGGTCGCTGAAGCAGTTCAGGCAGAGGTGGCTGTCGAAGGTGTGGAGGAAGATCTGAGGAATCTGTAGATGGCGTCCAGGGCACTGCTCTGTTGTGATGGATCATTCTGTCGTTGGAGGAGCTGCGGTGAGCCGTAAGACGTCAAGGCTGAAGCAGCACAAGACAGACATCGTCAATCTCAAGTGGGATTCTAATAGCATCTCCAATAGATGATGTAAAATGGATGTAAAATTAACACCACCAAAAACCACCTGACTACAACAGATGAGGTAAAAACTGTTGACTCTGAACTTAACTGTCATAACTGAAATTTACTGTGGAATCTGAATGCTACTGTCGAAACTGAATGTAATGGTAGCAGAGAGGCACTTGACATGTAGTTTAGGGAGGGCCTGCAGTTCATCTTCAACCTGCACCCCCTAAGCCGCCAGCCACCACCGGCCGAACCGCCAGCCCCAGCGCCACCTTGCCGCCCCAAAACAACTCGCCACCGCCGCCCCGGCCAGCCCTCTAGGCCCCCGCCCCCACCTTGAACCCTAAGATAGATAGTGGGGTACCTCTCCGGCGAGCCCCCATCCCCGCTGCGGGTGGTTCTTCCTTAACTCCGGCGAGCCCCCCAACCCCTGAAAATCGACTGACCCAAAAGTCAATTCAGTCGACTGAAGTGTGGCTTAATCGGAGTAGAGCAGCAACATGAGCGAGGGGGAGAGCAGCAGCAACAGCTAGGCGAGCGATCGATCGAGCGAGAGCCAGAGTAGTAGCAGCAGATCTGGCTGGTATGGACGCTGCCGTGGAAGGGGCCTCACACAGGGGGAGAGCCGCCGTGGATATGTCGCCCGCGGTGCCGGCTTCAAGGTAGCCGCTCCATGGGGGTGCGGGATGGAGCACCGTCGGCGTCGGGAGGTCGAGTTAAGGAGAAGGTGTGATGTGATGAGTGTACAACCTCTTTGGTGGCACCGAGTAGGCCTCGGCTTCGTCCGAGGAGTCGGTGAGGATGCTGCGGTTCCGGTGGAGCAGGTTAAGGCGGCGCTGTGGGGATGGAGCAGCCGCGATAGATGAGGCGATTGTCAGAGCAGCTCCTTGGAGGTGGAGGACGGGGCGGCTGAACCGGCGGGACAGTGAGATGGATGACGGATCCTCATCCGGGGAGGTGGACGAGGGACGTCGAGCTATTGCAGTGGACGACGTCGTCGGGGAAGAGGCTCCGGCTGGGCAGCGGTGATGTGGCAGATGGAGGAGGGTGGGGTTTCACGGCTGGAGCAGAGAGGTTATGGCGACCTGGGATTTCGAATGGCAAAAAGGGGGTGATGGGAGGGGGTGAAGCATGACTTAGGAACGCGCTTGTCCAAAATGTAGGGTGTGTTACAAAAGTACCCCCCACCGATTTGAACTAGCGGCCCTTTCGGCTCAGGGTTAGAAGGGGGATTTTGCGTGTCGGGATTTGGCAGCTGGAGGGAGTTTTTGCGCGCGTTGTAATTTCGGGATAGCAAGGCGCGGGTTGTGAAGGCGCCAGTTTTGGGAGCACGATATCTGAATTTTCGGGATATAACAAGACGCGGGTTGAATTTTAGGGACAATCCTAACGTGTAGTAATATTGTACTTGTACTTACCAAATCAATTCGCACTTCCCTTAACCAAAAAGAAAATGAAAAAATAAAACTATTCACACCACACAAAGAGAGAGTCTTGCCCCGTTTTACTATACAAATGCTATTCAAAGCTACTCCCTCCTTCCATCTATATAGGGCCTAATGCGTTTTTTGATGCTAACTTTGACCAAATATTAGAGAAATGATATATGACATGCAACTTACACAAAGCACACCGTTAAATTTGTCTGTGAAAGGTTCTTTCAATGATATAATTTTCACATTGTGCATGTCATGTACTATTAATCTTGTCAATAGTCAAAGGCGGTCTTAAAAATCTCATTACGCCCTATATAGATGGAAGGAGGGAGTATGAATCCATGTTATGTCCGATTAATTTTTTTCGCTTGCTGTATAATGCATGTAACCTACTCATACCAACATTTTAGTGCATTCCAAATGTCTATACTACCGCTGCAATTCGAACTAAATTTGAATTCGTTTCTCTATTTCAATAAGAATCTACAATCATGATTGTTGCCAACTTCAACCATCATAGTTTCCTTGCTATCCGCCAGATATAAATCAGACGGCCTATAATGCAGGATGACAGGCACACCATCATCAACAACTCCGTTTTTTATAAGAGTAGAGATAAAATATATTAAATGTAGTATACCATGTTCATAACCACACCATGTGTATCACCGTTATATATATTCACACATCCGTCGGTTTGAAACACTATGATAAATTATTCAAATATCCGAATTCGCTTTTTATAATGAAGTATATATGATCTCTATTCGTCTTCTACACCCACACAACCCTCTTATCTTTGTAGCTAGTGCTAACTTTCTCTTGTGCATGCACACGCCCGCATCCCTCTCACCATCCCTCAGCATTCTCTAGCTCCATCGCGCAAATTCGTCTTTTCACTTTAGGTCGTTCACCCATGGTGTGTGTAGGCCCCCCAGCTCCTTCTTTACGGCACACATCGATCGATATGCCTCTCTAGCCAGGTGTGCCTAGCACAAACACAAGCTTCCCCTCTTCTTTTCTCACCGTCCATGCCTCACTCCCACCACTCTTTTCATCATTCTCGTACTCGCACACTCCTCCCCCTCGATATAGTATGCCTCTCATACCACCTCCTACATGCATCCCTCTCTCTCTATCCTTCTCCTCGTGCCTATTTTGCTTCTAACACACACATGCATGTATACCGATCGATCTCCCAACATATACCTAGATCGACTTTAACTACCCCCATCGATCGACGTACCTCACAAGTTATGTCTCTCCTTTCTCTTACAAAGGGCGATTGATCTTCCTATGTAGTTACGTCTGCTTACCACAGCCACATCGTCCCCCCTCATCATTCGTGCATGCCTCCTGACCCGTCTCTCACACGCACATGCACATACAACAAGCATCCATCTCCTCTCTTATTGATATTGCGGGCGTGCCCTCCATTTGTCTAGCAAGCCTATCCCACCATTTGTTAGAAGCAACTCCACTACCACCCCCTCCAACACTCTAGCTCTGTCTCTCTCCCAACCTTATTCATCTCCTGCACATATGCATGGATGCCGATCGATCTCCCTTAATACATGAGGCAGATCGATCTCCTTAATACATGAGGTAGACCTCTCTCCTCCTCCACACATATACCAGCCATTGTACCTCTATAGTTAATTGGGCCTCCCTCTTCCCCCACCACACACCGATAGTCGAGCACTGCAGGTAGGTATCCATGCCACAGATACAAATTGCACATGTCCCATCTCACGTTCCAGTAGGCCAGCCACTCTATATCTTTGACGTGGGCACACACAAATTCGATGGCACTCTTTATCGATCGGGCGCGCGCACACACACACATCATCCCTCTCTTCGATTCTATGGACACCTCAAGTCGATGATACCTCCACTCTCTTCTCCTGGATCGCCCCCTCTATATATATGTTATATCCAGGACTCTATTTCACACACATTGCATATGCTAATTTTTTTGATTGACCCCCCCCCCAAAAAAAACTCTCAAGAACCCACACACTATATCTCAATAGGTTTGTATCTCTCTCACACAACCCCATGTAGGTGGTGTATGTATACAAGAAGAGAATAGGTGCATCGTGCATGTACTCACGCTTAGTGCCCAGCCACACCCCGCGCGGGTACACGGTGGAGCTCATTTCTTTACAAAATGGCAGCCCACGTGCTAATTTGAACGCCTGTAGCGGTTGTTTACCTAGGGAGGTCGTGTACCACGCGTGCACGAAACAAAGTTTGACTTCACGCGTTGCCGTGTTGTTTTTAAATAAAGTTATAGAGCTCAATGGCACGTACACAGAATATAAAACGATTTTTATGGAGGAAAAGGTAGTCCGCTCTTCAGAGTATCTCACACAAGGCTCCAGTGGCATCTCTCTCTTTCTCACCGTTGGTCACTGATCCGGCCGCATCCCGTCCGCCGGGGGAAAGGGAGTGAGGTGGCCTCTCTCTCTCTCACCGTTGGTCACTGATCCGGCCACATCCCGTCCGCCGGGGGAAAGGGAGTGCGGTGGCCTCTCTCTCTCTCACCTTTGGTCACTGATCCGGCCGCATCCCTTCCGTCGGGGGAAAGGGAGGAAGTGCATCATTTCTCCGTTCGAAGGCGCCGAGGCAGCATGTCCTGATCTGCGGTACACACCGTTCTCTCTGACCAAGCTCCGGCACGGCAGGGCCTACGCCACCTGCTCGCAGATTCCGCCCGCCGCCGCTCACTAGTTAGATACTGACGACCTCCAGGTATCCCCTCTGGCCTTGCTCCACTGCCTGTTTTCCCACGTCGCTGCATGTGGATCTTCCATAGTTCTTTGCCCAAAACGTAGCTCGTCCGGCGTACTTTCCATATTGCATTCTCGTCCTCACACCGTTTTAGACAAACACAACCGTGTTGTTATCTTCCCTTAGTACAAGGAATATGCTTCTTTTTTGTCATCGCATGTGTCATCAACTGTTATTGGCCATTAATTGTTTCCTTTACCTCTTTTTTGCAAACAGGGCTATCCATTTCACCTCGTTGCTATTGCGACCTTTTGGTGAACTGCACAAATCACTTTTTCTTAAGAGTGTTTTGTGCAGTTGTACTAAAATGTCACACGGGCAACGTCTCTACATTTCAGTGCGACTGCACAAAGGGAGATTGGTTTTGCTCTATCCTCCTCATCCAACTCCGAGCCTAATCTTCTCCAACTAGTTAGTCTTAAGAGAGACTGCAAAGGTGACCGGCTTCTATTTGTGTGTTTATTGTTTCATTAGCAGTCCTCTATTATCGTAATCACACTTGATATCTTTGGAACAGGGATGCTCAGCTCTATTTTAGTGGAACTGCACAAAATGATAGAATGTTGCATGCTCCAGACAGCTACTTTTTTCCCAACTTGCCTTGTTGATTTAGACAGAGCTGGGGGGACGTTGTTGCCAATGAAAGCATGGATCAATTTTAATTTAACACCTTCTCACAACTTCGTCTTCAGTTGTGATGTAATTATTAGCTCTGATCTGCTAATAATTGACATGCATTAGCAAGGAAGTTAGATTTTTATTGTTTCCGAAAGAGCATCGATGGCAAGACACGCGAAACAAATGCTGAAAGCTCACACCATTGTACAATTTCATGTCGCTGGAAAATTATTTGTATAGTACGTCAATTATGTAAACAAATGATGGAAGCTTGATAGCATTGCCAGAAGCCTCTTCATCATCCGGGTCCATGTGCCATGCACAAAATTATACTCCTTCGTTCCTAAATATTTGTCTTTTTACAAATTTCAAACAGGCATATTTTAGAGTGTAGATTCACTCATTTTGCTTCGTATGTGTACTCCCTCCGTTCCTAAATATTCTATTTGTCTTAACAGAGATTTCAACAAGTGACTACATACGGAGCAAAATGAGTGAATATACACTCTAAAATATGTCTATATACATCCGTATGTGCTAGTCCATTTGAAATCTCTAAAAAGACAAATATTTGAGTAGTCACTCCTTGAAATCTCTAGAAAGACAAATACTCTGGAGTATATTTAAGAACCGAGGGGGTAGTGCACAACCGCATGGGAGACTCAGCCCGGTCGTTGCGCCACATTAATAGTGAGTAATGAGCAGTCAAATCATAAGCCCTACCTTTCCCACTGTAAGTTGCTCTGAAGAAGCAACCATCAATACGCTCTTGTTTGAATCCGCTCATATTACTCCATCCGTCACTATTTATACAACGCGCTTCAGAAAAAAGAAAAAAAATCTGTGGGACCAAGGCGACTAGCAATCGGCCTGAAAAATAGCATTGGTAGTTATAGCACGTCGTCTATCACTAGAGGGAATAATGCGTACACACATGCATGCAGTGCTTCCACCCCGGGTACACACATGCATGCACTCCATAGTAGTACAATACATGGAGAGAAAATTGTGGACTTGATTGCGGTTACCACACCCTAATTAATTGAGCATTAAACCAAACGCGTCTAAAGTCTCTCTGGTGGTGGAAATGCATTGAGAGAAATGCATCATAATGAAGCGCGCCCTGTAAACTGTGACGGATGGTGGAGTAGTATGAAGGTGCAAAACCAAGTACGCATATTACTGCGCTTGGCTCTTCGCCCCTTTGTGAAGTCGAACAGTGATGGTACTCCGCATGTTGGGTACTAAAGTGTATGCCTCTGACAATCTGACACCGAATGGACTGATGCATGTCCACCGAGGGTAGGTTGCATTAGTCAAAAGGCGTAAGCGAGCTTCACCTTGTCCTGCAAGCTTTTCCTTGTTTTGCGAGTTGATGGGACACACCAAAAGTAGTGCTAGTCCATACTCCCTCCTTTCCGGTTAATATGGCTTAATCTTTTTTGTAGGTAAATGAGAGAGCTTTATTCATATATAAGCATTCTTAGGATGATCAGCCAAGACACTGGTCACTAGGAAGCGAGGTACCCCACAAAAAAAGAAGTAGGAAGCGAGGTGTTTCATCAAGCCAGCTCTCGGGCACACTCAAAGTGCAGCAAGCACGGTTTGCACGAAGATGCGCCGCAAGGTTTGCTGACCCGTTTACATGCTGAATAACAAAAAAAATAGGAAATATTACTGAGCGCTACTATTTGTAACAGGATATGATCCAGAATTAAGCGAGAATTGTGGCGAGTGTTCCATGCAATCAACTTCCATTATCACATGCGAGAACCCTCGAAGAGAACCAAATGTGTTGAAGATTGCTTTATCACATTTTAAAATTATAATAAGAGTGCAGACGCTCCTCCATCCGGTTCCTAGTACTAGTATAGTACGTACCTTTATGGACTATAGTAGTAGTACTAGTAAACTTTGCGCTTGGCTGTTCGGGAAGTCAAACAATAATAGCACTAGTAGTATAGTGTATGCTTCTGGCAATCTGACACCGAATTAACTGTTGCACGTCCACCGCCCGAGAGAGGGAGCGCTTACATTAGTCAAAAGTTTCTCCTTGTCCCGCGAGCCACCGCGCGCAAGCTTCTCCCGTCCTGCAACCTTCTCCTCGTTCGGCAAGTTGACGGGACACAACAAAGTAATGCTAGTCCATGCTGCCTCCTCTTCGGTTAATATGGCTTAATTTCAAACGAGATAAATACACTGTCTGTCACTGCATATTTGTAAAAATATGGTCAGTGGACTTCGTAATACGCTCATTGCGCTCAATATATATATTTTCCGGTGTTCATACGGTCACTAGCTCACCCTGACTGAGTATGTGTGTGCATGCACGTGTAGGTTGAGCACTTGAGCGTGACCGTGTGTGTTCCGTCGTGTGCTCGGTCATGCATGCATTAGGGCATCGCGCGTGTTTTTGCGTCCATGTGTACGTGTGACTGTTGCATACACGTAGGGGGAGTATGTGTAGGGGCCACTAAGGAGCAGTGAAATCACACAGTAAGTTAGTCAGAAGAAGCAACCATCATTTCACTCTTGAATGACACGTATGCAATATAAAATGGTTGATATGGAGAGAAAAAGAAAACCACTATATATACACTAGCAGGAGCCTAAGCTACAAGCCTGCTTGCTTAGGTTGCTCTCTTCACAAGCATAGAACGACGGGCCTGATCCCGCAGCTGGGGGAAGGGAATAATGTTCTGCGTAGACGTGGTCGACATCGGCGAGGGAGAAAACCCATAGTCGGTGCGTCCCAATCAGGGGTTACCGCGGTATGGGCTGATGCCGCATCCCAACTGCCCTTCTAGCTACAGCCCGACGTCCCAGGTAGTCCATCTTCCTTTTGGATCCGGCTTGCTCCACTGCCGTAGCTCCATCTCCATGTCGATCTTTCTCTACTTCTACCGGCTTATACTTGTGATGAGTTTATGTCTCATGAACTAGTGCCAGTACTATTATTCTAATCACACTTCTTCAATATCTTTGCCATCAGGGATGCTCAGGTCGATTTTAGTGGATCTGCACAAAAGCATCAGAGGGTGCTAGCCGTCTTTCCTTCGACAGGTTCTACCTGGCCAGGAAATTAAATCATGTTTAGGGTTTAGGGTTTAAGTCGTAGTAACCCCATCAGTAGTTTTTCTATCGTACACGCTCTCACAACTTTTTTCTTTAGTTGTGAAGTAAATATTGGCTATGATCTGTGAAACATTGAGATGCATCAGCATGCGTGTTAGTTTTCCTTTGTATTTGATGGAATGTTGTAACGGGGCAATCTTGGAATAGGAATGAAAATGGAGTGGAAAAGTTTCCGTTTTTCCGGAGAAAAAATGGAAACGGAGAGAAACCAATGTTTCGTTTCGTTGGATCGCGCCATCGAGCAAAACCAACATTTAAATCACGTCTATCGTGTTCATGTCTCACCCTCTTACATGGCTCGACCCCACACGGTCGCTCGGCATGCCACTCACTGCAAATCGAGTAGTATACCATAACTTTCCCGCCTGCTTGTCGATGGATCGCACCATGGAGTACTAGCACTGCTAGAAGAGATTGACGAGTTGGGGGAGGACAGCTAGCTGTAGCACGGACACCCAAGAACTTACTACTAGAAGAGATCACACATGTTGTAGCCGGCTATTGCGACCTTTGAACGCGGAGCAGCCGCGTGCACCCGGAAGCGGCGCGTGCGACGCTCTCTCGGCCGGCGCACCGCTTCAATGCCGGCGCCAGTGAGAGATCGCTTCCGCTCTAGCCGGGCATGAATGAGGCACTGATCGTTTCGGGCGGGAAGCACGCGCGAGTGATGAAGAGGGTTCGGGTTGGTCAGGACCGGCCGTGGCAGCGGTCCGGACGTGCGCAAACAAGAGATGCTGTACGTTAATATTGTTGCGTATATAATTAACAATGTGGACACATCTTCATTGACTTAGTGCACCTGCCTTTGGATTTACGTCAGGTGGGCTCAAAATGTGGCTGGCTCACCTGTCATACAGCTAAAGGCAGGTGCAGTGAAGGCACCGGAGCTCTGTCCGTACTACAGTAGTATATATATAAGCGGGAGCCTCAACGCTTGTTCACTAGGGTTTGCACTCTCCACACGCTCGCCGCACTACATATATGTTACACGCTGGAGGCTCAGCGTTCATTTGCTAGGGTTTGCTATATTCACAGTCTCTCACCCTCCCTTTACTAGATCTAAACAAGATTGCGTTGGCCTCTTGTCTCTCTCTCCCCTCACAACTGGTGAAGGAGGCGTCCGTATCCCGTCGCACCGGGAAGGGGAGGAGGTGCGGCGTTCACTCTATCGCCTTCGGCGAGGGAGGCAATCCACTGCCGGCTGCGCTGTTCTCTTTCACCCAGCGTCTGTGAAGGAGGGCCACCGACCCCTTCTTCCTCGCTGCCGTACATAGTGTGGGCAGATCCGGCCTCCCGCCGCATGCCTTGCCACATCCCGACGACCCTAAGGTATAAGTTTCTTTGAACCGTTGTTGCTCTAGCTGCATGTGGATCTTTTTCGATCTGTAGTCGAATCTAGGTCTTGGTTCAAAGAGGAAAGAAGGGTGCGGTGGGCTGGAGCAAGAATCTAGGACGTGGTTCAATGAGGAAAGGAGGGGCAGAAAGTAGTATAGACTGGCTATCCAGCCGCTTTGTAGGTCGAAAAGGGAAAAGGGGGTAACCCAGTACACACATCTGTAAGGAACATATCTCTTTGTTGTCACATCCCTAGTTCTGGTATGACCTAGACCAGCTAGCCATTTGTGCATCATGTTTAAATTCCATTTAAATTTGAAATGGGGATTTGTGAAACCCTCAGAATCATTTCTGGCAATAATCCAGATAAAAATTTCTCCAAAAAGGTCCAAGAAAATGTTCATGTTACTCCCTGAAAATATTGGCCAGAGATAAAAATCAAACCAATATTTTAGGGAACCCATAAATATTTATTTTGGACATTTGGAGTTAATCCAGTAATTATTTGCGTTGGATAAATATTTCTATATATATATATATATATATATATATATATATATATATATATATAATATTATCCAAAAATTATGCCAGTTGTTGAGGAGCTCTGAAATAATACCATTAGCCCCTGCAAAAATTGGCACAAGGAAATAAAATGATTTAGTATTTTTATTAAATCAAAACAAATGTCAGAAAATAGAAAACAGAAAACAACAGAAAGGGAAATACTTACCTGGGCCTCCTACCTGGCAGCCCAGCGGCGCAGCAAGCCAGCCCAGCCAGCTGGCCAATGCCAGTCGTCCCCCTCCTCGCGCCAGAGGGACAGGGCGCGTGATCGCCGCACGCCGCGCGCATGCGCGCCACGGCAACTGCCTGCCTGCCCTCTCCCCTCTTCGCCCTGGCCGTCCCGAATGTCGCCACGCGCCGCTCGGACCTCTCTCCCTCTCTCCTGCACCTCTCCCCTCCTCTCTCTCGCCATCCCCCCCGCGAACGCCCGAGCGCTGCCGTCGCCGCTGCACGCCGTTGCCGCGCCCACCGCCACGGCCTCGCCTCCCCGTCGTGCTCAGAACCTCCGCCACGTCACCGGCTACCTCCTCGTCGAGCCACGCACCTCCGGACGGCCTCCATCACCGCCATCGCCATCGTCTTCGCCACCGGGTGCCCGAGATCACCGACGAAGCTCCGGCCGCACCAGTGCTTCCCCGAGCTCGCTGACGCCTTCGCTGGATCCGCCGTGAGCTCTACTTCGTTTCCCCCTCCTCCCCGTGCTCGTTTGCCCCGTCCAGCTAGCTCAACCACCGCGCCCGCGAGCTCCTCACCGCTGGCCATGGTGCCACGGTGGCCAGAGCCCGAGCCAGCCACTCCCGCGCGCGTCACCGTGCTCCTGGTGACGCCAGGAGGCCGTAGAGGGCCTCCGCAGTTCCTGCCGTGCCCCGCAGCCCGTTTTCGCCCGGAGCCGTGCTCCGGCCGCCACCTCGAGCTCGTTTCTGGTGAGCTCAGGCACCCCCGCAGCCTCCCGCTTGCTCCAAACGACGCGGACGAGCTCCAGCTCCTCGTCCGTGATCTCCGCCGCCTAAATGGTCGCCGGAGGGCGTTTCCCGAGCCCTCCGACGTGTTCGGCCTCGCCGGCGGTTAAATGCCGATGGGGTTTGACCCCTTTGACCTCACGGGCCCGTTAGGTGGGCCCCATGGGTCAGGTGATTAGCTTAAGGCTAATCACCATTTAACTAAACCTGACACTGACAGTGGGCCCCAGCGCCACTAATCCTATAATTAGGATAAACTAACCCCTGTTAACTAACCGGTCACTGACGTGTGGACCGCACACGTCAGGTTTGACCTGGTCAGCCCTGCTAGCGCCTCTGTGATGTCATGATGTCATGCCTATCGGGACCCCGATTCTAAGTCACACCGATCTAGCATGTAACACCTCATATCACTTTGCGGCCTCACGCACGGTATTGCCACGGGTGTCGCCTTACCATGGCCCGGGACTGTTTGCGCCTTTTGGCTCACGTATATGATAGTGTCGCCAACATCCATATGACAGAGAACCCGGGCCGACATGACTAGTCGTGAACCCAAAGTGTCACTAACTTACAAGGACAAGCATACAAGAAACAACATCGAGCATGTCGGTCAGCAGCGTGTGAATCTGGCTTATAGCAAGTGGGCTAACAAGACTCCGGGAACCCGGGCTGTAGCAGGCTAGGCAGGACTCCAGATGTCACCGCGTGACATTTCCCCAAAGGGACAGACACAGGAACAAAGTGAATCACATGCCGGCCAGTCTAAGTGTTCCGGAGCAGTAGTGCTGGGCTAGCAGGACTCCAAAAACTGGGCTGTAGCGGACTACCATGGCTTGATGGAAGCACTAGACTACAGTTCCCCATAAGAGAGGCTACCAAGGATGGACAACTAGGTTGTTGGACCCCACACATAGCAATACATGTTACATGTACGCATAACATGCAAGTATGTGTTGTACAACATGACATCACAACATAACGCAAACTCATATAGATAAAGGCCTAGAAGAGCCACATAACATTAAATACAAACAGGGGTCACATGACCCATCATTCAGAGCATACAAGCAACGGAAGCATTACATGTCTGAGTACAGACAACTAAAAAAGAAAAAGGCTGAGAAGCCTGACTATCTACAAGACCCTCCCAAGGGTACAAGATCGTAGCTGAGGTAACGAGCTACTCGTCGAAGTCCAAGCGGAACTACTAGTGAGACAGATGTCTCATCTGCAAAACATAAATAAGGCAAATGTGAGTACAAAGGTACTCAGCAAGACTTACATCAGATCCTATCATACATGCATTAGTATCAAGGAGGCAATGTGGGGTTCAGTTGCAGCAAGCCAGCTTTGACTTAGTGGCTATCCTGTTCTACGACTACGAGAAACTTCTTTGAGGTGAGGCAGTGCACACGAGTCCACTAATCACCACATCAATACACTACTATGGATTCATCCCTGTCTCTCTACGAAAGGGCCATCCATAGCACTCACACTTGTCTTGAGCATTTTAGAGTATCCACTTTAAGTTGTCTATGTACCACGTAAGCATCTAAGAAGTCCATAGCCGAGGACAGGGCTATTCGAATAGATCATGATAACCCTGCAGGGGTGTACTTCTTCACACACGCTCTCACCACTTATCACCATGTACACGTCATGTATCTCGGCAACCTTCAAGCGGAAGCCTGGCGAGGGTGCTGGCCACGACCTGACTAACCACACAAGACTCTAGTCCAGGTTTATCGCCTATTCGGGTTCCATCCGCAAGGAGATCCGGCCGGGGTTTCGCTCACGGCCCCAAACGATGTGTACATTGTTCCCGAGCCGACCATCCGGGTGCCACTCGGTACACCGGGCCACATGTGCCTAGTCTGACCCAAGTCCACCCTGCCGGGTGCCACTCGATAGAAAAATAGCACTACCTACAAACACCAGAAACTAGTTGCAACTCCTGGACAGAGATCAAGTTGGTTAATAAGTCGAGAGGGGTCGAGTTACCGGAACCCAATGTGTGGTAGTAGCTAGTCATTGGACAACATACACAAAACTCAGTGCTTAAGGATGGTTCCAGTGAGACAACCCACCACATATTCCTACATGGCCTCTCACCGCTACCTTTACCAAATCGTGTTCACACACTTAGCTCTCAGCATCAGAACATATCATAACACTCCAATCCATTCCCAATGAATCAGACTTGACACAACTCTAAGCAATAGAAGGCATGGCATGGTGGGAACACAACATGGCACATTCAACTCCTACACATGCTAGTGGGTTTCAACTATTTACTGTGGCAATGACAGGTCATGCAAAGGAATGGGTTCAACTACCGCAGCATAAAGTAGCAGTTGAATCGTTGTTGTCCTAATGCAATAAAAGAGAGCAGGATCCAGAGAGTGGGATTGTATCGGAATGAACAAGGGGGTTTGCTTGCCTGGTAGATCAACAGAGGGTGCACTGCTCCATTGACAGGTACTCTGGATCGGTCTCCGGAGCAGGACCTATCGAGAAGGAACGGTGTCGGCAATCAAAACACAAGCATATGCAACAATATGATGCATGAACATGGCATGAAGATGTGATGTTGTTTGTGTTAATGCATCTAGTACAACAACGATCATTTTTCTGATCATCTTTCATATATAAATTATTTCAATCTAAGCTACGGTTGAATTTCTATGAATTTTAGAAGTTTATATCATTTTCTGGATTTTCCTGATTTATTACCAGAAAATGATATATTGCATCAGCATGACAGTGGCATGACGTCAGCGAGTCAAACGTGGCTGGCTGGGTCAAACCTGATGTATGGGTCCCATGTGTTAGTGTCTGTGGCTAATCCTAAATTAAATTAAACCTAAACTGGTTTAGGTAATGGGGTTGGCCCCACGCGTCAGTGACCCAGGGTGGTCAAACCCTGGTCAGACGGGGTCAAACCCAGTCAACTGGGGCTAACCCCACCGGCGACTCGACACCGGCGAGGCCAGACACGGCGGCGGCCAGCGGGATTGCGTCTCCGGTGACCAAATGGGCCGCGAAGACCATGTCTGAGGAGCTGGTGCTCGCGCGCATCCACCGGTGCCCTCTGTTTCACCGGAGATGGCCTATATCGATAGCGGCGACCACTTGGGCGGCGGCCGGAGTTCGACGGGGAGGGGAGAAGGGGCTACGGTGCACGGCAGGGGTCGAAGTTGGTCGCGTTCATCTCCTGAAGACGTGCTGACCACGGTGGTGTGCTCGGTTGCAGGTGCCCGTAGGTGTGGCTGCGGTGGCAACATGGCCGGCGGCGAGGTGCTACGACCATGTTGGGGAAAGGGAGCTACAGCGCAAGAACGGAGGAACGGGAAGAGGGAAACAGAGCAGAAGCTCACTGCAGACTCGACGGGCTTGACGGCGAGCTCGGGGACGCACTGGAGATGGCGGGGCGGCGAAGACGATCTCCGGTGGCCGGGGATGAAGAAGACAGCGGTGACGGCGTTCCAGGGCCTCCCTCGGTGCCTGGCTCGATGGAGACGAAGTAGGCGTCACGACGGAGCTTGCAGACACGGAGAGAGGGCGAGGGGGAGGCGGTAGGTACGACGGCGACGAGCTGCGGCGACGGCAGTGCTCGGGCGCGGTGAGAGAGAGCGAGGGAGAGGAGGGCAAGGAACGAGAGAGAGTGAGAGAGGTCCCTGGTGGCGCGTGGCGTCTCCAGAGAGACGCGGGAGGAAGCAGAGAGGCAGGAGGTGGCCGGGCGCGTGGCCGCGCGCGCCGGGCGCGTGCCCCTGTCCTCCTGGCGCGAGGAAGGGGATGACTGGCGCGGCCAGCTGGCTGGGCCGGCCTGGTGGGCCGCACAGTGCCAGGCCGCAGGTAGGTCCGGGTAAGGTTTTTTCCTTTTTTTTGTTTTTCTTTTCTATTTTCTGACATTTGTTTTGACTTAATAATAATACTAAATCATTTTATTTTCTTATGCCAATTTTTGTAGGAGCTAACGGTATTATTCCAGAGCTCCTCAACAACAAGCATAATTTTTGGACATATATTATATATATAACATATATATATATATATATATATATATATATATATATATATCCAATGCAAATAATTATGCATTAATTCCATATGGCTAAAATAAATATTTATGAGCTCCTGAAAATATTTGTTAGAATTTTACCTCTGACCAATATTTTCAGAGAGCAACATGAACATTTTCTTGGACCTTTTTGGAGCAATTTTTATCTG
>NC_041386.1:57108120-57175707 GCF_002162155.2 Triticum dicoccoides | reverse complement strand
CAAATAATTATGCATTAATTCCAAATGGCTAAAATAAATATTTATGAGCTCCTGAAAATATTTGTTAGAATTTTACCTCTGACCAATATTTTCAGAGAGCAACATGAACATTTTCTTGGACCTTTTTGGAGCAATTTTTATCTGGGTCATTTCCAGAAATGAATTCTGAGGGTTTCACAAATCCCCATTTCAAATTTAAATGAAATTTAAACATGATGCACACATGACTAGTTAGTCTAGGTCATACTAGAACTAGGGATGTGACAAATCACCCCCACTCGAAAGAATCTCGTCCCGAGATTCAGGAGTCGGTGGAAATAAAGAGGGGTACTCAAGTCGAAGACGATCTTCTCACTCCCAGGTAGCTTCTCTCTCGGAATGATGAGACCACTGAACCTTGAAAAACTTGATGTTATGACATCGGGTGACACGCTCTTCTTGATCAAGGATGCAAACAGGGTACTCTCGATATGTGAGGTTATCTTGGAGATCAAGCGTTTCGTGGTCCACTCCGCGGATGGGATCCAAGAAGCAACACCTGAGTTGAGAGACGTGGAAGACATCATGTACTCGGGAAAGATGCGGGGGTAGTTCCAACTGGTAGGCAACCTCTCCTCGTTTAGCGAGAATGCGAAAAGGACCAATGTAACGAGGAGCCAACTTGCCCTTGATACCGAAACGATGGGTACCCTTTAGAGGAGTAACCGGAAGGTAAGCCTTGTCACCAACTTCATAAGCCACTTCCTTATGACGACGGTCATACTGGCTCTTTTGACGAGATTGGTCTGTTTTCAAATTCCCACGAATGATGCGAACTTGCTCTTCTGCCTTCTGGATCATGTCCGGTCCAAAGAATTGTCTTTCACCGGTTTCTGACCAGTTCAAAGGTGTTCGACATCTTCGTCCATACAGAATCTCAAAAGGAGCTTTCTTGAGGCTGGATTGGTAGCTATTGTTATAAGCAAACTCGGCGAAAGGAAGGCACTTTTCCCAATCCATACCGAATGAGATAATGCAAGCTCTAAGCATGTCTTTGAGAATTTGGTTGACTCGTTCCACCTAACCACTTGACTGAGGGTGGAAAGCGGTACTGAAGGAAAGATGGGTCCCCATGGCAGTCTGGAAACTCTCCCAGAAATGAGAAGTGAAAAGACTACCACGGTCTGAATTGATCTTCTAGTGGAACACCATGAAGTGAAACTATTCGAGAAATATATAAGTCAGCGAGCTGACTAGCGGTGATATTCTCTCGAATAGGTAGGAAGTGAGCCACTTTGGAAAGACGATCAATGACTACGAAGATAGCATTGTTCCCTCTCAAGGTCCTGGGAAAGCCGGTGATGAAGTCCATACCAACTTTATCCCATTTCCACTCAGTAATAGCTAAAGGCTGAAGGGTGCCAGCAGGTCTTTGATGCTCTGCCTTAATAACGCGACGACAAACATCACAGTTAGCAATGAACTCAGCGATTTCTCTCTTCATCCTAGTCCACCAGAACCTCTGGCGTAGGTCCTGATACATCTTAGTACTACCGGGATGAATCGTGAGGGGGGATTCATGAGCCTCCTTAAGGATCAGTTGCCGAAGATGTTGCTTCTTGGGAACCACCAGGCGGTTCTCGAAGAGAAAAACACCTCGATCATCTATAGAGAAACTACCAGCAATACCCTTGGCAATGTTTCTCTTGATCCGGGTAATCCCCATATCATGCTTCTGGGCTTCTATGATATGATCCACAAGAGTAGGCTTTGCCACCAAGGTAGAAATGAATTCTTGAGGAGCAATGTGAAGGTTAAGCTTACAGAATTCCTCATGGAGAAGTGGTTGGCCCTGCTGCAACATGAGATTGTTGCAATAGGACTTACGACTTAGCGCATCAGCCATGACATTGCCCTTGCCTGGGGTGTAGGTAATCCCTAAGTAGTAATCTGAGATCGACTCCAACCAACATCTTTGCCTAAGGTTCAAATTTGGTTGGGTGAAAATATACTTGAGACTCTGGTGATCGGTGTAAATCTCGCAACGTTTACCAAGAAGGTAATGTCGCCATGTCTTAAGTGCATAGACTATGGCTGCAAGATCTAGATCATGTGTAGGATAATTATCCTCATGTGGATGCAACTTTCGAGATGCATAGGCAATCACATGGCGATCTTGCATAAGAATTCAACCTAGTCCCTGTCGTGAGGCGTCGCAGTAGATAACAAAGTCTTTAGTGAAATCCGGTGGCACAAATATGGGAGCAGAAGTCAGGCGTCTTTTCAGTTCCTGAAAACTGTACTCACGCTGTGGGGACCACTCAAACTTTTTATCTTTCTTGAGAAGTTCCGTGAGAGGTTTGGCCACTTTGGAGAAGTTTCCAATGAAGCGGCGACAATAACTGGCTAGACCAAGGAAACTCCTAACTTGCTTAACTGTTTCAGGCAGAGTCCAATCAAGAATGGCCTGAACTCTCTCGGGATTGACAGCAATGCCCTTACCAGAGATCACGTGGCCTAGGTAGGTCACTTCTGGCAACCAAAATTCACACTTGGAGAACTTGGCATAGAGGCGATGCTCTCTGAGTTTTTCTAGCACAAGTCTAAGATGTTCGGCATGCTCTTCCTCGTTCTTCGAGTAAATAAGGATATCATCGAGGTAAACCACGACGAACTTATCTAAGTACTCCATGAAGATCGAGTTCATCAAGCGGGAGAATGTGGCTGTAGCATTGGTTAGACCGAAAGACATGACGGTGTACTCGTACTGGCCATAACGAGTGACAAAAGCCGTCTTAGGAATGTCCCCGTTTCTAATCTTGATTTGATGGTAGCCTAACCTCAAATCCATCTTGGAAAATACTAAGGATCCAGCGAGCTGATCATACAGATCGTTGATCCTGGGGAGCGGATACTTGTTCTTTATCGTGACCAAATTAATGGGACGATAATCTACAACCATCTGGTCCGTACCATCCTTCTTCTTGACTAAGAGGATGGGGAAAGCCCAAGGAGAAGAACTAGGACGGATGAAACCCTTTTGTAAGGACTCATCAAGTTGTTTCTTAAGCTCGGCTAGCTCTAAGGGTGCCATCTTGTAAGGTCTCTTGGAGATTGGGGCGGTTCCTAGGATAAGATCTATGACAAACTCTACATCTCTGTCAGGTGGAATACCTGGCAGTTCCTCTGGAAAGACATCCAAAAAGTCACGGACTACCGGGATATCCTCAAGGTCTGGAAGAGGGCTGGCATTAAGAGAATAGAGTTGACACTTTGCAACTCTGGTGGAGACAGTGACTATCTTGCCAGATGGGTGTGTAAGCTGAACAGACCTGGTGAAAAAATCAATCTTGGCATGATGAGCTGTCATCCAGTCCATACCCAAGATGATGTTAATATCTGAAGACTTGAGGGCTACAAGTGATGCAAGAAATACAAGTCTGTCAACAAGGATTTCATTACCATGGCTTATTCTGGTCATTTGCCAGCTAGACCCTGGAGTTTGGATTTCAAGTGGAGTTGGCATATCACAAAATGACATGTCGTGCAAACGAGCATAGCCTTCAGAGATGAAGGAGTGAGATGCTCCGGTATCAAACAGAACCGAAGCTGGATGACAGTTGACAAGGAGTGTACCAAGAACGACATCCGGATCATCATGAGCATCTTTAGCTGAGACGTGATGCACACGTCCACGTTCAGTGGGAGCTGACTTGACACTGATCATCTTGCGTGATAGCTTACCACGGCCAAAAGACTTCTCAGGCTGGGGTGGAGCATAGTTGGTTTGAGAACAGTCACGTGCATAGTGTCCTGGCTCTCCGCATTTGAAGCAAGTCCCTGAAGTAGGATGTGGACCCGCATTGACAAGTGGTCTACCAATAGGCATGGGTGTATCATACTGTTGAACTGGGTGAGGTGCCACACAAGAAGGCCTCGGTGTATAACCGGGTGGAAGAGCGGAGCTTGGAACCCAAATCTGGCGCTTCTGCAAACTAGAACCGGAGGAAGAACCCAAATCACGGGTGTGCTTACGAGACTCCTCGTAAGTGAGTTGAGCTGTCTCCGCATTAATGGCCTTGTTCACAAGAGCCTGGAATGTATTGCAATGGTGCAAGTGGAGATCACGACGCAACTTGGGGTTGAGACCCTTCCGGAACCTAGCCTGCTTCTTGGCGTCTGTGGACACTTCTTCTGTAGCATAGCGGGCGAGGTTCTCAAACTCTCTACTGTAAGCATCAACAACCATCTTATCCTGGGTGAAACTACAGAACTCTTCTCTCTTGCGGTCAATGAGGGCTTGAGGAATGTGATGCTCGTGAAAAGCCTCAGTGAAATCTCTCCAGGTGGGTATCTGGCCAGCTAGAAGCATAGCCTCATAGTTCTGCGACCAAAGACTAGCAGGACCTTCCAGGTGGTATGTAGCATAGGTGACCTTGTCATCTTCTGCTATGTTCGCAGAACGTAGCTTATGAGTGATGCGACGGAGCCAGTCATCTGCATCGAGTGGTTCAATGGAGTGATGGAAGGTAGGTGGTTTCAGACCAATGAAATCATGGATGGTCGCTGACTCTCTGCGCTGGGGTGCGGTGTTCTCCTCGATACGTGCTAACAAGCGGTTAGACTCATGCTTGTTCATCTCAACCTCTAACATGAACTCTGCCAACAAAGACTGGTCGGGAGGATCCTCATCCGTACCATCTCCGTGGTTCCGGCTACGAGCAACAGAACTTCAGTTAACTGACGACATCCTGAAGAACCAACCAAGGAAACAAGGATGGATTCAACACCAACTATAGGATGCAGAAGGTAGCACGAGAAATTAGTATCTCTCGAACTCCTAGGACAATTCCGGCAGCATAACGGCAGTAAAATGCTCAAAATGAGACATTCTGCAAAAGACGGGGTAGCACCAAACTCAACATCATCACTCAAGGTTTTGTGATAGTACTAAATAGACTACACCAGAAGTACTCGAAAACTGGAATATGACTCTGATCAACCAATCCTAAGAGACTACAGAGTAGTAACACGTGATCCTGATAGACGGAAGAGAAAGCCTAGTTCCTTAACCCCGTAGGAAAGATAGGATGACTCAGATCAGAAGGCATGAGGTATAAGGAGTAAAAACAGCCTTACGTTCCCTTCCACAATCAATTCCCCTATATAGCTAAAGAATTTCTAGACTCAACTTCGACCAGGTTGGCTTGGTAATCCTATAGGCAGTCAGGCTCTGATACCAAAGCTGTCGGGACCCCGATTCTAAGTCACACCGATCTAGCATGTAACACCTCATATCACTTTGCGGCCTCACGCACGGTATTCCCACGGGTGTCGCCTTACCATGGCCCGGGACCATTTGCGCCTTTTGGCTCACGTATATGATAGTGTCGCTAGCATCCATATGACAAAGAACCCGGGCCGACATGACTAGTCGTGAACCCAAAGTGGCACTAACTTACAGGGACAGGCATACATGAAACAACATCAAGCATGTCGGTCAGCAGCGTGTGAATCCGGGTTGTAGCAACTAGGCTAACAGGACTCCGGGAACCCGGGCTGTAGCAGGCTAGGCAAGACTCCAGATGTCACCGCGTGACATTTCCCCGTAGGGACAGACACAGGAACGAAGTAAATCACATGCCGGCCAGTCTAAGTGTTCCGGAGTAGTAGTGCTGGGCTAGTAGGACTCCGGTAAACCGGGCTGTAGCGGACTACCATGGCTCGGTGGAAGCACTAGACTACATTTCCCCATAAGAGAGGCTACCAACGATAGACAACTAGGTTGTCGGATCCCACACATGGCAATTCATGTTACACGTACGCATAACATGCAAGTATGTGTTGTACAACATGGCATCACAACATAACGCAAACTTATATAGATAAAGGCCCAGAAGAGCTACATAGCATTAAATACAAACAGGGGTCACATGACCCATCATTCAGAGCATACAAGCAACAGAAGCATTACATGTCTGAGTATAGACAACTACAAAAGAAAAAGGCTGAGAAGCCTGACTATCTACAAGACCCTCCCAAGGGTACAAGATCGTAGCTAAGGTAACAAGCTACTCGTCGAAGTCCAAGCGGAACTACTAGTGAGACAGATGTTTCATCTGCAAAACATAAATAAGGCAAGCGTGAGTACAAAGGTACTCAACAAGACTTACATCAGATCCTATCATACATGCATTAATATCAAGGAGGCAATGTGGGGTTCAGTTGCAGCAAGCCATCTTTGACTCAGTGGCTATTCTGTTCTACGACTACGAGAAACTTCTTTGAGGTGAGGCAGCGCACACGAGTCCACTAATCACCACATCAATACACTATTATGGATTCATCCCCGTCTCTCTACGAAAGGGCCATCCATAGCACTCACACTTGTCTTGAGCATTTTAGAGTATCCACTTTAAGTTGTCTATGTACCACGTAAGCATCCAAGAAGTCCATAACCGAGGACACGGCTATTCGAATAGATCATGATAACTCTGCAGGGGTGTACTTCTTCACACACGCTCTCACCACTTATCACCATGTACACGTCATGTATCTCGGCAACCTTTAAGAGGAAGCCTGGCGAGGGTGTCGGCCATGACCTGACTAACCACAGAAGACTCTAGTCCAGGTTTATCGCCTATTAAGGTTCCATCCGCAAGGAGATCCGCCCGGGGTTTCACTCATGGCCCCAA
Source organism: Triticum dicoccoides (assembly GCF_002162155.2). Lineage (NCBI taxonomy): Eukaryota > Viridiplantae > Streptophyta > Magnoliopsida > Poales > Poaceae > Triticum > Triticum dicoccoides. The sequence goes on along the minus strand of NC_041386.1, from coordinate 57,169,033 downwards.
ACGATGTGTACAGGGTTCCCGAGCCCACCATCCGGGTGCCACTCGGTACACCGGGCCACGTGTGCCTAGTCTGACCCAAGTCCACCCTGCCAGGTGCCACTCGGTAGAAAAATAACACTACCTACAAACACCAGAAACTAGTTGCAACTCCTGGACAGAGATCAAGTTGGTTAATAAGTCGAGAGGGGTCGAGTTACCGGAACCCAATGTGTGGTAGTAGCTAGTCATTAGACAACATACACAGAACTCAGTGCTTAAGGACGGTTCCAGTGAGACAACCCACCACGTACTCCTACATGGCCTCTCACCGCTACCTTTACCAAATCGTGTTCACACACTTAGCTCTCAGCAAAAAAACATATCATAACACTCCAATCCATTCCCAATGAATCAGACCTGACACAACTCTAAGCAATAGCAGGCATGGCATGGTAGGAACACAACATGGCTCATTCAACTCCTACACATGCTAGTGGGTTTCAACTATTTACTGTGGCAATGACAGGTCATGCAAAGGAATGGGTTCAACGACCGCAGCATAAAGTAGCAGTTGAATCGTTGTTGTCCTAATGCAATAAAAGAGAGCAGGAGCGAGAGAGTGGGATTTTATCGGAATGAACAAGTGAAAGCATAAGTGCCCCCTGGGTGATTTTGATAATTAATGATAACATATCTCTTGTTGGACTAATACTTTTACCTAGTATGTTTCAGACAAGTTCAACAAATTAAGTGGCATGGACTAAAGGATGTGGAACCCCTTCAAGATGCTAAGGACAAAGGATTGGCTCAAGCTTCAAGATCAAGACTCTACATTTTCTATTTTAGTGATGCAAGATCACATTGAGTCTATAGAAAAAGCCAATACTATCAAGAGGGGATGAGGTGTTGCTTAATGGCTTGCTTGCTCAAAGTGCTTAGTGATATGCTCCAAAACCCTCAACTACCTTCCCACATCCACATATGACATAAACCAAAAGTCAAACTAGGCCCCACCGATTCTTTCTATCCGGCGCCACCGAGTTCAGACATCATAGCCACTGCCACAAACCCTAGGAAAATTGGTTTCATCGATAGGGATCTCGGTCTCACCGAGATGGGATTGTAATCTCTCTGTGTATGTCCATTACCAAAATCGGTCTCACCGAGTTTGAGAAATCGGTACTACCGAGATTACAATGCAAACTCTCTGGTCAGCTTATTACCAAAATCGGTTCCACCGAGTTTGTGTAATCGGTACCATCGAGTTTGCCTGACGAACTCTCTGGTTAGCTTATTACCAAAATCGGTCCCACCGAGTTTGTGTAATCGGTCACACCGAGATTACATTATGCCCTAACCCTAACCATATCGGTCCTACCGAGTTGCATCTCAGTCCCACCAAAAATCCTAACGGTCACTAGGTTTTCTAAAATCGGTCCGACCGAGTTTCTCAATTCGGTCTCACCGAGATTGGTAAATTGTGTGCAACGATTAGTTTTTGTGTGGAGGCTATATATACCCTCCCACCCACTCTTCATTCGTGAAGAGAGCCATCAGAACATACCTACACTTCCAATACACATTTTATGAAAGAGAACCACCTACTCATGTGTTGAGGCCAGGATATTCCATTCCCACCATATGAATCTTGATCTCTAGCCTTCCGCAAGTTGCTTTCCACTCAAATCTTCTTTCCACCAAATCCAAATCCTATGAGAGAGAGTTGAGTGTTGGGGAGACTATCATTTGAAGCACAAGAGCAAGAAGTTCATCATCAACACACCATTTGTTACTTCTTGGAGAGTAGTGTCTCCTAGATTGGCTAGGTGTCACTTGGGAGCCTCTGACAAGATTGTGGAGTGGAACCAAGGAGTTTGTAAGGGCAAGGAGATCGCCTACTTCGTGAAGATCTACCGCTAGTGAGGCAAGTCCTTCGTGGGCGATGACCATGATGGGATAGACAATGTTGCTTCTTCATGGACCCTTCGTGGGTGGATCCCTCCGTGGACTCGCGCAACCGTTACCCTTCGTGGGTTGAAGTCTCCATCAACGTGGATGTACGATAGCACCACCTATCGGAACCACGACAAAAATATCCGTGTCTCCAATTGTGTTTGAATATTCCAAACCCTTCCCCTTACATTCTTGCAAGTTGCATGCTTTACTTTCCGCTGCTCATATACTCTTTGCATGCTTGCTTGATATGTATTGTGTTTGTTAAACTTGTGCCAAAACTCCACTTCAACTTAAAGAAATTAAAAACTGCAACTTTTGGTACTTAGTGTCTAATCACTCCCCCTCTAGGCACCTCTTCTCGATCCTTTCAATTGGTGGTTTGCATTGCCTTGGTTTAAACACCTTTGGAGGAAGATGGATGTGTCTACTTTGGGGAGTCTTAGACATAGAGTGCCTATTCTTGATGGAGAATATTTTCATGAGTGGAAAAATTAAATGCTTGAGATTTTTAATGAATATCACTTGAACAAGTACATTGCTAGCCCTTGTGCACCTCATATTGATCCTTGCATCCCACACCCAAAGAGGATCTTGACATGATTCACAATCTTAGAACAATCAATCTTATCATAAGAGGATTGTCCAAAAATTTGATTGCTAGTTTGCCTACTCTTGATTGTGCCTATACTATATGGAAATTTCTTGAGGAACGGTTTCCAGATTATTCCTTGAAAAATTTAGACGAAATTCTCCATAATTCTATTGCTTTGAGTAAGATGGATTCTAGTGATCCTAGCTTTGGTGATTGTCTATTTGAGCTTACCAATCTCATGCGTGCCATACAAAATGTTGGGATCATTAGCGATATCATATCTGAAGTTATTAGAATTCATAAAGGTGACCATTGTGATGATCATTTGTCTAATGAATTACCCTCTCTAGGAATTGATCAATCACAAAATGATGTTGAACATGGATACTATGATAAGGATGATGATAGTGACTATGATCTCGATGATGCGATGAGACACTTTGGTCTTATGGCAAATCTTCGCGGCTACATCGCTGGAGGAAAGGAATGGGTCCTTGATAGTGGATGTACTGATCATATGACCAGAGATAAATACATGTTTCGTGAGCTTGCTAGAAATGACGGCCCTCGAAAGTATGTCACTTTTGGTGATAATTCAAAGGGTAAGGTGGTTGGCCTTGGTAAGGTGGCCATCTCACATGATAGCTCCATACAAAATGTCTTGCTCGTTGAATCTCTTGGCTATAACTTACTTTCAGTATCTAGACTTGCTGATTTCGGTTTCAATGTCCTATTTACTGAATTAGACTACCAAGTGTTTTGTAGAGATAATCATAAAATGGTATTTACCGGTATACAAAGAGGAGATCTTTACATTGTTGATTTCACTAAAAAGGCTCAACCTAGAACTTGCTTAATTGCTAAATCTTCTAAAGGCTGGTCGTGGCATAGAAGGCTAGGCCATGCGGGCATGCGAAACCTTGACAAACTCATTAAAGGAAATCATATCCTTGGCGTTAACGATGCCATATTTGACAAGGATAGACTTTGTAGTGCTTGTCAAGCAGGGAAACAAGTTGGAGGAAGTCATCACGCTAAGAACATCATGACCACAAGAAGACCACTCGAGCTACTTCACATGGATCTCTTTGGTCCAAATGCCTACAATAGTCTCGGTGGTAACTCATTTGGTCTAGTCATAGTTGATGATTTTTCAAGATTTACGTGGGTGTGGTGTTCTTTCTTGATGACAAGTCGCAGGTCCAAAAGATCTTCAAAAACTTTGCTAGGAAGGCCCAAAATCAATTTGACATGAAGATCAAGAAGGTTCAGAGCGACAACGGAATGGAGTTCAAGAACGCAAACGTAGACACCGTTCTTGACGAAGAAGGGATTACACATGAGTTCTCAGCTACGTACACACCTCAACAAAATGGAGTCGTTGAGAGGAAGAACCTAACTATTATCGAGATGGCAAGAACGATGCTTGATGAGTACAAGACGCCAAAACACTTTTGGGCGGAAGCGCTTGAGACAGCTTGTCATGCAACAAATCACTTGTATCTTCACAAGCTACTCGGCAAGACGGCATACGAGCTCCTCACTGGTAACAAACCCGAAGTTGGATACTTTCGAGTATTCGGCTCAAAGTGCTACATTCTTGATAAGCATCGTCACTCTAAATTTGCTCCTCAGTCTCATGAAGGTTTCCTACTTGGTTATGGCTCAAACTCTCACACATACCGTGTCTACAACAATTTCACCCGAAAGGTTGAAGAAACGCTAGATGTGAAGTTTGATGAATCTAACGGCTCGCAAGTAGAGCAATTGCCAATTGATGTAGGAGACAAAGATCCCTCGGAAGCAATCCAAGACTTGTCTATTGGCAAGATTCGTCCAACGGAGATAAAGGAGAGTAACTCGTCTGTCCAAGTGGAAGCTTCTACCTCACGACAAGGTGAACCAAGAGTTGATACGGAAGCATCCACGAGTGGGACACACCAAGATGAAGAAAATGAGGAAGTTCACCAAGACAAACGTCAACAACCTCCTTCTCCACCACGACAAGAGAACGACAACGCTAACAATGAAGAAGGCCAAGAAGAAGAACAAGATGAAGAATATGTTCAACCAAGACCCAAGAAAAAGCTTTCACGAGTTTGAGCAAGAATTGCTAAAGATCATCCCGTAGAGCAAATCTACAATGATATCCAAACCGGGAGAATCACTCGCTCTAAAACTCATTTGGCTAACTTTTGTGAACATTACTCATTCATCTCTAGCATTGAACCTATGAAGGTTGAAGAAGCATTGGAGGATCTAGACTGGATAAACGCTATGCATGAAGAACTACACAACTTTGAGAGAAATCAAGTGTGGACATTGGTCGAGAAGCCCGACAACAACCACAACATCATCGGTACCAAATGGGTGTTTCACAACAAGCAAGATGAAGATGGACAAGTGGTTCGCAACAAAGCATGTCTCGTCACCCAAGGCTACACACAAGTCGAAGGTATGGACTATGCTGAGACATATGCTCCCGTTGCTAGACTTGAGTCCATTCGCATCTTACTTGCTTATGCTAATCACCATGATATCACTTTGTATCAAATGGACATTAGAAGTGCTTTTCTAAATGGTGAAATTGAGGAGGAAGTTTATGTTAAGCAACCTCCCGACTTTGTCAATCCTAAGAAACCTAATCATGTCTACAAACTTCACAAAGCCCTTTATGGTCTTAAACAAGCTCCTAGAGCACGGTATAAATGCTTGACCAAGTTCCTTGTTGAAAAAGGCTTTGAAATTGGAAAAATAGATTCTACTCTTTTTACTAAAAGGGTTAATGGAGAAATATTTGTATGCCAAATTTATGTCGATGATATTATATTTGGATCAACTAACCCTCATTTTAGTGAAAAGTTTGGGAAGCTAATGTCGGAGAAGTTTGAGATGTCTATGATGAGTGAACTCAAATTCTTTCTTGGTTTGCAAATTATGCAAACTAAGGAAGGTACCTTTGTCTCTCAAAGGAGGTACACCAAGGACTTATTCAAGAAGTTCAATATGCAAGAATGCAAAGGTATGACTACACCCATTGAGGGAGTCCTGGATTAGGGGGTGTTCGGATAACCGAACTATACCTTCAAGCCGGACTCCTGGTCTATGAAGATACAAGATTGAAGACTCCGTCCCATGTCCGGAAGGGACTTTCCTTGGCGTGGAAGGCAAGCTTGGCGATACGGATGTTCAGATCTCCTACCATTGTAACCGACTCTATGTAACCCTAACCCTATCCGGTGTCTATATAAACCGGAGGGTTTTAGTCCGTAGGAAAACATATAAAACAACAATCATACCATAGGCTAGCTTCTAGGGTTTAGCCTCTACGATCTCGTGGTAGATCAACTCTTGTAATACTCATATCATCAATATCAATCAAGCAGGACGTAGGGTTTTACCTCCATCAAGAGGGCCCGAACCTGCGTAAAACTTCGTGTCCCCTGCCTCCTGTTACCATCCGGCCTAGACGCACAGTTCGGGACCCCCTACCCGAGATCCACCGGTTTTGACACCGACACCCATGCCTACTAGTGGACATCTTGATTTGACCAAAGATGGTGAACAGGTTGATTAAAAAGTTTACCGCTCTATGATTGGCTCATTATTATATCTATGTGCTTCGCATCCCGATATGATGCTAAGTGTGTGCATGTGTGCACGATATCAAGCTGCTCCTAAGGAATGTCATCTTAAAGCCGTGAAGAGGATAGTGAGATACTTAATACATACACCAAATTTTGGCATTTGGTATCCAAAAGGGCTTCGTTTGATCTTGTTGGCTACTCCAACTCGGACTATGCCGGTGACAAGGTTGATAGAAAGTCCACTTCGGGTACTTGTCAATTCCTTGGTAGATCTCTTGTTTCTTGGTCTTCCAAGAAACAAAACTCGGTATCCTTATCCACCGGTGAAGCGGAATACATTGCCGCTGGTTCATGTTGTGCTCAATTACTTTGGATGATCCAAACTCTTAAAGATTATGGGATATATGTGAAACATGTTCCATTACTTTGTGACAATGAAAGTGCTATCAAGATTGCTCACAATCCCGTGCAACACTCTCGAACTAAGCATATTGAAGTTCTTCATCATTTCATTCGAGATCACGTTGCTAAGGGTGACATAAACCTTAAGCATGTTCACACCAATAAGCAATTGGCGGATATATTCACTAAACCACTTGATGAGAAAGTGTTTTGCAGGTTAAGAGGTGAATTGAACATCATTGATGCTTCAAACTTGGAGTAGGAACTCCATTGGATACATGCAAGACTTGAGCTTATGACTAATCACTTGATATTTCTCCTATGATGATTATCTTATGTCTTGAAAATTTGCATCTTGCATGTTATCTAACCCTTGTAGGAACTTGGATGAATCTAATTCTATGAGATTGCAACTCACTCACATCTTGAGCAATCTCTACATCACCAAGTCTCTACATAATGGTGGTTGATGACAAGGAAGCACAGAACCTTTCAAACATATCCTTTGACAAATTCTATGTTGAGTTTCATGATTGTCATGTTGGATACACAAGTGCTCTTCCTTGCGAAAACTAACCCATGTAGGTAGATGAACTCAAAATCCAAAGGGTGCTCCCAACTCTTGATGGGCTACATCAACCTTGAGCGATCCACACAAGTTCAACTACATGATCAAGATCAACACCGCCACCCAAGGTATGTCATTCCATCTTAGAGAAGCTTTACTCCAAGTCATGAGTCAAAACAACTCGACAAGATGTGAATACATCAAGATACTTAAACGAAAAATGGTAACCCCATTTTGAGCTTAAACGATGAGTACGACCTATGATCATGTGATCTCACTTGACTCCTAAGTCAATATACTCTAACATAGGTGACTTTGTCACCGCCCAACTCTAGATGAAGTTCTCTTGTGTTCTTTTCTGTGTTCTTGCATTTGTCTCATGCATATTTGTTTCCCCTTTCAAAAAAAACTTCATCTAGATCTTTTAGTTACTTTTCTTTGTTCTTTGTTCTGCATTTTCTGCATCCAATTCATTGCAAATCTTTGTGAGATCTTATTTGTCTAGTGAGCTGAGGCGACAAGTGTTTTTCTCTGTGATGAACTCGGTTCCACCGGTTTCATGTCTCCGGTATAGCCGAAGATTTTCGGAGCAACCGAAGCATACAACTCGGTGACACCGTTTTCACTACAGAAAAAAAAACATTTTGTCGTTTATTCCTGCTTTATTCTTGATCCAGCTCCACTCAATGAATCTTGTCCTCTGCAAGCAGCACATTTACCTTAATGCTTTGTACTGTGATTCAAGGACCAAACCCATTCACAACAAATTCCATAAGACCCTTCTTGGAAATTGATGTCAAAGGGGGAGAGAGAGATCACATCAAAGCTTAATAATATCTCTAGGGGGAGAGATCTCTAGGGGGAGGGAATACTCCAGGAAAGAGTAATCTTCAAGGATCCCAGATGCTTGATGTTCAAGAGGAGAGATGCCACATGTCTTCTTGGGGGAAAGACATGTTCATATGTGTTTATTTGCATTAGCTCTGTTCATTTGTTTCTTTGAGCTCTATTTTTCTGTTCCCTATCTTCTCCCAGTATCCCATGCTAGATTCAGGAGGAGCAAGACATCCAAGGGAAAGAAAATTCTTAAATTCATTGCATATCTTTCTCTTTGGGGACATGTCAATATCTATCGTGGTACTCTGTACTCATTCTACATGTCATCCCAGTCTTGGTACTCTTGTGGTTTCTTTTGTTTGCTCTAGCTAGTAGGTGCATCTGTGTTATCTAACCTTTTTTACGCAGGCTCATCCCATCCTAGCCAACTCAAGACCACAAGGTAAGTATATGCATCATAGTCATGTGTATGAGAAATTCTTGCTGATGTACATACTATTTGCAAGGACTCATGGGCATGAAGGTACATTTCCCATATTCATATCTTTTTCCCTGATGCATATAGCCAAAATACATGTAACACATTTCCTACTCTGTCATGGTTATGCTCTCACATGCTTCTATATTCCATATTCACATGATTGCATACATGTAGGGGATCCTATGCTTGTTACATGTCTTTCCAAAGCTTTACTTGCTATTCTCTATATCTTTATCTAAAGATTTGATGTATGTTGCCATCAATTACCAAAAAGGGGGAGATTGAAAGCACAAGTGCTCCCTGGGTGATTTTGATAATTAATGACAACATATCTCTTGTTGGACTAATACTTTTACCTAGTATGTTTCAGACAAGTTCAACAAATTAAGTGGCATGGACTAAAGGATGTGGAACCCCTTCAAGATGCTAAGGACAAAGGATTGGCTCAAGCTTCAAGATCAAGACTCTACATTTTCTATTTTAGTGATGCAAGATCACATTGAGTCTATAGAAAAAGCCAATACTATCAAGAGGGGATGAGGTGTTGCTTAATGGCTTGCTTGCTCAAACTGCTTAGTGATATGCTCCAAAACCCTCAACTACCTTCCCACATCCACATATGACCTAAACCAAAAGTCAAACTCGGCCCCACTGTTTCTTTCTATCCGGCGCCACCGAGTATAGACGTCATAGCCACTGCCACAAACCCTAGGCAAATCGGTTTCACCGATAGGGATCTCGGTCTCACCAAGATGGAATTGTAATCTCTCTGTGTATGTCCATTACCAAAATCGGTCTCACCGAGTTTGAGCAATCGGTACTACCAAGATTACAATGCAAACTCTCTGGTCAGCTTATTACCAAAATTGGTTCCACCGAGTTTGTGTAATCGGTACCACCGAGTTTGTGTAATCGGTACCACCGAGTTTGCCTAACCTACTCTCTGGTTAGCTTATTACCAAAATCGGTCCCACCGAGTTTGTGTAATCGGTCACACCAAGATTACGTTATGCCCTAACCCTAACCATATCAGTCCTACCGAGTTGCATCTCAGTCCCACCGAAAATCCTAACGGTCACTAGGTTTGCTAAAATCGGTCCGACCAAGTTTCTTAATTCGGTCTCACCGAGATTGGTAAATTGTGTGTAACGATTAGTTTTTGTGTGGAGGCTATATATACCCCTCCACCCACTCTTCATTCGTGATGAGAGCCATCAGAACATACCTACACTTCCCATACACATTTTCTTAAAGAGAACCACCTACTCATGTGTGAGGCCAAGATATTCCATTCCCACCATATGAATCTTGATCTCTAGCCTTCCCCAAGTTGCTTTCCACTCAAATCTTCTTTCCACCAAATCCAAATCCTGTGAGAGAGAGTTGAGTACGTTGGGGAGACTGTCATTTGAAGCACAAGAGCAAGGAGTTCATCATCAACACACCATTTGTTACTTCTTGGAGAGTGGTGTCTCCTAGATTGGCTAGGTGTCACTTGGGAGCCTCTGACAAGATTGTGGAGTTCAACCAAGGAGTTTGTAAGGGCAAGGAGATTGCCTACTTCATGAAGATCCACCGCTAGTGAGGCAAGTCCTTCGTGGGCGATGTCCATGATGGGATAGACAAGGTTGCTTCTTCGTGGACCCTTCGTGGGTGGAGCCCTCCGTGGACTCGCACAACCGTTACCCTTCATGGGTTGAAGTCTCCATCAATGTGGATGTATGATAGCACCACCTATCGGAACCATGAGAAAAACATCCGTGTCTCCAATTGCATTTGAATATTCCGAAACCTTCCGCTTACATTCTTGCAAGTTGCATGCTTTACTTTCCGCTGCTCATATACTCTTTGCATGCTTGCTTGATATGTATTGTGTTTGTTACACTTGTGCCAAAACTCCACATCAACTTAAAGAAATTAAAAACTGCAACTTTTGGTACTTAGTGTCTAATCACCCCCCTCTAGACACCTCTTCTCAATCCTTTCAACAAGGGGGTTTGCTTGCCTGGTAGATCAACAGAGGGGGCACTACTCCACTGACAGGTACTCTGGATCGGTCTCCGAAGCACGACCTATTGAGAAGGAACGGTGTCGGCAATCAAAACACAAGCATATGCAACAATATGATGCATGATCATGGCATGAAGATGTGATGTTGTTTGTGTTAATGCATCTAGCATTCATCTGCATGAAGTCCATTTGAACCAAAGATTCAAATTCAACTCCAAAATAAGCCTTTATAAATGCCATTCATGTGTTTTCTCATATACAACATGCATAAGTTGGGTTGTCATGCATGAAACTGGTACAGATGGATATATTGAATTTTTCTGATCATTTTTCATACATAAATTATTTCAATCTGAGCTAGGGTTGAATTTCTATGAATTTTAGAAGTTTATATCATTTTCTGGATTTTCCTGATTTATTTTTAAACCAGAAAAATGATATATTGTGTCAGCATGACAGTGGCACGACGTCAGCGAGTCAAACGTGGCTGACCTGGTCAAACCTGACGTGTGGGTCCCATGTGTCAGTGTCTGTGGCTAATCCTAAATTAAATTAAACCTAAACTGGTTTAGTTAATGGGGTTAGCCCCACGCGTCAGTGACCCATCGTGGTCAAACCTTGGTCAGACGGGGTCAAACCCGGTCAACCGGGGCTAACCCCACCAGCGACTCGACGCCGGCGAGTCCAGACGCGGCGGCGGCCTGCGGGATTGCGTCTTCGGCGACCAAATGGGCCGTGGAGACCATCTCCGAGGAGCTGGTGCTTGCGCGCATCCACCTCCGTTTCACTGGAGACGGCCTATATCGACGGCGGCGACCACTTGGGCGGCGGCCGGAGTTCGGCGGGGAGGGGAGAAGGGGCTACGGTACACGGCAGGGGCCGGGGTTGGTCGCGTTCGTCTCCTGGAGACGTGCTGTCGACGATGGTGTGCTCAGTTGCAGGTACCCGTAGGTGTGGCTGCGGTGGACACATGGCCGGCGGCGAGGTGCTATGGCCGTGGTGGGGAAAGGGAGCTACAACGCGGTAACGGAGGAACGGGAAGAGGGAAACGGAGCAGAAGCTCACTGCGAACTCGATGGGCTTGATGGCGAGCTCGGGGACGCACTGGAGACGGTGGGCGGCGAAGACGATCTCCGGTGGCCGGGGATGAAGAAGACGGCGGTGACGGCGTTCCAGGGCCTCCTGCGGCGCGTGGCTTGATGGAGACAAAGTAGGCGTCGCGGCGGAGCTTGCAGACACGGAGAGAGGGCGAGGAGGAGGCAGTAGCTACGACGGCGACGAGCTGCGGTGACGGCAGCGCTCGGGCGCGGTGAGAGAGAGCGAGGGAGAGGAGGGCAAGGAACGAGAGAGAGTGAGAGAGGTGCAGAGCGGCACGTGGCGTCTCCAGAGAGATGCGGGAGGAAGCGGAGAGGCAGGAGGTGGCCAAGCGCGTGACCGCGCGCGTCGGGCGCGTGCCCCTGTCCTCGTGGCGTGAGGAGGGGGATGACTGGCGCGGCCAGCTGGCTGGGCCGGCCTGCTGGGCCGCACAGTGCCATGCCGCATGTAGGTCTGGGTAAGGTTTTTCCTTTTTTTGTTTTTATTTTCTATTTTATGACATTTTTTTGACTTAATAATAATACTAAATCATTTTATTTTCTTATGCCAATTTTTGTAGGAGCTAACGATATTATTCCAGAGCTCCTCAACAACAAGCACAATTTTTTGGATATATATTATATATATAACATATATATATATCCAATACAAATAATTATGCATTAATTCCAAATGGCTAAAATAAATATTTATGAGCTCCTGAAAATATTTGTTAGAATTTTACCTCTGACCAATATTTTCAGAGAGCAACATGAACATTTTCTTGGACCTTTTTGGAGCAATTTTTATCTGGGTCATTTCCAGAAATGAATTCTGAGGGTTTCACAAATCCCCATTTCAAATTTAAATGAAATTTAAACATGATGCACACATGACTAGTTAGTCTAGGTCATACCAGAACTAGGGATGTGACACTGGCGCTGCGTCCCCCTCAACCTCACCGTCGATAGCTGCCTCTTCGACGGGGATTGCAAACGCATGGCCGCAGTCTCCAAGATCCTTTCATCGCACCCTGGGCCAGCCAGACGCCTTGACATCGGCATGTTCAGTACCAACTGCAAGGTCCAACCCAAGTTCGACGAGTGGTTCTTATCCCCCGCCCTAGATCAGCTTGAGGAGCTCAGCTTTGAAGCTGGACGATGTTGCTCTCTGCCGCCGTCCGTGCTCCGCCTCACGCCAACGCTGCGTCGCGCTAGCTTCAGCTCCTGCTATCTTCCCCAGATTAATGCCGCGCCCGCCCTTCTTCTCCCTCAACTCAAGCAGCTCGACCTCTTCGACATTGTCATCTCGAAGAAGGCTATGGAGCACCTGCTCCGCAACTATACTGCACTCGAGTACCTTCGTCTTGAGCAGATCCATGGGTTCATTAGCCTCCACATCGCCTCGACGAATCTCTGATGGATTTATGTGTCTTGCTGGCCCCGCAACAAGACATCAATTGGGAAGAGATCACTCTAGCTGTTCCACGTTATGGTCATTGAGGATGCGCCTTTCCTTGAGAGATTGCTTGTATTGGATCTAGAGGGTCCAACAAAAATCAGGGTCATCGACGTGCCGAAATTGACAGGTTGGTGTACTCGTCTGCCAAATTCTCCGAACTCTTTATTGGATCCGTAATCGTTCAGGTACATCACTCATCTTCTTCTCCGTCTTCTTGAAATTCACATTTTTTAATTTCTTCTTGATGTATTTACGACCGTCTTCCAGAAAATGATTCCCACAAGCTTGACCCAGTCCATGCGCATAGTGAAGATCTTAGCACTAAAATCTATCGTCCCCAATCTGGATCAAGTTGTTGGATTCCTTACATGCTTTCCGTGCATGGAGAAGCTACTCATCGAGGTGAAACTTCTTTCCTATAAGTAAATTGTAATCACAACGTAGCTCAATTTTTTCATAATTTTCCCAAATTACGATGACAAGTGTAGTGTTCAAAACTGCATCTACACACTTGAAAGCACAAGTGCTCCCTAGGTGGTTTTGATAATTGATGACAACATATCTCTTGTTGGACTAACATTTCTATCTAGCATGTTTCAGATAAGTTCAACAATGGAGTGGCATGGACTAAAGGTTGTGGGAACTCCTTCGGGATGCTAAGGACAAAGGATTGGCTAAAGCCTCAAGCTCAAGACTCTTCATTTTACATTTTAGTGATCCAAGATCACATTGAGTCCATAGGAAAAGCCAATACTATCAAGGAGGGATGAGGTGTTGCTTAATGAGCCTCTTGCTTCATGTGCTTAGTGATATGCTCCAAAACCCTCAACTACTTTCCCACTTCCACATATGACCTAAACCCTAAGCCAAACTCGGTCCTACCGATTCTTTCTATCCGGCGCCACCGAGTTTCACTTGTCATAAGCCACTGCCAAACCCTAGCAATTCGGTTCTACCGATAGGGATCTCGGTCTCACCGAGATGGGATTGCAAACTCTCTGTTTCCCTTTCGTAACTTTTTGGTCTCACCGAAAGAGCGAATCGGTCCCACCAAGATTGCAATGTAAATTCAGTGTTTCCTTTTTGTAACTTTTCGGTCTCACCGAAAGAGCAAATCGTTCCCACCGAGTTTGCCTGACCAACTCTCTGGTTAGCTTATTACCAAAATCGGTCTCACCGAGTTTGTGTAATCGGTCTCACCGAGATTATGTTATGCCCAAACCCTAACCATATCGGTCCTACCGAGTTGCATGTCAGTCCCACCGAGTTGCATGTCAGTCCCACCGAAAATCTCTAACGGTCACTAGGTTTACCTTTTCGGTCCGATCGAGTTTGTTTATTCGGTCCCACCGAGATTGGAAAACTGTGTGTAACGGTTGGATTTTGTGTGGAGGCTATATATACCCCTCCACCTCCTCTTCATTCATGGAGAGAGCCATCAGAACACATACACAATTCCAACTCATATGTTCTGAGAGAGAACCACCTACTCATGTGTTGAGACCAAGATATTCCATTCCTACCATATGAATCTTGATCACTAGCCTTCCCCAAGTTGCTTTCCACTCAAATCTTCTTTCCACCAGATCCAAATCCTACGAGAGAGAGTTGAGTGTTGGGGAGACTATCATTTGAAGCACAAGAGCAAGGAGTTCATTACCTACACACCATTTGTTACTTCTTGGAGAGTGGTGTCTCCTAGATTGGCTAGGTGTCACTTGGGAGCCTCCAACAAGATTGTGGAGTTGAACCAAGGAGTTTGTAAGGGCAAGGAGATCGCCTACTTCGTGAAGATCTACCGCTAGTGAGGCAAGTCCTTCGTGGGCGATGGCCATGGTGGGATAGACAAGGTTGCTACTTCGTGGACCCTTTGTGGGTGGTTGCTTCTTCGTGGACCCTTTGTGGGTGGTTGCTTCTTCGTGGACCCTTCGTGGGTGGAGCCCTCCATGGACTCGCGCAACCGTTACCCTTCGTGGGTGGAGCCCTCCGTGGACTCGGGCAACCGTTAACCTTCGTGGGTGGAGCCCTCCGTGGACTCGCGCAACCATTACCCTTCGTGGGTTGAAGTCTCCATCAACGTGGATGTAGGATAGCACCACCTTTCCGAACCACGGGAAAAACATCCATGTCTCCAATTGCGTTTGAATTCTCCAAACCCTTCCCCTTACATTCTTGAAAGTTGCATGCTTTACATTCCGCTGCTCATATACTCTTTGCATGCTTTCTTGATATGTTGAAATTGTGCCTAAAACTCCACTCAAACCAAAAAGGCCTAAAAATTGCAACTTTAGCACTAAGTGTCTAATCACCCCCCTCTAGACACATCTACTTCTAGATCCTACAAGTGGTATCAGAGCTATGGTCTCCATTGCCTTGGTTTAATCACCATTGGAGGAAGATGGATGTGTCTACCTTAGGGAGTCTTAGACATAGAGTGCCTATTCTTGATGGAGAGTATTTTCATGAGTGGAAAAATGAGATGCTTGTAATTTTCAATCAATATCATTTGAACAAGTATATTGCTAGCCCTTGTGCACCTCATATTGATCCTTTGCATCCTACCCTAGATGAAGATATTGACATGATTCACAATCTTAGAACTATTGAGCTCATCATTAGAGGATTGCCCAAAAATTTGATTGCTAGTTTGCCTACTCTTAATTGTGCCTATACTATATGGAAATTTCTTGAGGAACGAATTCCCGATCATTCCTTGAAAACTTTGGATGAAATTATCCATAAATCTATTGCCTTGAGTAAGATGAACTCTAGTGATCCTAGTTTTGGTAATTGTCTATTTGAACTTACCAATCTTAAGCATGCTAAAGGAGATGTTAGAATCATTAGTGATATCATATTCGAAGCTATAAGAATTCATAAAAGTGACCACTTTGATGATCATTTATCTAATGAATTACCCACTCTAGGAAATGATGAGTCACAAGATCATGATGAACATGGATACTATGATGATGATGATAGTGACTTCGATCTTGATGATGCAATGAGACATTTTGGTCTTATGGCAAATCTTCGGGGATATGAATCAGGAGGAAAGGAATGGGTTCTTGATAGTGGATGTACTGATCATATGACCAGAGATGAAGAGATGTTTCGTGAGCTTGCTGAAAATGACGGCCCTCGAAAATATGTCACCTTTGGTGATAATTCAAAGGGTAAAGTGGTTGGCCTTGGTAAGGTGGCCATCTCACATGATAGTTCCATTCAAAATGTCATGCTTGTTGAATCTCTCGGCTACAACTTAATTTTAGTATCTAGACTTGCTGATTTTGGTTTGAATGTCCTATTTACTGAGGTAGATTGCCAAGTATTTCGTCGAGACAATCATAAAATGGTCTTTACCGGTATGCGTAGAGGTGATCTTTACATTGTCGATTTATCTAAAAAGGCACAACCTAAAACTTGCTTTGTTGCTAAATCCTCAAAAGGTTGGTTGTGGCATAGACGACTAGGTCACGTTGGCATGAGAAACCTTGACAAGCTTATTAAAGGAAATCATATCCTTGGAGTTAACGATGTCATATTTGATAAGGATAGACTTTGCAGTGCTTGTCAAGCAGGTAAACAGGTTGGAGGAAGACATCCCGTGAAGAACATCATGACCACAAGGAGGCCACTCGAGCTACTTCATATGGATCTTTTTGGTCCCAACGCCTACAAGAGTCTCGGTGGAAATTCTTTTGGTCTAGTTATAGTTGATGATTTTTCAAGATTTACGTGGGTGTTCTTTCTTAATGACAAGTCGCAGGTCCAGAAGATCTTCAAAAACTTCTCTAGGAAGGCCCAAAATCAGTTTGACGTGAAGATCAAGAAGGTTCGGAGTGACAATGGAACGGAGTTCAAGAATGCAAATGTGGACACCTTTCTTGACGAAGAAGGGATCTCACACGAGTTCTCGGCTATGTACACACCTCAACAAAATGGAGTCGTTGAGAGGAAGAACCGGACGCTCATCAAAATGGCAAGAACGATGCTTGATGAATACAAGACGCCGAAGCACTTTTCGGCAGAAGCGGTTGAGACAGCTTGTCACGCAACAAATCGCTTATATCTTCACAAGCTACTCGGCAAGACGGCATACGAGCTTCTCACCGGTAACAAACCCCAAGTTGGATACTTTCAAGTATTCGGCTCAAAGTGCTACATTCTTGATAAGCATCGTCGTTCAAAGTTTGCTCCTAAATCTCATGAAGGTTTTCTACTTGGTTATGGCTCAAACTCTCACACTTACCGTGTCTACAACAATTTCACCCAAAAGGTTGAAGAGACGGTAGATGTGAAGTTTGATGAATCTAATGGCTCGCAAGTAGAGCAACTGCCAATTGATGTAGGAGACAAAGACCCTTCAGAAGCAATCCAAGACTTGTCCATTGGCAAAATTCGTCCAACGGAGGTGAAGGAGAGTACTTCATCCGTCCAAGTGGAAGCTTCTACTTCACGACAAGGTGAACCAAGAATTGACACGGAAGCATCCACAAGTGGGACACACCAAGATGAAGAAAACGAGGAAATGCATCAAGACGAACATCAACAACCTCCTTCTCCACCACGACAAGAGAACGATGACGTCAACAATGAAGAAGGCCAAGAAGAAGAACAAGATGAGGAAGATGTTCAACGAAGACCCAAGCAAAAGCTCTCACGAGTTCGAGCAAGAATTGCCAAAGATCATCCCGTCGAGCAAATCCTCAATGATATACAAACCGGGAGAATCACTCGCTCAAAAACTCGTTTAGCTAAGTTTTGTGAAAACTATTCATTCATCTCTAGCATTGAACCTATGAAGGTTGAAGAAGCATTGGAAGATCCGTATTGGATAAACGCTATGCATGAAGAGCTACACAACTTTGAGAGAAACCAAGTTTGGACATTGGTTGAGAAGCCCGACAACAACCACAACATCATTGGTACAAAATGGGTGTTTCCCAACAAGCAAGATGAAGATGGACAAGTGGTTTGCAACAAAGCACGTCTCATCGCCCAAGGGTACACACAAGTCGAAGGTATGGACTATGGTGAGACATATGCTCCCGTTGCTAGACTTGAGTCCATTCGCATCTTACTTGCCTATGCTAATCACCATAATATCACCTTGTACCAAATGGACATCAAAAGTGCTTTTCTAAATGGTGAAATAGAGGAGGAAGTTTATGTCAAACAACCTCCCGGTTTTATCAATCCTAAGAAACCAAATCATGTTTACAAACTTCACAAAGCTCTTTATGGTCTTAAACAAGCTCCTAGAGCATGGTATAAATGCTTGACCAAGTTCCTTACTACAAGTGGTTTTGAAATTGGTAAAATTGATTCTACTCTTTTTACTAAAAGGGTTAATGGAGAACTATTTGTATGCCAAATTTATGTTGATGATATCATATTTGGTTCAACTAACCCTCTCTTTAGTGAAAAATTTGGAAAGCTAATGTCAGAGAAGTTTGAGATGTCTATGATGAGTGAACTCAAATTCTTTCTCGGTTTGCAAATCAAGCAAACTAAGGAAGGTACATTTGTCTCTCAAACAAAGTACACCAAGGACTTATTCAAGAAGTTCAATATGCAAGAATGCAAAGGTATGTCTACACCCATGCCTACTAGTGGACATAATGATTTGACCAAAGATGGTGAACCGGTTGATCAAAAGGTTTATCGCTCTATGATTGGTTCATTGTTATACCTATGTGCTTCACGTCCTGATATTATGCTAAGCGTGTGCATGTGTGCACGATATCCAGCTGCTCCTAAAGAATGTCATCTTAAGGCTGTGAAAAGGATAGTGAGATATTTAATCCATAGACCAAATTTTGGCATTTGGTATCCTAAGAGGTCTTCTTTTGATCTTGTTGGCTATTCGGACTCGGATTATGCCAGAGACAAGGTTGATAGAAAGTCCACTTCGGGTACTTGTCAATTTCTTGGTAGATCTCTTGTGTCTTGGTCTTCCAAGAAACAAAACTCGGTATCCTTATCCACCGCCAAAGCGGAATACATTGCAGCTGGTTCATGTTGTGCTCAATTACTTTGGATGACCCAAACTCTTAAGGATTATGGGATTTATGTGAAACATGTTCCACTGCTTTGTGACAATGAAAGTGCTATCAAAATTGGTCATAATCCTGTACAACATTCTCGAACTAAGCATATTGAAGTTCGTCATCATTTCATTCGAGACCATGTTGCTAAGGGTGACATTAATCTTAAGCATGTTCGCATCGATAAGCAATTAGCGGATATATTTACTAAACCTCTTGATGAGAAAGTATTTTGCAGGTTGAGAGGTGAATTGAACATCATTGATGCTTCGAACTTGGAGTAGAAACTCCATTGGATACATGCAAGACATGAGCTTATGACTAATCCATGATATATCTCTTATGATGACTATCTTATGTCTTGGATATATTTGTACCTTGCATGTTGTCTAACCCATGTAGGTGCTTGGTTGAATCTAATTCCATGAGATTGCGACTCACTCACATCTTGAGCAATCTCTACATCACCAAGACTCTACACAATGGTGGTTGAAGACAAGGAAGCACAAAACCATTCAAACATATCCTTTGACAAATTCTATGTTGAGCTTCATGATTGTCATTTTTGGATACACAAGTGCTCTTCCTTGCAAGAACTAACCCATGTAGGTAGATGAACTCAAACTCCAAGTGGTGCTCCCAACTCTTGATGAGCTACATCAACCTTGAGCACCCACACAAGTTCAACTACATGAGCAAGAACCACACCACCACCCAAGGTATGTTATTCCATCTTAGAGAAGCTTTACTCCAAGACATGAGTCAAAGAAACTCAACAAGATGTGAATACATCAAGATGCTTAAACGAAAAATGGTAACCACATTTTGAGCTTAAACGATGAGTATGACCTATGATCAAGTGTTCTCACTTGACTCCTAAGTCAATATACTCTAACATAGGTTACTATGTCACCGCCCAACTCTAGATGAAGTTCTCTTGTGTTCTTTTCTGTGTTATTGCATTTGTCTCATGCATGTTTAGTTTCTTTCTCTTTTTCAAAAAAAAACTCCATCTAGATCTTTCAGTTTCTTCTCTTTTCTCTTTGTTTTTGTTCTGCATTTTCTGCATTTAATTCCTTGCAAATCCTTCAGGTAATTCATTGCAAATCTTTGTGATATCCTACATGTCTAGTGAGATGAGGTGACAAGTGTTTTTCTCTGTGTAAACTCGGTTTCACCGACTTGCAATTTTCGGTCCAACCGAATCTTTTCGATACCACCGAAATATGCCACTCGGTGCCACCGACTTTGCAATTAGAAAAACAGTTTGCCACTTGTTCTACATTTCTTCTGATCCAGCTCCACTCAATGAATCTTGTCCTCTACAAGCATCACAATTTTATCCTTTGCTTTGTGCTGAGTCTCAAGGACCAAACCTATACGACGGATTCCAGAAAGCCCTTCTTGGAAATTGATGTCAAAGGGGGAGAGAGAGATCACATCAAAGCACATCAAAGCTCAAGGGGGAGAGAAAGTCTCAAGGATCCCAGATGTTGTTAAGGGGGAGAGAGAGATTTCCCAGATGTTATTAAGGGGGAGAGAGAGATTTCCAGGGAGAGAAAATACTCAAGGATCCCAGATGCTTGATGTTCAAGAGGAGAGATGTCACATGTCTTTGTGGGGGAAAGACATGTTCATATACGCTTATTTGCATTAAGTTCTATCCATTTGTATCTTTCAGATCTGATTTTCTGTTCCCTATCTTCTCCTAATATCCCATGTAAGATTCAGGGGGAGCAAGACACCTAAGGGAAAGAAATCAGTCAAATTCATTGCATATCTTTATTCTTGGGGACATGTTGAATCCAATGTGGTACCTTACACTCACTCTCTACATGTCATCCCAGTCTTGGTATTCTTGTGGTTTCTTTTATTTACTCTGGCTAGTGGATGTACCTGTGTTATCTAACTTTGTTTGTGCAGGTTCATTCCATCCTAAGCCAATTCAAGACCACAAGGTAAGTATATGCATCAAAATCATGAGTATGAGGAGTTCTTGCTTATGTACATACTGTTTGCAAGAAGGACTCATGAACATGAAGGTATTCTCCTTGATAATCTTTTGCTCTGATGCATATGGCCAAGATACATGTAACACATTGCCTACTCTGTCATGGTTATGCTCTCACATGCCTCTATATTTCATATTCACATGAGTGCATACATGTAGGGGGAGCCTATGCTTGTTACATGTCCTTCCAAAGCTTTACTTGCTGTTCTTTATATCTTTATCTAAAGCTTTGATGTATGTTGCCATCAATTACCAAAAAGGGGGAGATTGAAAGCACAAGTGCTCCCTAGGTGGTTTTGATAATTGATGACAACATATCTCTTATTGGACTAACATTTCTATCTAGCATGTTTCAGATAAGTTCAACAATGGAGTGGCATGGACTAAAGGTTGTGGGAACTCCTTCAAGATGCTAAGGACAAAGGATTGGCTAAAGCCTCAATCTCAAGACTCTTCATTTTACATTTTAGTGATCCAAGATCACATTGAGTCCATAGGAAAAGCCAATACTATCAAGGAGGGATGAGGTGTTGCTTAATGAGCCTCTTGCTTCATGTGCTTAGTGATATGCTCCAAAACCCTCAACTACTTTCCCACTTCCACATATGACCTAAACCCTAAGCCAAACTCGGTCCTACCGATTCTTTCTATCCGGCGCCACCGAGTTTCACTTGTCATAAGCCACTGCCAAACCCTAGCAATTCGGTTCTACCGATAGGGATCTCGGTCTCACCGAGATGGGATTGCAAACTCTCTGTTTCTCTTTCGTAACTTTTTGGTCTCACCGAAAGAGCGAATCGGTGCCACCGAGATTGCAATGTAAATTCAGTGTTTCCTTTTTGTAACTTTTTGGTCTCACCGAAAGAGCAAATCGGTCCCACCGAGTTTGCCTGACCAACTCTCTGGTTAGCTTATTACCAAAATCGGTCTCACCGAGTTTGTGTAATCGGTCTCACCGAGATTACGTTATGCCCAAACCCTAACCATATCGGTCCTACCGAGTTGCATGTCAGTCCCACCGAAGATCTCTAACGGTCACTAGGTTTACCTTTTCGGTCCGACCGAGTTTGTTGATTCGGTCCCACCGAGATTGGAAAACTGTGTGTAACGGTTGGATTTTGTGTGGAGGCTATATATACCCCTCCACCTCCTCGTCATTCGTGGAGAGAGCCATCAGAACACATACACAATTCCAACTCATATGTTCTGAGAGAGAACCACCTACTCATGTGTTGAGACCAAGATATTCCATTCCTACCATATGAATCTTGATCTCTAGCCTTCCCCAAGTTGCTTTCCACTCAAATCTTCTTTCCACCAGATCCAAATCCTATGAGAGAGAGTTGAGTGTTGGGGAGACTATCATTTGAAGCACAAGAGCAAGGAGTTCATTACCTACACACCATTTGTTACTTCTTGGAGAGTGGTGTCTCCTAGATTGGCTAGGTGTCACTTGGGAGCCTCCGACAAGATTGTGGAGTTGAACCAAGGAGTTTGTAAGGGAAAGGAGATCGCCTACTTCGTGAAGATCTACTGCTAGTGAGGCAAGTCCTTCGTGGGCGATGGCCATGGTGGATAGACAAGGTTGCTACTTCGTGGACCCTTTGTGGGTGGTTGCTTCTTCGTGGACCCTTTGTGGGTGGTTGCTTCTTCATGGACCCTTCGTGGGTGGAGCCCTCTGTGGACTCGCGCAACCGTTACCCTTCGTGGGTGGAGCCCTCCGTGGACTCGCGCAACCGTTACCCTTCATGGGTTGAAGTCTCCATCAACGTGGATGTAGGATAGCACCACCTATCCGAACCACGGGAAAAACATCCGTGTCTCCAATTGCGTTTGAATTCTCCAAACCCTTCCCCTTACATTCTTGCAAGTTGCTTGCTTTACATTCCGTTGCTCATATACTCTTTGCATGCTTGCTTGAGATGTTGAAATTGTGCCTAAAACTCCACTCAAACCAAAAAGGCCTAAAAATTGCAACTTTAGCACTAAGTGTCTAATCACCCCCCTCTAGACACATCTACTTCTAGATCCTACAACACTGCACCGAAAGAAATGTTTTTAGTATTTTTTTCTCACGTGATCACCTGCATCGTTTTTATGTTGTACTACTATAGTAGCCTAGGCTAGTCATAGTGGAAAGTAACTTAGACTACTCCAGTAACTCTATGGTTGCCCTAAGAGCAAGTACTACCTCCGTCCTGGTTTACTCTTCCAATTTTGTAGTGAAAAAATATCACTAGCCAGCCAACCCTATCGTATGAGCGAATGATATTGGTACCTCTTGATGACACGGCAATCTTATGCAGCCAGCTACTCTAATATGTTCTATTCTTTTGCTGATAAAAAAAGACCCGAAAGTGAAAAATGTGCTGCATTATAACAATCTCATCGAATGCCTTGATCTCCATCTTACAGAAATTGATTTGATCAACCACCGAGGCAGCACATCTAAGATTAAATTGGCCAGGTTCTTTGTTCTGGAGGAAAGTGTGCTCAAGGTAATGAGGTTTGGCATTCTCTGGCACAACAATGAATGGCGTGCTGATCACCGCAAGTGTCTAAGCCTAAATGACAAAGTCTCCACAGAAGCTAAATTTGTTTTTGAAACATCAAGTGGCCAGAGACTCGAAAACTTATTTGCCCATTAGTGACTTGTCAGGGCGGTGGATTTTAGTTTGTATGATAATGCCGCATCCACCTAAATTAACGAAAGTTCTTACGTAAACTTCCTAGTAATTCCCTCTTCGTAGGTGCAGCATTACTCCTAACATTTGTAATATCAGTTTGAAACTTGTAATATTGCCATGTCCTATTCCTGCATTTTCAAAATCCTGCGAATCAAACAGGTCCTGAGTTGGTGATGATGTTGTGCCTCCCATCTTTCACCAATAGCCGTCGGATCTAGATCTGACACATACAAACCAAGCTTCTCCATTTTTACAAAAAGATGCCCGCACTTGTTCCCTATTTACAAACAACTCCTTGTCTCTCACAATCAGCCTTATCTCCTCCCCACCACATCTAGAAGGCCGTGGAAAAATTTGGCGCAATGGCCGCTGCCGGAGCCGTCCACCCCCTATCTTGGTGTTCCGTGCAATGCACGGGCATCTACGCATGGGAAATTATGTCGAACAGGGCTAGTTGTAAGAAGGCTAGCTCTACAGGCATGATGATAGTGACTGCAGACGGTGAGGCTGACTATGGTATGCTGAACACAGCGCCTATACTCAGGTGTCATCTCCGGTGCAGGGTCTTGTCACTTCACTGTGAGGAGCATCACGTAATAATTTGACCAACGGGTAGTACAGTGCTAGTACTCCTACTACTACAATGGTAGTACTACTACTAGTACTAGTAGCACCACCGTATGGATTTAGGAGTACTACCACGTCCATCTGGATTTTAGTATTTGACTAGCAATATCTAGTAATGCATGTCACAAAAAATGTACTACTCCCTCTGTAAATAAATACATGGTGTTTTATTCCAATCGGCGAGAGAAATTAATGTCTTTTTGCTAACTAGAGTACTAATAGGATTACGTGCAATGAACTAAACACTGCATGTCATGTTTGGTAGTCTCAAGTCATTGAAAGTATGCACGGCCCACATCTCTCATTGGTTGATATGTCACGAAATAAGAAACAAGGAGGGAGTTAATGCACTGTGCCTAAGTATTCTGGGATTATTTGGTTTTCGTAAGGTGACTTACACAATATTTTTGTTTACATGCATTAACATTTTATTAGTTAAATCAAAGGTCAAAACTTGGCGCAAAATGCAAAGGGGACCAATAAGCCAGTAAACATCAAACTTCTCTCAGTTGGCACCAACTAGAGGTTCGATGAGATGACTATACTGCACCGGCACGGAGGGGGACACAACTTCATTGACTTATGGCAACTGCCTTTGGGTGAATGACACGTGGGCCCAGGGGGTGGCTGGCCCACCTATCATACAGCCAAAGGCAGGTGCAGTAGAGGGCCTAGGAGTAGTACGAAATCCTACGCACCTACGCACGCTAACCAAGGGAAAGAGTGATCACTCGAATCGCAAGATCAGTTGACTAGAAGCTAAGCTAGACCCATGGAGGCGATGAGCGCGTGCAACAACCGGCTGTGCCAGATGGTCCACGACGCCGGCCTGCGGCCCGACACCGAGGAACGTCTCTAGGTAGTATCACTTGAGGCCGCCAGGGCGAGGGGCCGCTTGGACGACAGCTTCGTCTCCTTGTTTGACAAGGTCCTCGTCGGTTTCTTTGACAAGTGCACCGTCATCAAGAAGCTTGCAGACGACTTTGATGTAAGCCTCCAGCCGACGCGCCCAGGCTCTGCGATGCCCTCCACCCTCAACGACAACTATGGTGACAACCTCTTCGACGCACTGGTGGCCCTGCGACTGCCCGCCGTCGCACCGGAGAATGTCCACCTTGAGGTCGTGCTCGCCACGCAGCGCCTGGCGTAGCAAGACACCATCGACATAATCACCCACGTCTACGCGCAAATCATCCACAAGGACTACTACATGCAAGAGGAGGCGATAGGACGCTGGCCTTCTTGGACCGCAGGGCAACCTTGGACGGCACTGTTCAGAAGCACGTTGAGCTCGCCGCCAATGCCGCTGCTCCTCACACGTCGGTTGGTGACCCGTCGCACTAGGGCATGAGGATGTCGTTGATGGATCCATATGTATTTTTATCTTTCCGTCAAATCCGTGCAGTAGTATATGATACTACAGTAATTATCTTACCTTTCGCATAAACTTCATAATTTTCGTATGTACTCCATGCATGAACGGTGCCAGAACCAAACTTCTCATTACTCTAGGCAAAATCGTTATTTTCTATCTATCGGTCGCGCCATGGAGCAGAACCAAAATTTACAAGTTACGAGTTCAAAAGGAAAAGCCTGCCGTGTTCACGTCGCACCCCCACACTATTGGTCCGGCACACCGCTCAAGCGGGAATGCGTGCAGTGTTGCATTTTCACTTAGAAGTGGGACCGAAGTTGAGCAAACCGACTATCGGCAAACCCCCACCCCGCCCACCGCGCGATGGATGAGAAAACAGGAGGGAGAAGAGATGGCTGTAGCACGGACTCCAATAAAATTGGTGTCAGATGGGACTCATGTGGGTGGCGTGTGCCGTACTGCTAGACGTGAATGCTGCCCATGCCACCCCACTATATTAAGCCTATATCGAGGTACGTAGAACAAATTTCCTGCTCCCTCAAAAAAAATCCCGCAGTCCGTGCTCAACCCTCCTCTATCTCTCTTCTCAGCCAGCCAGCGGATGTGCGGAGCTCATCGTCTATTTGCTCACATATGGCCCCACATGTCAGTGAAAACGCAAGAGGACCCACTGAACCTGCACATCTTTCACCTCGACGTGCTGGTGATGAAAACAAATCCAATAAAGATCTTCGGTGGCCGCCTTTGGAGTTACTCAAGAGTAGTAAGATTCTATTTACAGTTTAACCCAAGATGCACATCTCATGGCTTCAACTACCACTCTATTTTCTTTCATGACACGACCTGGATGCTGGATGTCCCACGTGTTGGCAAAAGGAGGAAGAACCCAACCAAATCTTCAGTTGTGCTCTCGGATTAGACTAGTTGTGCTAACTTAAAATTTTTATTGTGTAATCCCTCCGTTCCAAAATACTCGACTTCCATTTGTCCAAAAATGGATGTACCTATATACTAAAACATGTCTAGATACATATATATTTTGACAAATAGAAGGCATGTATTGTGCAGCGGAGGGAGTAGAATGGATGCAAGTTTTTGTATTGGGAAGAAGAGTACATCCATATATTGATAGAGCGCAATTTAGTAGATGCTCTATCACTTTTAGCTAGCACATACGCTAGAGATGAGATTAGTGCACTTGTTGATACTCCTACTAGAATAGAGGCCAACCATGAGACTAGATGCGAGGAAGCAACATCTACTTCTTTACACTCGAAGAAGAAAGAAGCACGCAAGATCGAGCCTCCGCAGATCAACAATGAATGCATCGAGAAGGCACTAATCCAACTTACAGGAGTAGTAAAATGTATTCTTGTGGTTCTTGTTTTCTTTGGTCTTGCTTTTCTAGTCAAAATTATAGTTGGAGTTCATGCAAAACAGAGGTCCGTTTGGGGTCGTGCGTTGGAGTTGGCCTTACAAGTGGGACCGCAGTTAGGGAAACCGACTATCGGCAAACCCCCACCTCTCCCGCCACGCGATGGCTGAAGTTAGAGAAACGATGAGGTTGAAGAGATTGCTCTAGCACGGACTCCAAGAAATAATATGGTGTCAGATGGATGTCGTGGTGGTGGCGTGTGCCGTACTCCTAGACGTGAATGCTTGTTCTGGCCCATGCCACCCTACTACTCCTACTACTTACTCCTACTATATAGTACTAGTATCGAGGATTCGAGGTGTTGGTTACGTACAGCAAACACATTAACATATGGCTACAGTAAAAACACCCGCCCGACACGCGAAGCATGTGAAGCTAGTACAAATAGTGTACTACTATTGTTGATTGGCCTCATCCGATAACCTGTTGCAATACATGTACAATTATGTATCCAGAAAATATTTTTTTGCCTCGTCGCACTACACTCAGAGAAACGACTCGAAAGCCATTCATAAATTTAGTAAGTTTATCATAGGCATATCATTTTATTACATACAACAGGTCATCAACCCACATCGACAACAAGGATACATTATAAATACTAAAGTTTTCACCACACAACAATAACAAGTAATGAAATGAACTTCAACTCAACCATTCCTCGGTGTTGGAAACGCTTGCTTTGAACCACAAGTGATTCTCTGGGACGGGCCATCGATTGTCGATCTGGAAACCAACGCAGGACTGATCATCCAGGCTGAAGTGGCCTACTATATCAGTACCAGGGTAGGGAACCACACAAATGTCCGAGGTATAGACACAGTTGCTTCTCATAAATGGTACTGTTAATGTTGTGTCAATAGCAGTTGGATCACCTTTCACCATCATCGGATAGTTTTGTCCAAGGAAGAGCGAGTTTTCTCCAAGACTATCAATTCTGTACCAGGGAGAAGGAGTTGGCGCTAGCACACTAGTATCCATCTCGAATACCATGCAACAGGTGTTGGAATAGGTCCGGAGAGTGCGACCATGGGAGACTACACCTGCTTCATTAGCAGTAACATCATCAGTGGGCTGTATACACACAAGAAGAGGTGATCCATCGGAATTAGTTGCCAGGCGCCACAGAGTATATGGGCACTGCTCATCCTCATGCTCGTGATCATGACCATCGTCATCTCCCCCTTGGTTATACATTTTTTCAAGTATAGGTGGTTGGATGTTCACAGGACCTTGGAAACACAAGAAGAAGGTTAATTAGTAAAGGGAAACTTGCTAACCCGCATGCATGTGGATGAAACAATTATAATTATGGTGGAAGACAAATGTACCGAAACTATGAGGATCCCATGCAAAAACAGTGCCACTAGTGGTGGCAGCAAACACAAGGCCCTCGTATTGAATTGCATCACAGTACTCATCCGTGTACAGAAATAGATTTTTGAGCAATGTCCATTGAGTCAAACCACAAGGACGGCAACAAGCTTGTCGAAGATAGCAACAACTTGATAGTTGTTGTAATTCCAAGAGCGGTTGGGAACTCGACAAATTGCTATCTTTCGTAGAAGAAAGTCACCATGATCGTATTTGAATGTGCGTATAATACCAGTGTGCTCAACCTCTGGGCAGTTTGCTGAGATTATTGGAAGTGGAACCCGGTCATGAGTGTAGACATTCACAAGTTCCCACTCGCAGTTGGACCCAATGTAAACAACCCAATCTCCATTTGCGCTCGTCCAAACCTTGCCCTCAAGCGATGGCATCTTAACATCATATGTATCATTATCAAGTGGCATCAACTGGCACAGGGCGAGGCCTCCATCGTGCCGGCGCCAGTCATCAGGGTCACAGCGAAGAAGATAGGGGAGATCAAACCACTCCTTGACTCTTGGGTTCTTTGTAATGATGTTATTAGTTGAGTCGACAATGGGCTTGAACGAACCTGCCATGCTAGCTGAGGCGATGATGTTGCACCGATCAATGAGTTCCTCCACCACGTCATCTTTCAGATTCGGGCAAGAATAACGGGGTCGTTTCCGGCCTGCTCCCTCCATGGAGAAGACGATCGAACAATGGCAGAAGAAAGGGTGAAGGGCTGAAGGAAAATGGAGGAGGGAGAGGAAGAGCGTGCGACAGCAGTTCCAAATCGAGAGGGAAAGGCGAAGAGTCGGTGGACGGTTGCGAGTTTGCCACAGTTCACGAAGAGGCGCCCCAGCCTACACGTCCATTCGGAAATACTCCTACTACTCGCCGTCCTCTCACTGATATGTTGGAACGGGACCACATGTCAACGAAACATGGTGTGTAATTTCTCGTGCAAAATGCGATCTGGCCGCGTTGGCCGAGGTGCCGCATTAGTTATCGACCTTTATTTTTTTAATGGCATGCCGATCAGTTTTGAAGCATGACTAACTGGTACTGTACGCAGAGAAAATATAAACTACTCTACCACTACTCCACCTCCAGTACTAGTAGTATAAAAAAGATATATAGGCTGGAGCTTGAGCGCTTTCTTGCTAAGGGTTGCCCACTTGTTTCTCACACTACCACCCTCTCTCCAGATCTAAAAAGACGGCCCCTCTCTCCCACCTCACCGGCGGTCATAGATCCGCTGGGGAAGAAAAGGACGTGCAACATTGACGCACTCGTCATCAGCGAGCGAGGTCACGCACTGACGACAAGGCCGTCCTCTCAGACCTAGCGCCCGCGCGGGATGGCCTCCGTCCCCAAGCTCGCTGTCGTAGTGTGTGCGGAGGACGACGACCATGAGCGAAGCCACTTCCCGCTGACCCTCAGGTATGCTACCTCTTTTCGAACCATAACCTTGTTCTATTGCCCCATCTGCCACGTCGTTGCATGTGGATCTTTTTCCACTCCACCATCTTCCCAATTTGGTATCCTCTCCTCTGCTGGCCACGTAGACGAAAACCATAATTTTCACTATTAAAGGAAACCCTACTTCATGCAGACTAATCCATGTCTGGGTTGAATAAGGAAAGTAAGGGAGACTGTACTGTCCAAGAGAGTAGGCATCGAACCCGCATCTAGGATGAAAAGGGGAAAATCAGTAGCTAAGGAATGAGTCTCATGTCTCTTGGTCGAAGAAGGGTAGAAATGCATGGCAACACAATAGAGAATGACTAGGTCGATCGGTTTGTTGTCCTTGCATAGGAAAAAGGTGGCTAAAGAGAGCAAAAATGGGACGTAATCCACATATGCTGCCTGGATATTTGTTGCTCTGGGCAACCATACCTCCCTCACCACTCTGCGTCTGTGGAGGTACATCGTACTGGTGCGCCCACTGTCCGAATGGGCCTCCATGCTCTTATTGCCATTTTTTGCTGTTAGTATAATGCCAGCAGATAAGTCAAGCAATGCTACTGCTAAAGTGATACCACATTTAACTAATGCCGCTCTTAGTCTAATGCCACCGATAAATTTAAGCAATGCCATTTAATGTCACTGGATTATTTCAGGTTTAGCTGTTGATTGTGGATGTATTAAAGATTTTTCAGCTAAGGCATTCTAATGCTGTTGCACAACCAGTATACCAACGATGAAACTTGTTACTACCTTCAAATTTTTGCACTGTTAATGCTTATAGATTACATACCTCACTTTCATGAGATAAGTTAATTTTTTGTACAGTGTCACCAAAATGCCAAGGCGCTGATGTCATTTTATTTTGGTTAAACTGCACAGACAATTATGAAGACAAGAGGAAAGGTCAAGAGTGGGCACCTCCTCCTCCGACTGTTCTCTTGATTCGTTCGATCAAGTTTTTATGTTTGATCGATTATCAAGATTGGGATAGCAATTTTTAAGTTCCCCTCGAGTTCGAAATGATATTTACCTTGGAGGTACATGGTTTGCGATTTTTTATACTGTCATTAGTTAATAATGCTAGTTACTTTCAGACTTTTGTATTTGGTTTAATGCTCATGCACAGCTAGTATACCAATGCTGAAACTTGTTACCTTTACATTTTGTATTGTTAATTCTTATAGAAACCTTCCAGTGCTAGAGTTTATTGAAATCTGTTCAGTAAAACCATTGTACTGTACCCTGTAATAAACTAACTACTCTAATGTTGCACTAGCCACTGGATTAGTGTATATTTGTAGTATTCGAATGGTGTTGCATTAGCATATGGACATAAATAAAGTTTGGCAAGCTTTCCCAGATATGTGCTCAAGAAAACTACTACCTATTTTTCTAAATACTAGACGTTTGGGTACTTTAAATTGAACCACGAAAATGTCTTATATTAAGGAACAAAGGGTGTAGAGTTCACTCAAATTATCCCGGTAAAGCTAGTCACACCTTTGTTAAAATTAATGTTCATTATGTTATCAGAGGAGGTCTGTATGTTTGTCTCTAATGCCTGTCGACTACATACCTGACAGCATGATGTAATGTTAAGTCATTTCCTTTTGTACAGTGTCACTGGATTGTCAAGGCGGTGATGGCATTTTATTTTAGTAGAACTGCGCAAAATTTGCTTAAAAGAAGAGGAAAGGCCAGGAATGGCTCAGTTTTTTTAGAAAAAAACTATGTATGCCTTCCTGACATCAGCTGCTGTTGCTTTATTTATTCCTTCAAACAGGTGGTTAGAAACAGTCTTGCTACCTTTTCCCATTAAGAAATTGGAATGCTTATATTTGTGAGTCTATGCTTCAACTATTGCCACTTTTAGAG
Source organism: Triticum dicoccoides (assembly GCF_002162155.2). NCBI lineage: Eukaryota > Viridiplantae > Streptophyta > Magnoliopsida > Poales > Poaceae > Triticum > Triticum dicoccoides. Next base: position 57,137,203 of record NC_041386.1, on the reverse strand, counting down.
TAATCACACTTTCAATATCTATGCAAACAGGGATGCTCGATTTTAGTGGAACTGCACAAAAGTCCAACTGGTTCAACATTAGGAGCATGTTTTTTCCAAACCTTTATATCCAATTGGTGGCACTATGAGCTGTCCATTACGAAGGTACATGGTTTGCTACTATCTTGCTACTCTTTTTCTACTGTCATTAGATAGTAATACTAGTGGTTTGCATGTGAATTTATTGGCAGGGTGGACCTACATTGGAGGTGCAGGACAGGATTCAATGATTGGATGCTCAATTTTGGTTGTATCGATTTCACCTCTTCCATCACTGCGAACATGGATATCCTTGGTCTGATGAAGAATAGGCGCTATATTTCTGTTCTGAACCAGCAAATCAATTCAATATGAAATTGTCCAGGGCAAAACATAACTGTATCAGATTTTCCAGTGCAGAACATGACAGATGCTAAGCGGAAGAGACATGTTTAAACCAAAAATACAAGGTGTGGTATATGTTTACTAGCTGCTTGATATTTGTGCAGACAGAGATGTCTGCCCGTTGCTATTTGGCAAACAAACAAAGTGTCTGCAATTTTGGTTGAACTGCACAAGAGAATAGTATAGTCACTGCATGCAGTGCCATTTGAAAATAGACACAGAAAGATTGGATAGTCACTTCATGGACTATAGAAAAGTAGTACTGTTCTATTTATTGGCCAACACTAGGTGCTTCATTGCTTTGGTCTGATTATACAATGGGCATCATTTTACCTAAGTTAAAGTTTGTATTCCAAAAATAGTCTCGCGGTGTGATCGAGAGAAGACCAAATAATATTGTAGTGGATGTTCCTCCATCATGTGTGGTTCATTCTCATGGTTCCAGCTGTTGGTGAAACCACTTACGTTTGCAAGAGGAATTGTAGACTTCACAAACAAATTTGTCTTTTAGTCTGTACTGAATGTTGGCCTAGAGAAGCATCCATGTTAGTAGGAAGAACAGATGTTTTGCTTTTGGAGCTACATATTTGTATATGATCTGTGAATCATTGAGATGCATTAACATGTTGATCTTATGTATGGGAATCGTACTAGTTAGTTTTAGTTGCGACGCAAGATCCGAAGTGGCTGATCTTTGCTTTTGGAGCTACATATTTGTATATGATCTGTGAATCATTGAGATGCATTAACAGTTACTTATTTCTGTTTGCTCAGTGTTTACATGTTACTGATCGATCACTAGCTAGCCTACAAATGCACTCCTGGCAGTTTTATTTGCGATGCAAGATGCGAAGTGGCAGTTTTTTGAATAAAAATGCCTACCTCTGAAGAAACTGACAAGCTACACTATCGATCCTACAAGGATAAAAATGCCTACCTCTGAAGAAGTTTAAGCCTAATTAATTCCGTGAGCAAAGCAGCAAGACCAAGGCATGACAATAATTAATGACATGCAGAAGTTTAAGCCTAATTAATTCCAGCGATTTAAGTGGCTGCATGCGTGCCCTCGGCTGCGACTCATTGCATGCTGCTTCGCACACTGCCTGCGAGCGATTCTGAGTGCCTGCATGCAGCCGGCCGTAATTAAGGCAGCTAACTGATGCGAAAAAGATACGCTTTAATTGTTGCGGGCTTTTTAAATCCGTGGAATCATTATTGACAAAGAGGGAGATGATTCGAGTGCACTCGGTTGACCGCCATGATGGCGTGCGACCCAGACGGGACGGGACGGCACAATCATAATTTCAGTTTCTCTAGTTTTCCATGGCAAGTTGGCACGCTAAGCCATTATGCATTGAATTCTGATGACCGTCGTGCTACCTTCCGCCTATAAGTACTGCTTCCCGGCCTTCTTCGGTGCCACTGTGACCGAACTCGCCATATCCTCATAAGCCCCCACCGGCCCGACGTTGCTCGCCACGTCCGCCATGCCCTCGCCCATCCGCGATAGGTGACGCCAGAGGCGGTCACCACTGGAACTAGTGTTCGGGTTTTCACCGGAAGGCAGACAGAGGGAGGAGGCATTCTATCTGTCTTTAGATGGCAATGAGGAGTTCGAGTTGTTGTTGGAGCGCGACCGCCTGGCAGAGGAGCAGCGTATCGCTGATTTGCACCGCCAGCGGGACATGGAGCAGCAGCGCACCGATGCTCTGAGTCACGAGCAGAGCGCCCGCAACTGGGCCGACTACGTGGAGGCCGGCGCTCGGCAAATAGCCCTGGAGGCTGTCGGGCACGCACATGTTCGCGACGCCGATTTTTACTACCATCTCGTCAAGTGGGTTTCCCGCTTGGAAGCCGAAGCTTCGGTGGACCACGCCGGCATGGAAAGGGCCAACGCGCGCGAGCAACGCGTCCTATCACACCTCTTGCAAGTCTGAGGCGAGGCGCACGACGCCGGTGCTGGAGTTTAGCGTGTACCGCAGATGGTGGCCGCATCGTCTAGTTAGCAAAGAGTAAGTTAGTACTTGTACGCTACTAGAGTATTAGTGGGAGTAGATAGTTAACTTGGCTATCATGGTTGTCAACATGGAAGTTCAGTACTCTATATGTGGACCAGACCTGTTACTTTGCTCTGTATGTTGAACTTTCCGTTTGAACGTATGGAATGGACTGTTATTTTTTAAATGGGTTGTATTTGTCCTCCACGGGTTTAGAGGCTGACTTGTGGGCCTAGCAAGTTGACGCGTACACAATAAGGAGATGATTGTACGTGGAGAGGATGACAGCAAGCACCCGCCAAGGTCATGGCAGTACGCAAGAAAGTGCCTCCTTATTTCAAGCCAATAAAAAATGGCTCCTCCTAGTGGATTTCTGACATCTGGGTCCCATGCCATTGTCAACATAGTCAATAAACGAGAGAATTGCACAACGAGCGGCTAACACCAGGGACCCAACAGTTCGCCCAATTATTTTTGTTTTGGGTTCATTTGATAAATGCCAATCCAAATCTAGTGTATCCAAGAAATGCCACTTCAATTTCCAAACTGTGAAAAATGCCATTTCATGGCATTTCTAGTGGCATATTTCGAAGTCTGGAGTGGCGTTTTTCAAAGTTTGCAAACTGCAGTGGCATTTTTAAAAGTTTGCAAAAATTGCAGTGGCATTTTTTAAAGTTTGGAAATTACAGTGGAATTTCTATGAATCGCCATAATTGGAGTGGCATTTATCTAAATTGTGTTTGAGACGGAAGCAGGGTGTCAACTGGGCTGTGCAGGACACTCTGGCCTGTCTAGACAGCCTTTTCTTTTATGTTTACCATAGACCAGCCCAATAGTTTTTTTTCTTTCTGAAAATGGCTAGCACAGTTTTTTTGTGATTTGTCAAGTAAGTTTCTTTATCAGGCCTGTTGGGCTACAAATCTTTCAAGATGAGGAGAGCTTCATTCGGCTGGCCGAGAAAATGGCCTATCAGTAATGAGAAATGGGCTGTACATTTTTAAAACACATCAAACTGGCAATTAGTTTCAAATATCTTTTTTTCATTTCGAGATTTTAAATTGCATTGATTTTTATGCGTGGACAATTTATTCGATTTTATATTGATATATATTTATTTTTAAAATCAGTCTGAATGTGACTCGAAATTTCAGGATTAAAAACAGTTCAGACCGCACCGACATATGCAAAATTTCGTATAATTTTTTAACCGTGGCCACAATATGGGATGTAATGCTAATAAAAAGAATATGGGCTCCAAAACCCCATAAGAATTAGCAAATGGGCTTTAAATTATTTGAAATAATGGCAGATGGGCTGTATGCTATTTTCCACAAATTTGAGGCTTTCCATAGATGGCCTGTATACTGTTGGATGTCCATCCAATGGCCGTCGTGCTTCTTCAATCTCTGCTCTTCCTGCTCCAATCGCTCAAACAAGCGCCGGTGGGACTGCCTGCTCCCTCCTCCCCGCGGCCGACTGTGCTGCCGCGCAGGCCTCACCGCCCCATCGTACTCCCATCGCTGGCCTAGCCATCGCTCTACTCACCCACACCTGCGGTTATTCTCCGGCGACGGTAGACGAACCAGTAAACTCGCGTACAGTCGTACTCCCCTCCGCATGGGAAACAAAAACAACTTCAGAGTCTTCCCTGCCTCCGTGTTGTTCCCTTCCCAGGCCTCGCCATCGTCCACCGCCCTGGTGCTCTCGGCGTGGCGTGGTCAACATGGTCAACAACCGGCATGCATCTAAAGTGGACTGTTCGTGTAGAGGCTGATAGCTGGGTCCACGGCCGCACGCGCAAAATAATGATTCCTCCACCTGACATCTGGGACCCACCCAAAGGGCCTCTGTATTTCACGAAAAAATGTTATCACCGCTGACAGCTCGGACCCACCAGCTATATGTTCGCACGCAAGGAAGTGCCTCCTTATTATGCACAAAAAAATGAATACTCCCCCTGCTAGATGGGACCCAGTATAGTGGGCCTACTAAGTTGACGGTGACGAAGGGCTTTGTCAACTTAGTCAATATGCACGATTCTAGCTCGACTGACCGTACGATGTCCATCCAACGGCCGTAGTTCTTCTTCAACATCTGGTCTTCTTGCTCCAGCCGCCCAAAGCATCGCTGGTCGTGCCGCCTGCTCCTGCCTCCCGTGGCCGGCTGTGCTACTGCGGAGGCCTCACCGCCCCCATACTACTCCCACCGCTGCCACGCCATCCCTCCACTCTACTCACCCACACCCCCTGTTATTCTGCGGCGACGGCAACACAGCCGAACCAGTGAACCCTCGTACTCCTCTCCGCGAGGGCATCCACTACCGCATCTTCCCCAGCTCCGTGTCGTCCCCTTCCTAGGCCTCGCCGTCGTCCACCGCCGTGGTGCTCTCGGCTCGGCGTGGTCAATGTGGTCAATGACCGAATTCCATCGGAAGAATACTGTACGTGGAGAGGCTGACAGCTGGGTCCATGGTAGCCACAAGGAAGTGCCTTTTTATTACGCGGAAAATAATTATTCCTCCACCTGACAGCAGGGACCCACCGGACGCCCACCAGTATTTCGTGAAAAAAACATTTGCCCCTAACTGCTGGGACCCACCCGAGGCCCACCGTATTTCATGAATAAAAAGTTCCCCTGCTGTCAGCTCGGACCCACAGGAAGTGCCTCCTTATTACGCACAAAAAAAATGAATACCCCCTACTACCTGGGACCCACCTTGGTGGGAGGCTGACTTGTGGGCCTACTAAGTTGACGGGGACGGAGGGCTTTGTCAACTTAGTCAATATAAACGATTCTAGCTCCAGCGACCGTACAATGTCCATCCAACGGTCGTAGTGCTTCTTCAACCTCTGGTCTTCTTGCTCCAGCCACCCAAAGCAGCGCCGGTCATGCCGCATGCTCCTGCCACCCGTGGCCGGCTGTGCTGCCGCGGAGGCCTCACCGCCTCCTACTATTCCCACCACTGGCCAGGCCCTGCGGCAACAGCAGCCTCACACCGCAACCGAACCAGTGAACCCTCGTACTCTTCTCCGCGCGGGCTTCCACTGCCGCGTCTTCCTCGGCTCCCCGTTGTCCCCTTCCTAGGCCTCGCCATCGTCCACCGCCCTGGTGCTCTCAGCGCGGCGTGGTCAAGGAAAGATTTCCATCGGACATGGACTGTACATGGAGAGGCCGACAGCTGGGTCCATGGCCGCAGCAAGGAAGTGCCTCCTTATTATGTGCAAAATAATTATTCCTGCACTTGAAAGTGAGGACCCACCGGATGGGCCACCGTATTTCGCAAAAAAAAACATTTACCCTTGACTGCTGGGACCCACCAGCTACATCTTCGCACGCAAGGAAGTGCGTTCGGGCAAAAAAAAACGATTCGCCCCCTGACTGCTGGGACACACCAGCTACATCTTCGCAGGCAAGGAAGTGCCTGATAGTCGGGACCCACCTGGTCGAAACGTGCGTAGCATTGTCATTCTAGTCGTGAATGTGTACGTACATATATACTGGTGGATGTAGAGGCGCGCACGTGTCGTAGTAGAGGCGCATACGTGTCGTAGTAGAGGCGCACACGTAGCATGTACACGTAGGTACAGCGGCGAGGGTGCAAGAGAGCAAAATACGGCCACGTATGTGTACATATGGGCGGGGTCTCGAACGCCTACTCGCGCATACATACAGCCAGGGCTCGTGTACATGGCTGGGCCGGAACGGAGAAGTCGTCGTCGTGTTCATGGGGAGGCAATGGAATGCGTCGTGTTCATGGGGAGGCAACAGAATGCGTCGTGTTCATCAGGAGGCAACGGAACGCGTGGGAGCCAACCGGCTGGGTCGGAACGGAATGCGTGATCGTGTTCATCGGGAGGGCTTGGACGGAACAGGCGATGGAAACGAGGCCTGGCGTACCGCACAAGGGAGGAAACGGACCTCCTACGTTCGGAACAGGGTCCTGTTGATCGGGAGGGGTCTGGCGTACCACAAAACGGAGGAAACAGACCTCCTACGGTCGAAACGGGGTCCTGTTGATCGGGAGGGGAGTGGCGTACCGCAAAACGGACGAAACAGACCTCCTACGGTCGAAACGGGGGTCCTGTTGATCGGGAGGGGTGTGGCGTACCGCAAAACGGACGAGACAGACTTGTGTTGGAGCGCTACGGTCGAAACGAGGGTCTTGTTCATCGGGAGGGGTGTGGCGTACCGCAAAACGGGACTCCACGAGATACTGTTCATCTCCACCGTCGACCTCCTCCAGCCTCCACAGGCTACCGTCGACCACTTCCAGCCTCCACGGGCTCCTATTCATCCAGCCTCCACCGCGCGCTACTCCACCGGCTACTGTTCAACCTCCCGTCCACGGGCACCCCTCCACCGTCTACTGTTCATCCAGCCCTCCACACTACGGGGTCCTGTTCAACCACCCCTCCATGGGCACCCCTCCACCGTCTACTGTTCTTCCAGCCCTCCACACCACGGGGTCCTGTTCAACCACCCCTCCACGGGCACCCCTCTACCGTCTACTGTTCATCCAGCCCTCCACCACACCTGTAACGCCCTGAGACCGATGTGCCAGGTGTCGTTCAGTTATTCACTGTTGTTGCCTTGTCATTGCTTGCATGTCATGCATTGCATATCATGTCATCATGTGCATTTCATTTGCATACATGTTCGTCTCATGCGTCCGAGCTTTTTCCCCATTGTCCGTTTTGCATTCCGGTGCTCCATTCTCCTCCGATGGTCATTTCTACCTTTCTTTCATGTGTGGGGGTTAAACATTTCCGGATTGGACCGAGACTTGCCAAGCGGCCTTGGTTTACTACCGTTAGACCGCCTGTCAAGTTTCGTACCATTTGGACTTCGTTTGATGCTCCAACGGTTAACCGAGGGACCGAGAAGGCCTCGTGTGTGTTGCAGCCCAACACCCCTCCATTTTGGCCCAAAACCCGCCTAAACCTCCTCCATCATCTCGGTCGTTCGATCACGATCGCATGGCCGAAAACCGCACCTCATTAGGACTCTCCTAGCTCCCTCGACCTATAAATATGTGATCCCTTCCGAAAATCCCGCAGTCCAAACCCTAAAAACTCCTCCACGCGCCGCCGGACACTTCCTCCCACGCCGGCCGGACATGTCCACCCCGGCGCCACATCACTTCAGCCAACCAGAGGCTGCCACGTCAGCTCGGCCGCCCCTCTCATCCACTCATGCGCTGCCACCTCACCCCGCCGGCCTCTCTCTCTCCCCGCGGCCCGCCGAGCCGATCATGGGCCCGCCCGAACCCGGATCTGTGCCGCCACCGCTGCGGGTCTCCTCTGCCTAGCTCCGCCGCTGTCGTGCTCGCCGCATCTCGCCGGCGCCGCCCTTTGCCACCCTTCGCCGCTGTTAGCCTCCGCGCGCCGCCCCGCCTTTCCGTGTCACCGCCCGTCCGTTCGCCGCCTCGGGTCGCCGCTCCTCGCGCCGGCGCTGGCCGCCCCTCCGTCCCGCGCCGGGCTCGCCTCCTCCCTCGCGCCCTCCGGCGACCCCACGCCGCGCCCCGACGCCGGCGTCCCGCCGACGTGCGCCGCATCCCGCCGACGTGCGCCGCGTCCCCCTGTCTCCCTCGATCCAGGCGGGATCGAGGAGGAGGAGGGCCACCTTGTCGCCGGCCACGTGGGCCAATGCCCAGCGCAGCGCCAAGCCGGCCCAGCTCTGTCCCCGCTGGCCCACTTTCTCGGTTATGTGTTGAAGGATGGATACAGCTGGATGTAGGATTTGCTAGATTTGGGTGAGATATTATGCTTCCCCTGTATCCCCAAGACCTGATTGCATAACCGGAAAGGTTCGGGAGTTTCATAGGTGGGAATTCTTGTAGCTCTAGTTCTTCTTCCACGGATATTGGTTTGAGATTGGGATTTCTTACCGATTATTCATTCTTGATCCGTACCTTGTTGATTTATTTCTCTACCTAAATTCTAAGTGGCTTCTCAGTTTATGGATATGTGACCATTTCAAGAGGAATGTATTCGTTCATTTTGTTCGGATGTGAAGACTATATGTTGCAATTTTCATTCCGTTGGATTCAGCTTCAATATTTATCTATCAATGTGCTAATGGATGTCAACCTCTTCAGGATGGCTCCTCCAACGCGCACGACTCCGAATCCTGATCCGCCACCACCTCCACCTCCTCCGGAGGCATGGCAAGCTGTGATGGCCGCAACCAATGCAAACACACAGTTGAACATGCAAATTCTCCAAGAGCGCAATCAAGGCAACCAAGGGAACCAAGGCAACTATCAGAATCACTCTGCTACACTCAATCAGTTCCTTGCTAATGGGCCAAAGACTTTCAGCAATTGTGTTGAGGCAACTGAGGCTGACGATTGGCTCGTGGATCTGTGCAAGCATTTCGAGTGCAGTAACGTCAGGCCTGAGGACTTTGTCAAGTTCGCTTCCTTCCAACTCAAAGATCAAGCTGCAGAATGGTTCCGGCAGTACAAGGATTCCAGAGGTGGACGTGTTATCACTTGGGATGAATTCCGTCAAGATTTCAGAGCTCACCATATCCCTCAGAGCGTGGTTGAAAGCAAGCGCGAGGAATTCCGCAACCTGAAGCAAGGCTCTTTGTCTGTCTATGACTACAACAAGTTGTTTCAGAAGCTCGCCCACTTTGCCAAGCAGGATGTACCTGATGAGAAGAGCATGATATACCAGTGCAGGGGTGGTCTCAGAGAGAAAATTCAGCTAGCTCTTGTTCTCTTTGAGCCTTTGAGGTACGATGAGTTCCACAACATGGCACTGAAGCGAGAGGCCGCTCAACTGAGGTGTGATGCTTCCAAGAAGCGAGTCAGAGATGTTACCCCTTCTTCCTCTACTCATGTGGCCAAGCAGCAGAAGTATTGGCTTCCTCGTCCTCCATTCCGTCAGCCGTATCAGCAGAAGAGCAAAGGTGGCAGTGGATCTTCCCACCCACCCAACCCTGGATTTCAGAACAAGACTTCGTCTCAAGCTCCAAGATCGAGTGCTCCGTACCACCGTCCGCTTTCAGAGGTCACGTGCAACAAGTGGCAACAGAAGGGTCACTATGCCAACAAGTGTTTCAACCAGAGGCATCTTCCTCCTCCTCCTCCTGTCAGATCGGCAAGTACAACTGTGGTCAAGCATAACCCCAAGCACGCCAAGGTCAACTTGATGAACGCATCTCAGGCAGAGGATTTGTCAGATGTCATCATGGGTAACCTTCCTGTTAACAATATTCCTGCAAAAGTTCTTTTTGACACTAGTGCATCGCATTGTTTCATGTCAAAGCCATTTTTTACCAAGCATGAGTTCGTTTCTTCTCATTTGGGTAAACAAATGGATATCGTTTCTCCTGGCAAACGTTTGAGTGCAAGTCTGGAGGTGCCAGATGTTACTATCACATTGGGCGACTACAAGTTCCTTTCTTCTCCAATGGTTCTTGGTAACTCGGATATTGATCTTATTCTCGGAATGGATTGGCTTTCTAAGCACAAGGCTCAGCTTGATTGTGCAGCCAGGCAGATTCAATTGACTCATTCGTCTGAGGATGTAATTGTGTTTGCCGCTCGTGATGATACCATCCGTCTGTTTTCTCTCAATGAGAAGGGTGAACTGGATGCTATCTAGCAAATTCCAGTTGTTTGCGAATATCAAGACGTCTTTCCAGAAGAGCTTCCAGGAATGCCTCCGCACCGGCCAGTTGAATTCATCATTGATCTTGAGCTTGACACGGAACCTGTGTGCAAGCGTCCTTACAAGCTCGGACCTGAAGAGTTGAAGGAGCTGAAGAAGCAACTCGATATTCAAGAAAGAATGGGTATCATCCAGCCTAGTTCTTCTCCATGGGGTTATGGTGTTCTTTTTGTGAAGAAGAAGGATGGAGCGATCCGACTTTGTGTTGATTACCGTCCATTGAACAAGAATACCATCAAGAACAAATACCCACTTCCCAACATCAACGAGCTGTTCGAACAACTCAAAGGCGCCCAAGTATTCTCCAAGCTTGACCTCCGTATGGGTTATCATCAGATTCGAATCCGTGAGCAAGATATTCCCAAGACGGCTTTCAGGACAAGCTATGGTTCTTATGAATACACTGTCATGTCTTTTGGCCTCGTCAACGCTCCTCCGACGTTCTCTCGCATGATGAACTTCATTTTCAACGCCTACACCAATGACTTCGTTTTGGTCTATCTCGATGACATCCTGGTGTTCTCGAAGAACAAGGAAGATCATGCTAAACACTTGCGTTTGGCACTCGATAAGCTCAGGGAACATCAGGTGGGATCGAGGAGGAGGAGGGCCACCTCGTCGCCGGCCAGGTGGGCCAAGGCCCAGCGCAGCGCCAAGGCGGCCCAGCTCCGTCCCCGCTGGCCCACTCCCTCCGGCCCGGTTTATATTTTTTTCCAAACCTTTATATCCAATTGGTGGCACTATGAGCTTTTCATTACGAAGGTACATGGTTTGCTACTATCTTGGCACTCTTTTTCTACTGTCATTAGATAGTAATACTAGTGGTTTGCATGTGAATTTATTGGCAGGGTGGACCTACATTGGAGGTGCAGGAAATGATTCAATGATTGGATGCTCAATTTTGGTTGTATCAATTTCACCTCTTCCATCACTGCGAACATGGATATCCTTGGTCTGATGAAGAATAGGCACTATATTTCTGCTCTGAACCAGCAAATCAATTCAGTATGAAATTGTCCAGGGCAAAACATAACTGTATCAGATTGTCCAGTGCAGAACATGACACATGCTAAGCGGAAGAGACATGTTTAAACTGAAAATACAAGGTGTGGTATATGTTTACTAGCTGCTTGATATTTGTGCAGACAGAGATGTCTGCCCCTTGCTATTTGGCAAACAAACAAAGTGTCTGCAATTTTGGTTGAACTGCACAAGAGAATAGTATAGTCACTGCATGCAGTGCCATTTGAAAATAGACACAGAAATATTGGATAGTCACTTCATGGACTATAGAAAATTAGTACTGTTCTATTTATTAGCCAACACTAGGTGCTTCATTGCTTTGGTCTGATTATACAATGGGCATCATTTTACCTAAGTTAAAGTTTGTATTCCAAAAATAGTCTCGCGGTGTGATCGAGAGAAGACCAAATCATATTGTAGTGGATGTTCCTCCATCATGTGTGGTTCATTCTCATGGTTCCAGCTGTTGGTGAAACCACTTACGTTTGCAAGAGGAATTGTAGACTTCACAAACAAATTTGTCTTTTAGTCTGTACTGAATGTTGGCCTAGAGAAGCATCCATGTTAGTAGGAAGAACAGATGTTTTGCTTTTGGAGCTACATATTTGTATATGATCTGTGAATCATTGAGATGCATTAACATGTTGATCTTATGTATGGGAATCGTACTAGTTAGTTTTAGTTGCGACGCAAGATCCGAAGTGGCTGATCTTTGATTTTGGAGCTACATATTTGTATATGATCTGTGAATCATTGAGATGCATTAACAGTTACTTATTTCTGTTCGCTCAGTGTTTACATGTTACTGATCGATCACTAGCTAGCCTACAAATGCGCTCCTGGCAGTTTTATTGCGATGCAAGATGCGAAGTGGCAGTTTTTTGAATAAAAATGCCTACCTCTGAAGAAACTGACAAGCTACACTATCGATCCTACACGGATAAAAATGCCTACCTCTGAAGAAGTTTAAGCCTAATTAATTCCGTGAGCAAAGCAGCAAGACCAAGGCATGACAATAATTAATGACATGCAGAAGTTTAAGCCTAATTAATTTCAGCGATTTAAGTGGCTGCATGCGTGCCCTCGGCTGCGACTCGTTGCATGCTGCTTCGCGTACTGCCTGCGAGCGATTCTGAGTGCCTGCATGCAGCCGGCCGTAATTAAGGTAGCTAACTGATGCGAAAAAAGATACGCTTTAATTGTTGCGCGCTTTTTAAATCCGTGGAATCATTATTGACAAGGAGGGAGATGATTCGAGTGCACTCGATTGACCGTCATGATGGCGTGCGACCCAGACGGGACGGGATGGCACAATCATAATTTCAGTTTCTCTAGTTTTCCACGACAATTTGGCACGCTAAGCCATTATGCATTGAATTCCGATGACCGTCGTGCTACCTTCCGCCTATAAGTACTGCTTCCCGGCCTTCTTCGGTGCCACTGTGACCGAACTCACCATATCCTCATAAGCCCCCACCGGCCCGACGTTGCTCGCCACGTCCGCCATGCCCTCGCCCATCCGCGGTAGGCGACGCCAGAGGCGGTCACCGCTGGAACTAGTGTTCGGGTTTTCACCGGAAGGCAGACAAAGGGAGGAGGCATTCTATCTGTCTTTAGATGGCAATGCGGAGTTCGAGTTGTTGTTGGAGCGCGACCGCCTGGCAGAGGATTAGCGTATCGCCGATTTGCACCGCCAGCGTGACATGGAGCAGCAGCGCACCGATGCTCTGAGTCGCGAGCAGAGCGCCTGCAACTGGGCCGACTACGTGGAGGCCGGCGCTCGGCAAATAGCCCTGGAGGCTGTCGGGCACGCACACGTTCACGACGCCGATTTTTACTACCATCTCGTCAAGTGGGTTTCCCGCTTGGAAGCCGAAGCTTCGGTGGACCACGCCGGCATGGAAAGGGCCAACGCGCGCGAGAAACGCGTCCTATCACACCTCTTGCAAGTCTGAGGCGAGGCGCACGATGCCGATGCCGGCGTTTAGCGTGTAGCGCAGATGGCGGCCGGCATCGTCTAGTTAGCAAAGAGTAAGTTAGTACTTGTACGCTACTAGAGTATTAGTGGGAGTAGATAGTTAAATTGGCTATCATGGTTGTCAACATGGAAGTTCAGTACTCTATATGTGGATCAGACCTATTACTTTGCTTTGAATGTTGAACTTTCCGTTTGAACGTATGGAATGGACTGTTATTTTTTTAAATGGGTTGTATTTGTCCTCCACGGGTTTAGAGGCTGACTTGTGGGCCTAGCAAGTTGACGCGTACACAATAAGGAGATGATTGTACGTGGAGAGGATGATAGCAGGGACCCGCCAAGGTCATGGCAGTATGCAAGCAAGTGCCTCCTTATTTCAAGCCAATAAAAAATGGCTCCTCCTAGTGGATTTCTGACATCTGGGTCCCATGCCATTGTCAACATAGTCAATAAACGAGAGAATTGCACAACGAGCGGCTAACACCAGGGACCCAACAGTTCGCCCAATTATTTTTGTTTTGGGTTCATTTGATAAATGCCAATCCAAATCTAGTGTATCCAAGAAATGCCACTTCAATTTCCAAACTGTGAAAAATGCCATTTCATGGCATTTCTAGTGGCATATTTCGAAGTCTGGAGTGGCGTTTTTCAAAGTTTGCAAACTGCACTGGCGTTTTTCAAAGTATGCAAAAATTGTAGTGGCATTTTTTAAAGTTTGGAAATTTCAGTGGAATTTTTATGAATCGCCATAATTGGAGTGGCATTTATATAAATTGTGTTTGAGACGGAAGCAGGGTGTCAACTGGGCTGCGCGGGACACTCTGGCCTGTCTAGACAGCCTTTTCTTTTATGTTTACCACAGACCAGCCCAATAGTTTTTTTCTTTCTGAAAATGGCTAGCACAGTTTTTTTGTGATTTGTCAAGTAAGTCGCTTTATCAGGCCTGTTGGGCTACAAATCTTTCAAGATGAGGAGAGCTTCATTCGGCTGGCCGAGAAAATGGCCTATCAGTAATGAGAAATGGGATGTACATTTTTAAAACACATCAAACCGGCAATTAGTTGCAAATATCTTTTTTTCATTTCGAGATTTTAAATTGCATTGATTTTTATGCGTGGACAATTTATTTGATTTTATATTGATATACATTTATTTTTAAAATCAGTCTGAATGTGACTCGAAATTTCAGGATTAAAAACAGTTCAGACCGCACCAACATATGCAAAATTTCATATAATTTTTTAACCGTGGCCACAATATGGGATGTAATGCTAATAAAAAGAATATGGGCTCGAAAAACCCATAAGAATTAGAAAATGGGCTTTAAATTATTTGAAATAATGGCAGATGGGATGTATGCTATTTTCCACAAATTTGAGGCTTTCCACAGATGGCCTGTATACTGTTGGATGTCCATCCAACGGCCGTTGTGCTTCTTCAATCTCTGCTCTTCCTGCTCCAATCACTCAAACAAGCGCCGGCGGGACTGCCTGCTCCCTCCTCCCCGCGGCCGAGTGTGCTGCCGCGCAGGCCTCACCGCCCCACCGTACTCCCATCGCTGGCCTAGCCATCGCTCTACTCACCCACACCTGCGGTTATTCTCCAGCGACGGTAGACGAACCAGTAAACCCGCGTACAGTCGCACTCCCCTCCGCGTGGGAAACAAAAACAACTTCAGAGTCTTCCCTGCCTCCGTGTTGTTCCCTTCCCAGGCCTCGCCATCGTCCATCGCCCTGGTGCTCTCGGCGTGGCGTGGTCAACATGGTCAACAACCGACATGCATCTGAAGTGGACTGTTCGGGGAGAGGCTGACAGCTGGGTCGACGGCCGCACGCGCAAAATAATGATTCCTCCACCTGACATCTAGGACCCACCAAAAGGGCCTCTGTATTTCACGAAACAATGTTATCGCCGCTGACAGCTCTGACCCACCTGCTATATGTTCGCACGCAAGGAAGTGCCTCCTTATTATGCACAAAAAAATGAATACTCCCCCTGCTAGCTGGGACCCAGTATAGTGGGCCTACTAAGTTGACGGGGACGAAGGGCTTTGTCAACTTAGTCAATATGCACGATTCTAGCTCGACTAACCGTACGATGTCCATCCAACGGCCGTAGTGCTTCTTCAACATCTGGTCTTCTTGCTCCAGCCGCCCAAAGCATCGCTGGTCGTGCCGCCTGCTCCTGCCTCCCGTGGCCGGCTGTGCTGCCGCGGAGGCCTCACCGCCCCCATACTACTCCCACCGCTGGCCACGCCATCCCTCCACTCTACTCACCCACACCCCCTGTTATTCTACGGCGACGGCAGCGCAGCCGAACCAGTGAACCCTCGTACTCCTCTCCGCGTGGGCATCCACTGCCGCGTCTTCCCCGGCTCCGTGTCGTCCCCTTCCTAGGCCTCGCCGTCGTCCACCGCCGTGGTGCCCTCGGCGCGGCGTGGTCAATGTGGTCAACAACCGAATTCCATTGGAAGAATACTGTACGTGGAGAGGCTAACAGCTGGGTCCATGTCAGCCACAAGGAAGTGCCTCCTTATTACGCAGAAAATAATTATTCCTCCACCTGACAGCAGGGACCCACCAGATGCCCACCAGTATTTCGTGAAAAAAACATTTGGCCCTAACTGCTGGGACCCACCCGAGGCCCACCGTATTTCGCGAATAAAAAGTTCCCCTGCTGTCAGCTCGGACCCATAGGAAGTGCCTCCTTATTACGCACAAAAAAATGAATACCCCCTGCTACCTGGGACCCACCTTGGTGGGAGGCTGACTTGTGGGCCTACTAAGTTGACGGGGACGGAGGGCTTTGTCAACTTAGTCAATATAAACGATTCTAGCTCCAGTGACCGTACAATGTCCATCCAACGGCCATAGTGCTTCTTCAACCTCTGGTCTTCTTACTCCAGCAACCCAAAGCAGCGCCGGTTGTGCCGCATGCTTCTGCCACCCGTGGCCGGCTATGCTGCCGCGGAGGCCTCTCCGCCTCCTACTATTCCCACCACTGGCCAGGCCCTGCGGCAACGGCAGCCTCACACCGCAACCGAACCAGTGAACCCTCGTACTCTTCTCCGCGCGGGCTTCCACTGCCGCATCTTCCTCGGCTCCCCGTCGTCCCCTTCCTAGGCCTCGCCGTCGTCCACCGCCCTGGTGCTCTCAGCGCGGCTTGGTCAAGGAACGATTTCCATCGGACATAGACTGTACATGGAGAGGCTGACAACTGGGTCCATGGCCGCAGCAAGGAAGTGCCTCCTTATTACGTGCAAAATAATTATTCCTCCACTTGACAGTGGGGACCCACCGGACGGGCCACCGTATTTCGCGAAAAAAACATTTACCCCTGACTTCTGGGACCCACCAGCTACATCTTTGCATGCAAGGAAGTGCGTCCGGGCAAAAAAAACGATTCGCCCCCTAACTGCTGGGACCCACCAGCTACATCTTCGCAGGCAAGGAAGTGCCAGATAGTCAGGACCCACCTGGTCGAAGCGTACATAGCGTTGTCATTCTAGTCGCGAATGTGTACGTACATATATACTGGCGGATGTAGAGGCGCGCACGTGTCGTAGTAGAGGCGCATACGTGTCGTAGTAGAGGCGCACACGTAGCATGAACACGTAGGTACAGCGGCCAGGGCGCAAGAGAGAAAATACGGCCACGTATGTGTACATATGGGCGGGGTCTCGAACGCCTACTCGCGCATACATACAGCTAGGGCTCGTGTACATGGCTGGGCCGGAACGGAGAAACAACGTCGTCGTCGTGTTCATGGGGAGGCAATGGAATGCGTCGTGTTCATGGGGAGGCAACGGAATGCGTCATGTTCATCAGGAGGCAACGGAACGCGTGGGAGCCAACCGGCTGGGTCGGAACGGAATGCGTGATCGTGTTCATCGGGAGGGCCTGGACGGAACAGGCGATGGAAACGAGGCCTGGCGTACCGCACAACGGAGGAAACAGACCTCCTACGTTCAGAACGGGGTCCTGTTGATCGGGAGGGGTCTGGCGTACCGCAAAATGGAGGAAACCGACCTCCTACGGTCGAAACGGGGTACTATTGATCGGGAGGGGAGTGGCGTACCACAAAACGGACAAAACGGACCTCCTACGGTCGAACCGGGGGTCCTGTTGATCGGGAGGGGTGTGGCGTACCGCAAAACGGACGAAACAGACTTGTGTTGGAGCGCTACGGTCGAAACGGGGGTCCTGTTCATCGGGAGGGGTGTGGCGTACCGCAGAACGGGACTCCACGAGATACTGTTCATCTCCACCGTCGACCTCCTCCAGCCTCCACGGGCTACCGTCGACCTCTTCCAGCCTCCACGGGCTCCTATTCATCTAGCCTCCACCGCGCGCTACTCCACCGGCTACTGTTCAACCTCCCGTCCACGGGCACCCCTCCACCATCTACTGTTCATCCAGCCCTCCACACCACGGGGTCCTGTTCAACCACCCCTCCATGGGCACCCCTCCACCGTCTACTGTTCATCCATCCCTCCACACCATGGGGTCCTGTTCAACCACCCCTCCACGGGCACCCCTCCACCGTCTACTATTCATCCAGCCCTCCACCACACCTGTAACGCCCCAAGACCGATGTGCCAGGTGTCGTTCAGTTATTCACTGTTGTTGCCTTGTCATTGCTTGCATGTCATGCATTGCATATCATGTCATCATGTGCATTTCATTTGCATACATGTTCGTCTCATGCGTCCGAGCTTTTTCCCCGTTGTCCGTTTTGCATTCCGGCGCTCCGTTCTCCTCCAGTGGTCATTTCTACCTTTCTTTCATGTGTGGGGGTTAAACATTTCCGGATTGGACCGAGACTTGCCAAGCGGCCTTGGTTTACTACCGTTAGACCGCCTGTCAAGTTTCGTACCATTTGGACTTCGTTTGATGCTCCAACGGTTAACCGAGGGACCGAGAAGGCCTCGTGTGTGTTGCAGCCCAACACCCCTCCATTTTGGCCCAAAACCCGCCTAAACCTCCTCCATCATCTCGGTCATTCGATCACGATCGCGTGGCCGAAAACCGCACCTCATTTGGACTCTCCTAGCTCCCTCTACCTATAAATATATGATCCCTTCCAAAAATCCCGCAGTCCAAACCGTAAAAACTCCTCCGCGCGCCGCCGGACACTTCCTCCCACGCCAGCCGGACATGTCCACCCCGGCGCCACATCACTTCGACCAACCAGAGGCTGCCACGTCAGCTCGGCCGCCCTTCTCATCCACTCATGCGCTGCCACCTCACCCCACCGGCCTCTTTCTCTCCCCGCGGCCCGCCGAGCCCATCACGGGCCCGTCCGAACCCGGATATGCGCCGCCACCGCCGCGGGTCTCCCGTGCCTAGCTCCGCCACCGTCGTGCTCGCTGCATCCCGCCGGCGCCGCCCTTCGCCGCCCTTAGCCTCCGCGCGCCGCCCCGCCTTTCCGTGTCGCCGCCCGTCCGTTCGCCGCCTCGGGTCGCCGCTCCTCGCGCCGGCGCTGGCCGCCCCTCCGTACCGCGCCGGGCTCGCCTCCTCCCTCGCGCCCTTCGGCGACCCCACGCCGCGCCCCGACGCCAGCGTCCCGCCGACGTGCGCCGCGTCCCCCTGTCTCCCTCGATCCAGGCGGGATCGAGGAGGAGGAGGGCCACCTCGTCGCCGGCCAGGTGGGCCAATGCCCAGCGCAGCGCCAAGCCGGCCCAGCTCCGTCCCTGCTGGCCCACTTTCTCGGTTATGTGTTGAAGGATGGATACAGCTGGATGTAGGATTTGCTAGATTTGGGTGAGATATTATGCTTCCCCTGTATCCCCAACACCTGATTGCATAGCCGGAAAGGTTCGGGAGTTTCATAGGTGGGAATTCTTGTAGCTCTAGTTCTTCTTCCACGGATATTGGTTTGAGATTGGGATTTCTTACCGATTATTCATTCTTGATCCGTACCTTGTTGATTTATTTCTCTACCTAAATTCTAAGTGGCTTCTCAATTTATGGATATGTGACCATTTCAAGAGGAATGTATTCGTTCATTTTGTTCGGATGTGAAGACTATCTGTTGCAATTTTCATTCCGTTGGATTCAACTTCAATATTTATCTATCAATGTGCTAATGGATGCCAACCTCTTCAGGATGGCTCCTCCAACACGCACGACTCTGAATCCTAATCCACCACCACCTCCACCTCCTCCGGAGGCATGGCAAGCTGTGATGGCCTCAACCAATGCAAACACATAGTTGATCATGCAAATTCTCCAAGAGCGCAATCAAGGCAACCAAGGGAACCAAGGCAACTATCAGAATCACTCTGCTACACTCAACCAGTTCCTTGCTAATGGGCCAAAGACTTTCAGCAATTGTGTTGAGGCAACTGATGCTGACGATTGGCTCGTGGATCTGTGCAAGCATTTCGAGTGCAGTAACGTCAGGCCTAAGGACTTTGTCAAGTTCGCTTCCTTCCAACTCAAAGATCAAGCTGCAGAATGGTTCCAGCAGTACAAGGATTCCAGAGGTGGACGTGTTATCACTTGGGATGAATTCCATCAAGATTTCAGAGCTCACCATATCCCTCAGAGCGTGGTTGAAAGCAAGCGTGAGGAATTCCGCAACCTGAAGCAAGGCTCTTTGTCTGTCTATGACTACAACAAGTTGTTTCAGAAGATCGCCCGCTTTGCCAAGCAGGATGTACCTGATGAGAAAAGCATGATATACCAGTGCAGGGGTGGTCTCAGAGAGAAAATTCAGCTAGCTCTTGTTCTCTTTGAGCCTTTGAGGTACGATGAGTTCTACAACATGGCACTGAAGCAAGAGGCCGCTCAACTGAGGTGTGATGCTTCCAAGAAGCGAGTCAGAGATGTTACCCCTTCTTCCTCTACTCAAGTGGCCAAGCAGCAGAAGTATTGGCTTCCTCCTCCTCCGTTCCGTCAGCCATATCAGCAGAAGAGCAAAGGTGGCAGTGGATCTTCCCACCCACCCTACCCTGGCTTTCAGAACAAGACTTCGTCTCAAGCTCCAAGATCGAGTGCTCCGTACCACCGTCCGCTTTCAGAGGTCACGTGCAACAAGTGCCAACAGAAGGGTCACTATGCCAACAAGTGTTACAACCAGAGGCGTCTTCCTCCTCCTCCTCCTATCAGATAGGCAAGTACAACTATGGTCAAGCATAACCCCAAGCACGCCAAGGTCAACTTGATGAACGCATCTCAGGTAGAGGATTCGTCAGATGTCATCATGGGTAACCTTCCTGTTAACAATATTCCTGCAAAAGTTCTTTTTGACACTGGTGCATCGCATTGTTTCATGTCAAAGCCATTTTTTACCAAGCATGAGTTTGTTTCTTCTCATTTGGGTAAACAAATGGATATCGTTTCTCCTGGCAAACGTTTGAGTGCAAGTCTGGAGGTGCCAGATGTTACTATCACGTTGGGCTACTACAAGTTCCTTTCTTCTCCAATGGTTCTTGGTAACTCGGATATTGATCTTATTCTCAGAATGGATTGGCTTTCTAAGCACAAGGCTCAGCTTCATTGTGCAGCCAGGCAGATTCAATTGACTCATTCGTCTGAGGATGTAATTGTGTTTGCCGCTCGTGATGATACCATCCGTCTGTTTTCTCTCAATGAGAAGGGTGAACTGGATGCTATCTCGCAAATTCCAATCGTTTGCGAATATCAAGACGTCTTTCTAGAAGAGCTTCCAGGAATGCCTCCGCACCGGCCAGTTGAATTCGTCATTGATCTTGAGCCCGACACGGAACCTGTGTGCAAGCGTCCTTAAAAGCTCGGACCTGAAGAGTTTAAGGAGCTGAAGAAGCAACTCGATATTCAAGAAAGAATGGGCCTCATCCGGCCTAGTTCTTCTCCGTGGGGTTGTGGTGTTCTTTTTGTGAAGAAGAAGGATGGAACGAACCGACTTTGTGTTGATTACCGTCCATTGAACAAGAAGACCATCAAGAACAAATACCCACTTCCCAACATCAACGAGCTGTTCGAACAACTCAAAGGCGCCCAAGTATTCTCCAAGCTTGATCTCCGTATGGGTTATCATCAGATTCGAATCCGTGAGCAAGATATTCCCAAGACGGCTTTCAGGACAAGCTATGGTTCTTATGAATACACTGTCATGTCTTTTGGCCTCGTCAACGCTCCTCCGACGTTCTCTCGCATGATGAACTTCATTTTCAACGCCTACACCAATGACTTCGTTTTGGTCTATCTCGACGACATCCTGGTTTTCTCGAAGAACAAGGAAGATCATTCTAAACACTTGCGTTTGGTACTCGATAAGCTCAGGGAACATCAGGTGGGATCGAGGAGGAGGAGGGCCACCTCGTCGCCGGCCAGGTGGGCCAAGGCCCAGCGCAGCGCCAAGGCGGCCCAGCTCCGTCCCCGCTGGCCCACTCCCTCCGGCCCGGTTTATATTTTTTTCCAAACCTTTATATCCAATTGGTGGCACTATGAGCTGTTATTACGAAGGTACATGGTTTGCTACTATCTTGCTACTCTTTTTCTACTGTCATTAGATAGTAATACTAGTGGTTTGCATGTGAATTTATTGGCAGGGTGGACCTACATTGGAGGTGCAGGACATGATTCAATGATTGGATGCTCAATTTTGGTTGTATCAATTTCACCTCTTCCATCACTGCGAACATGGATATCCTTGGTCTGATGAAGAATAGGCACTATATTTCTGCTCTGAACCAGCAAATCAATTCAGTATGAAATTGTCCAGGTCAAAACATAACTGTATCAGATTGTCCAATGCAGAACATGACAGATGCTAAGCGGAAGAGACATGTTTAAACCGAAAATACAAGGTGTGGTATATGTTTACTAGCTACTTGATATTGGTGCAGACAGAGATGTCTGCCTGTTGCTATTTGGCAAACAAACAAAGTGTCTGCAATTTTGGTTGAACTGCACAAGAGAATAGTATAGTCACTGCATGCAGTGCCATTTGAAAATAGACTCAGAAATATTGGATAGTCACTTCATGGACTATAGAAAATTAGTACTGTTCTATTTATTGGCCAACACTAGGTGCTTCATTGCTTTGGTCTGATTATACAATGGGCATCATTTTACCTAAGTTAAAGTTTGTATTCCAAAAATAGTCTCGCGGTGTGATCGAGAGAAGACCAAATCATATTGTAGTGGATGTTCCTCCACCATGTGTGGTTCATTCTCATGGTTCCAGCTGTTGGTGAAACCACTTACGTTTGCAAGAGGAATTGTAGACTTCACAAACAAATTTGTCTTTTAGTCTGTACTGAATGTTGGCCTAGAGAAGCATCCATGTTAGTAGGAAGAACATATGTTTTGCTTTCGGAGCTACATATTTGTATATGATCTGTGAATCATTGAGATGCATTAACATGTTGATCTTATGTATGGGAATCGTACTAGTTAGTTTTAGTTGCGACGCAAGATCCGAAGTGGCTGATCTTTGCTTTTGGAGCTACATATTTGTATATGATCTGTGAATCATTGAGATGCATTAACAGTTACTTATTTCTGTTCGCTCAGTGTTTACATGTTACTGATCGATCACTAGCTAGCCTACAAATGCGCTCCTGGCAGTTTTATTTGCGATGCAAGATGCGAAGTGGCAGTTTTTTGAATAAAAATGCCTACCTCTGAAGAAACTGACAAGCTACACTATCGATCCTACACGGATAAAAATGCCTACCTCTGAAGAAGTTTAAGCCTAATTAATTCCGTGAGCAAAGCAGCAAGACCAAGGCATGACAATAATTAATGACATGCAGAAGTTTAAGCCTAATTAATTCCAGCGATTTAAGTGGCTGCATGCGTGCCCTCGGCTGCGACTCGTTGCATGCTGCTTCGCGTACTGCCTGCGAGCGATTCTGAGTGCCTACATGCAGCCGACCGTAATTAAGGCAGCTAACTGATGCGAAAAAAGATACGCTTTAATTGTTGCGGGCTTTTTAAATCCATGGAATCATTATTGACAAGGAGGGAGATGATTCGAGTGCACTCGGTTGACCGCCATGATTTGGTGCGACCCAGACGGGACGGGACGGCACAATCATAATTTCAGTTTCTCTAGTTTCCACGGCAAGTTGGCACGCTAAGCCATTATGCATTAAATTCCGATGACCGTCGTGCTACCTTCCGCCTATAAGTACTGCTTCCCGGCCTTCTTCGGTGCCACTGTGACCGAACTCGCCATATCCTCATAAGCCCCCACCGGCCCGACGTTGCTCGCCACGTCCGCCATGCCCTCGCCTATCCGCGGTAGGCGACGCCAGAGGCGGTCACCACTGGAACTAGTGTTCGGGTTTTCACCGGAAGGCAGACAGAGGGAGGAGGCATTCTATCTGTCTTTAGATGGCAATGCGGAGTTCGAGTTGTTGTTGGAGCGCGACCACCTGGCAGAGGAGCAGCGTATCGCCGATTTGCACCGCCAGCGGGACATGGAGCAGCAGCGCACCGATGCTCTGAGTCGCGAGCAGAGCGCCCGCAACTGGGCCGACTACGTGGAGGCCGGCGCTCGGGAAATAGCCCTAGAGGCTGTCGGGCACGCACACGTTCACGACGCCGATTTTTACTACCATCTCGTCAAGTGGGTTTCCCGCTTGGAAGCCGAAGCTTCGGTGGACCACGCCGGCATGGAAAGGGCCAATGCATGCGAGCAACGCGTCCTATCACACCTCTTGCAAGTCTAAGGCGAGGCGCACGACGCCGGTGCCGGCGTTTAGCGTGTACCGCAGATGGCGGCCGACATCGTCTAGTTAGCAAAGAGTAAGTTAGTACTTGTACGCTACTAGAGTATTAGTGGGAGTAGATAGTTAACTTGGCTATCATGGTTGTCAACATGGAAGTTCAGTACTCTATATGTGGATCAGACCTGTTACTTTGCTCTGAATGTTGAACTTTCCGTTTGAACGTATGGAATGGACTGTTATTTTTTTAAATGGGTTGTATTTGTCCTCCACGGGTTTAGAGGCTGACTTGTGGGCCTAGCAAGTTGACGCGTACACAATAAGGAGATGATTGTACACGGAGAGGATGACAGCAGGGACCCGCCAAGGTCATGGCAGTATGCAAGCAAGTGCCTCCTTATTTCAAGCCAATAAAAAATGGCTCCTCCTAGTGGATTTCTGACATCTGGGTCCCATGCCATTGTCAACATAGTCAATAAACGAGAGAATTGCACAACGAGTGGCTAACACCAGGGACCCAACAGTTCACCCAATTATTTTTGTTTTGGGTTCATTTGATAAATGCCAATCCAAATCTGGTGTATCCGAGAAATGCCACTGCAATTTCCAAACTTTGAAAAATGCCATTTCATGCCATTTCTAGTGGCATATTTCGAAGTCTGGAGTGGCGTTTTTCAAAGTTTGCAAACTGCAGTGGCGTTTTTCAGAGTTTGCAAAAATTGCAGTGGCATTTTTTAAAGTTTGGAAATTGCAGTGGAATTTTTATGAATCGCCATAATTGGAGTGGCATTTATATAAATTGTGTTTGAGACGGAAGCAGGGTGTCAACTGGGCTGTGCGGGACACTCTGGCCTGTCTGGACAGCCTTTTCTTTTATGTTTACCACAGACCAGCCCAATAGTTTTTTTCTTTCTAAAAATGGCTAGCACAGTTTTTTTGTGATTTGTCAAGTAAGTCGCTTTATCAGGCCTGTTGGGCTACAAATCTTTCAAGATGAGGAGAGCTTCGGCTGGCCGAGAAAATGGCCTATCAGTAATGAGAAATGGGCTGTACATTTTTAAAACACATCAAACTGGCAATTAGTTTCAAATATCTTTTTTTCATTTCGAGATTTTAAATTGCATTGATTTTTATGCGTGGACAATTTATTGGATTTTATATTGATATACATTTATTTTTAAAATCAGTCTGAATGTGACTCGAAATTTCAGGATTAAAAACAGTTCAGACGGCACCGACATATGCAAAATTTCGTATAATTTTTTAACCGTGGCCACTATATGGGATGTAATGCTAATAAAAAGAATATGGGCTCCAAAAACCCGTAAGAATTAGCAAATGGGCTTTAAATTATTTGAAATAATGGCAGATGGGCTGTATGCTATTTTCCACAAATTTGAGGCTTTCCACAGATGGCCTGTATACTGTTGGATGTCCATCCAACGGCCGTCGTGCTTCTTCAATCTCTACTCTTCCTGCTCCAATCGCTCAAACAAGCGCCGGCGGGACTGCCTGCTCCCTCCTCCCCGCGGCCGACTGTGCTGCCGCGCAGGCCTCACCGCCCCATCGTACTCCCATTGCTGGCCTAGCCATCGCTCTACTCACCCACACCTGCGGTTATTCTCCGGCGACGGTAGACGAACCAGTAAACCCGCGTACAGTCGTACTCCCCTCCGCGTGGGAAACAAAAACAACTTCAGAGTCTTCCCTACCTCCGTGTTGTTCCCTTCCAAGGCCTCGCCATCGTCCACCGCCCTGGTGCTCTCGGCGTGGAGTGGTCAACATGGTCAACAACCGGCATGCATCTGAAGTGGACTGTTCGTGGAGAGGCTAACAGCTGGGTCCACGGCCGCGCGCAAAATAATGATTCCTCCACCTGACATCTGGGACCCACCAAAAGGGCCTTTGTATTTCATGAAAAAATGTTATCACCGCTGACAGCTCGGACCCACCAGCTATATGTTCGCACGCAAGGAAGTGCCTCCTTATTATGCACAACAAAATCAATACTCCCCCTGCTAGCTGGGACCCAGTATAGTGGGCCTACTAAGTTGACGGGGACGAACGGCTTTGTCAACTTAGTCAATATGCACGATTCTAGCTCGACTGACCGTACGATGTCCATCCAACGGCCGTAGTGCTTCTTCAACATCTGGTCTTCTTGCTCCAGCCGCCCAAAGCATCGCCGGTCGTGCCGCCTGCTCCTGCCTCCCGTGGCCGGCTGTGCTGCCGCGGAGGCCTCACCGCCCCCATACTACTCCCACCGCTGGCCACGCCATCCCTCCACTCTACTCACCCACACCCCCTGTTATTCTGCGGCGACGGCAGCGCAGCCGAACCAGTGAACCCTCGTACTCCTCTCCGCGTGGGCATCCACTGCCGCGTCTTCCCCGGCTCCGTGTCGTCCCCTTCCTAGGCCTCGCCGTCGTCCACCGCCGTGGTGCTCTCGGCGCGGCGTGGTCAATGTGGTCAACGACCGAATTCCATCGGAAGAATACTGTACGTGGAGAGGCTGACAGCTGGGTCCATGGCAGCCACAAGGAAGTGCCTCCTTATTTCGCGGAAAATAATTATTCCTCCACCTGACAGCAGGGACCCACCGGATGCCCACCAGTATTTCATGAAAAAAACATTTGGCCCTAACTGCTGGGACCCACCCGAGGCCCACCGTATTTCGCGAATAAAAAGTTCCCTTGCTGTCAGCTCGGACCCATAGGAAGTGCCTCCTTATTACGCACAAAAAAATGAATACCCCCTGCTACCTGGGACCCACCTTGGTGGGAGGCTGACTTGTGGGCCTACTAAGTTGACGGGGACGGAGGGCTTTGTCAACTTAGTCAATATAAACGATTCTAGCTCCAGTGACCGTACAATGTCCATCCAACGGCCGTAGTGCTTCTTCAACCTCTGGTCTTCTTGCTCCAGCCACCCAAAGCAGCGCCGGTCGTGCCGCATGCTTCTGCCACCCGTGGCCGGCTGTGCTGCTACGGAGGCCTCACCGCCTCCTACTATTCCCACCACTGGCCAGGCCCTGCGGCAACGGCAGCCTCACACCGCAACCGAACCAGTGAACCCTCATACTCTTCTCCGCGCGGGCTTCCACTGCCGCGTCTTCCTCGGCTCCCCGTCGTCCCCTTCCTAGGCCTCGCCGTCGTCCACCGCCCTGGTGCTCTCAGCGCGGTGTCGTCAAGGAATGATTTCCATCGGACATGGACTGTACATGGAGAGGCTGACAGCTGGGTCCATGGCCGCAGCAAGGAAGTGCCTCCTTATTACGTGCAAAATAATTATTCCTCCACTTGACAGTGGGGACCCACCGGACGGGCCACCGTATTTCGCGAAAAAAACATTTACCCCTGACTGCTGGGACCCACCAGCTACATCTTCGCACGCAAGTGCGTCCGGGCAAAAAAACGATTCGCCCCCTAACTACTGGGACCCACCAGCTACGTCTTCGCAGGCAAGGAAGTGCCTGATAGTCGGGACCCACCTAGTCGAAGCGTACATAGTGTTGTCATTCTAGTCGCGAATGTGTACGTACATATATACTGGTGGATGTAGAGGCGCGCACGTGTCGTAGTAGAGGCGCATACGTGTCGTAGTAGAGGCGCACACGTAGCATGTACACGTAGGTACAGCGGCCAGGGTGCAAGAGAGAAAATATGGCCACGTATGTGTACATATGGGCGGGGTCTCGAACGCCTACTCGCGCATACATACAGCCAGGGCTCGTGTACATGGCTGGGCCGGAACGGAGAAACAACGTCGTCGTCGTGTTCATGGGGAGGCAATGGAATGCGTCGTGTTCATGGGGAGGCAACGGAATGCGTCGTGTTCATCAGGAGGCAACGGAACACGTGGGAGCCAACCGGCTGGGTCGGAACGGAATCCGTGATCGTGTTCATCGGGAGGGCTTGGACGGAACACGCGATGGAAACGAGGCCTTGCATACCGCACAACGGAGGAAACAGACCTCCTACGTTCGGAACGGGGTCCTGTTGATCGGGAGGGGTCTGTCGTACCGCAAAACGGAGGAAACAGACCTCCTACGGTCGAAACGGGGTACTGTTGATCGGGAGGGGAGTGGCGTACCGCAAAACGGACGAAACGGACCTCCTACGGTCGAAATGGGGGTCCTGTTGATCGGGAGGGGTGTGGCGTACCGCAAAACGGACGAAACAGACTTGTGTTGGAGCGCTATGGTCGAAACGGGGGTGCTGTTCATCGGGAGGGGTGTGGCGTACCGCAAAACGGGACTCCACGAGATACTGTTCATCTCCACCGTCGACCTCCTCCAGCCTCGACGGGCTACCGTCGACCTCTTCCAGCCTCCACGGGCTCCTATTCATCCAGCCTCCACCTTGCGCTACTCCACCGGCTACTGTTCAACCTCCCGTCCACGGGCACCCCTCCACTGTCTACTGTTCATCCAGCGCTCCACACCACGGGGTCCTGTTCAACCACCCCTCCATGGGCACCCCTCCACCGTCTACTGTTCATCCAGCCCTCCACACCATGGGGTCCTGTTCAACCACCCCTCCACGGGCACCCCTCCACCTTCTACTGTTCATCCAGCCCTCCACCACACCTGTAACGCCCCGAGACCGATGTGCCAGGTGTCGTTCAGTTATTCACTGTTGTTGCCTTGTCATTGCTTGCATGTCATGCATTGCATATCATGTCATCATGTGCATTTCATTTGCATACATGTTTGTCTCATGCGTCCGAGCTTTTTCCCCGTTGTCCGTTTTGCATTCCGGCGCTCCGTTCTCCTCCGGTGGTCATTTCTACCTTTCTTTCACGTGTGGGGGTTAAACATTTCCGGATTGGATCGAGACTTGCCAAGCGGCCTTGGTGTACTACCGTTAGACCGCCTGTCAAGTTTCGTACCATTTGGACTTCGTTTGATGCTCCAACGGTTAACCGAGGGACCGAGAAGGCCTCGTGTGTGTTGCAGCCCAACACCCCTCCATTTTGGCCCAAAACCCGCCTAAACCTCCTCCATCATCTCGGTCGTTCGATCACGATTGCGTGGCCGAAAACCGCACCTCATTTGGACTCTCCTAGCTCCCTCTACCTATAAATATGTGATCCCTTCCAAAAATCCCGCAGTCCAAACCCTAAAAACTCCTCCGCGCGCCGCCGGACACTTCCTCCCACGCCGGCCGGACATGTCCACCCCGGTGCCACATCACTTCGGCCAACCAGAGGCTGCCACGTCAACTCGGCCGCCCCTCTCATCCACTCATGCGCTGCCACCTCACCCCGCCGGCCTATCTCTCTCCCCGCGGCCCGCCGAGCCCATCACGGGCATGCCCGG
>NC_041386.1:57101278-57107644 GCF_002162155.2 Triticum dicoccoides | reverse complement strand
GGACCCGGATCTGCGCCGCCACCGCTGCGGGTCTCCCGTGCCTAGCTCCGCCGCCGTCATGCTCGCCGCATCCCGCCGGCGCCGCCCTTCGCCGCCGTTCGCCTCCGCGCGCCGCCCCGCCTTTCCGTGTCGCCGCCCGTCCGTTCGCCGCCTCGGGTCGCCGCTCCTCGCGCCGGCGCTGGCCGCCCCTCCGTCCCGCGCCGGGCTCGCCTCCTCCCTCGCGCCCTCCGGCGACCCCACGCCGCGCCCTGACACCGGCGTCCCGCCGACGTGCACCGCGTCCCCCTGTCTCCCTCGATCCAGGCGGGATCGAGGAGGAGGAGGGCCACCTCGTCGCCGGCTAGGTGGGCCAATGCCCAGCGCAGCGCCAAGCCGACCCAGCTCCATCCCTGCTGGCCCACTTTCTCGGTTATGTGTTGAAGGATGGATACAGCTGGATGTAGGATTTGCTAGATTTGGGTGAGATATTATGCTTCCCCTGTATCCCCAACACCTGATTGCATAATCGGAAAGGTTCGGGAGTTTCATAGGTGGGAATTCTTGTAGCTCTAGTTCTTCTTCGACGGATATTGGTTTGAGATTGGGATTTCTTACCGACTATTCATTCTTGATCCGTACCTTGTTGATTTATTTCTCTACCTAAATTCTAAGTGGCTTCTCAATTTATGGATATGTGACCATTTCAAGAGGAATGTATTCGTTCATTTTGTTCGGATGTGAAGACTATATGTTGCAATTTTCATTCCGTTGGATTCAGCTTCAATATTTATCTATCAATGTGCTAATGGATGTCAACCTCTTCAGGATGGCTCCTCCAACGCGCACGACTCCGAATCCTGATCCGCCACCACCTCCACCTCCTCCGGAGGCATGGCAAGCTGTGATGGCCGCAACCAATGCAAACACATAGTTGATCATCCAAATTCTCCAAGAACGCAATCAAGGCAACCAAGGGAACCAAGCAAACTATCAGAATCACTCTGCTACACTCACCCAGTTCCTTGCTAATGGGCCAAAGACTTTCAGCAATTGTGTTGAGGCAACTGATGCGGACGATTGGCTCGTGGATCTGTGCAAGCATTTCGAGTGCAGTAACGTCAGGCCTGAGGACTTTGTCAAGTTCGCTTCCTTCCAACTCAAAGATCAAGATGCAGAATGGTTCCAGCAGTACAAGGATTCCAGAGGTGGACGTGTTATCACTTGGGATGAATTCCATCAAGATTTCAGAGCTCACCATATCCCTCAGAGCGTGGTTGAAAGCAAGCGTGAGGAATTCCGCAACCTGAAGCAAGGCTCTTTGTCTGTCTATGACTACAACAAGTTGTTTCAGAAGCTCGCCCGCTTTGCCAAGCAGGATGTACCTGATGAGAAGAGCATGATATACCAGTGCAGGGGTGGTCTCAGAGAGAAAATTCAGCTAGCTCTTGTTCTCTTTGAGCCTTTGAGGTACGATGAGTTCTACAACATGGCACTGAAGCAAGAGGCCGCTCAACTGAGGTGTGATGCTTCCAAGAAGCGAGTCGGAGATGTTACCCCTTCTTCCTCTACTCAAGTGGCCAAGCAGCAGAAGTATTGGCTTGCTCCTCCTCCGTTCCGTCAGCCGTATCAGCAGAAGAGCAAAGGTGGCAGTGGATCTTCCCACCCACCCTACCCTGGCTTTCAGAACAAGACTTCGTCTCAAGCTCCAAGATCGAGTGCTCCGTACCATCGTCCGCTTTCAGAGGTCACGTGCAACAAGTGCCAACAGAAGGGTCACTATGCTAACAAGTGTTTCAACCAGAGGCGTCTTCCTCCTCCTCCTCCTGTCAGATCGGCAAGTACAACTGTGGTCAAGCATAACCCCAAGCACGCCAAGGTCAACTTGATGAACGCATCTCAGGCAGAGGATTCGTCAGATGTCATGATGGGTAACCTTCCTGTTAACAATATTCCTGCAAAAGTTCTTTTTGACACTGGTGCATCGCATTGTTTCATGTCAAAGCCATTTTTTACCAAGCATGAGTTCGT
Source organism: Triticum dicoccoides (assembly GCF_002162155.2). NCBI lineage: Eukaryota > Viridiplantae > Streptophyta > Magnoliopsida > Poales > Poaceae > Triticum > Triticum dicoccoides. Next base: position 57,105,637 of record NC_041386.1, on the reverse strand, counting down.
TTCTTCTCATTTGGGTAAACAAATGGATATCGTTTCTCATGGCAAACGTTTGAGTGCAAGTCTGGAGGTGCCAGATGTTACTATCACGTTGGGCGACTACAAGTTCCTTTCTTCTGCAATGGTTCTTGGTAACTCGGATATTGATCTTATTCTCGGAATGGATTGGCTTTCTAAGCACAAGGCTCAGCTTGATTGTGCAGCCAGGCAGATTCAATTGACTCATTCGTCTGAGGATGTAATTGTGTTTGCCGCTCATGATGATACCATCCGTCTGTTTTCTATCAATGAGAAGGGTGAACTGGATGCTATCTCGCAAATTCCAGTCGTTTGCGAATATCAAGACGTCTTTCCAGAAGAGCTTCCAGGAATGCCTCCGCACCGGCCAGTTGAATTCGTCATTGATCTTGAGCCCGACACGGAACCTGTGTGCAAGCGTCCTTACAAGCTCGGACCTGAAGAGTTGAAGGAGCTGAAGAAGCAACTCGATATTCAAGAAAGAATGGGTCTCATCCGGCCTAGTTCTTCTCCGTGGGGTTGTGGTGTTCTTTTTGTGAGGAAGAAGGATGGAACGAACCGACTTTGTGTTGATTACCGTCCATTGAACAAGAAGACCATCAAGAACAAATACCCACTTCCCAACATCAACGAGCTATTCGAACAACTCAAAGGCGCCCAAGTATTCTCCAAGCTTGATCTCCGTATGGGTTATCATCAGATTCGAATCCGTGAGCAAGATATTCCCAAGACGGCTTTCAGGACAAGCTATGGTTCTTATGAATACACTGTCATGTCTTTTGGCCTCGTCAACGCTCCTCCGACGTTCTCTCGCATGATGAACTTCATTTTCAACGCCTACACCAATGACTTCGTTTTGGTCTATCTCGACGACATCCTGGTTTTCTCGAAGAACAAGGAAGATCATGCTAAACACTTGCGTTTGTTACTCGATAAGCTCAGGGAACATCAGGTGGGATCGAGGAGGAGGAGGGCCACCTCGTCGCCGGCCAGGTGGGCCAAGGCCCAGCGCAGCGCCAAGGCGGCCCAGCTCCGTCCCCGCTGGCCCACTCCCTCCGGCCCGGTTTATATTTTTTTCGCGAGGTCTAAATTTCTACTAAGTCCCCGAGTTTCCCACGTTTCATATGCCCATATTCATCATGTTGTAACTCCGCATCCGTAACTCCGATTTGAGCATATAGCATATCAAAATGTTCGTCTCAGAGAGCACATAATTTCATTCCATTGCATCATTTTCATTTGAGCTCATCTTGATGCCCGAAATGCTGTTAGAAGAGTGCTACTTGAGATAATTGTCAGATCTGCTGCTCCATTTAGATATTTGTCATTTTTGCCATGATTATGTGTGCATGATATGCCCATGAGTTCTACATGTGTTTTGTTATATGTTTTGCCATCTATCCAAAGGTGCAACCCATGTATTTTTGTGATGTGTGTGGTGACTAGCACAAGCTTGCCAAGTGAGGCACTTGGTAATGCTGATTTCAGGGACTTAGCATTTCCACTAAGTCCTTGATCTGTTTAGCTCATTATGTCATATGTTCATGTTGTTTCCTAGTTATCCGTGCCTCTTTTGAGGATGATCAATAAGGATGTTTTGTTAATCTTGTATTTCTCTATCCATCCATGTCTTTGTTTGCAATTATGGAGCACCCTAGCTTGAGTCAATCGAGCTCTACTTTTGTCATTTCATGAATCTTTGCAGATTGTCTACTTGTTAGCGATTTTGCCGAGGATGTTGTAGTTGATCCATGCATGCTATGTTATTGTTCTTGCCACGTATAGCTTGCATTTTGTGTATTCTTGATGGGTGTATGCTTAGATTATCATGACTTGCTCCGTAGTGAGTGCATCGAGCTCGCAAACATGCCTACTTGATATCTGTTTTCAGCATGCTCCAGTTTTCACTAAGTCTGGAAACTGATTACGTTTTGCCATGTTCACATGCTTGCAAATGTGTTTTCTGATCCCTTTTGGCTCAAGGTCACTAAGGGACTTTTGTTAAGATTTTTGAGTAGCTCCATTCCATGTTTTACTTTGCCATGTTCAGGTCCTGTAGCATATAGTTTTGTTGCTCCAAAGAGTGCTATCTGATCTGAAATTCCAAACAAGTGTTAATTTCACTAAGTCTAAAATCTGTTTACCATATGCATTTTTGCCATGCTTGTTTGAACCTGTTAATGGATGAATTAGCCGTAGCTCAGTGCTAGTCTTTTGTTAAGCATCATGAATGGATCCCTGCCATGTATTTTGTTGTAATATTTGGGTGCTGTAGCATGTTCATCTTGTTGCATTTATATGGCTACTTGCTGTAAATCGCAGACCGGTGCCATATTTGAATCGCTTGCCATTTCCAAACCGTAACTCCGATTTCGGCGTTCTTTATATGATTTTCAAGCGATTTCATCTCATCTTTCCAGTGGCACACTTAGATTTCCAAGTTGAGGCCAGGTTCTTTCATTCCCTTGCAAATCATGCATAAGCATCGCATACCGCATCCCGCATATCATACCATGTTCATGTGTTGGTTGTTTACTATGTTGTGTGCTTCTTTCCGGTGTTGCTTCTTCGGGTTGATTCCGGTAACGTCGCGTTTGTGAGGACCCGTTCGTCTACGTTCGTTTGTCTTCTTCATGGACTCGTTCTTCTTCCTTGCGGGATTTCAGGCAAGATGGCCATACCCTCGAAATCACTTCTATCTTTGCTTGCTTAGTTGCTCGCTCTTTTGCTATGCCTATGCTGCGATACCTACCACTTGCTTATCATGCCTCTAACCCACCTTGTCCTAGCAAACCGTTGTTTGACTATGTTACCGCTTTTGCTCAGCCCCTCTTATAGCGTTGTTAGTTGCAGGTGAAGATTGAAGTTTGTTCCTTGTTGGAACATGGAGATGTTGTTCCTTGTTGGAACACGTTTACTTGTTGGGATATCACAATATATCTTATTTAATTAATACATCTATATACTTGGTAAAGGGTGGTAGGCTCGGCCTTATGTCTGGTGTTTTGTTCCACTCTTGCCGCCCTAGTTTCCGTCATATCGGTGTTATGTTCCCAGATTTTGCGTTCCTTACGCGGTTGGGTATAATGGGAACCCCTTGACAGTTCGCTTTGTATAAAACTCCTCCAGCAAGGCCCAACCTTGGTTTTATCATTCACCACCTAGCCTTTTTCCCTTGGGTTAGGCCAGCCCAAGGGTCATCTTATTTTAACCCCCCCGGGCCAGTGCTTGTCTAAGTGTTGGTCCGAACTGAGTAGACTGCGGGGCCACCTCGGGGAAACTTGAGGGCTGGTTTTACTCGTAGGATGTCTCCTCCGGTGTTGCCCTGAGAACGAGATATGTGCAGCTCCCATCAGGATGTCGGCGCATTGGGCGGCTTTGCTGGACTTGTTTTACCATTCTCGAGGATGTCTTGTAGAACCGAGATACCGAGTCTGATCGGAATGTCTCGGGAGGAGGTCTATTCCTTCGTTGACCGTGAGAGCTTGTGATGGGCTAAGTTGGGACACCCCTGCAGGGATTTGAACTTTCGAAAGCCGTGCCCGCGGTTATGGGTAGATGGGAATTTGTTAACGCCCGGTTGTAGAAAACCTGAAGTTTGACCTTAATTAAAATGCATCAACCGCGTGTGTAACCGTGATGGTCTCTTTCCGGCGGAGTCCGGGAAGTGAACACGGTGTTGGAGTTATGTTTGACGTAGGTTGCTCTAGGATCACTTCTTGATCATAGATTTTCAATCGTGCTTTTGCCTTCTCTTCTCACTCTCATTTGCGTATGTTAGCCACCATATATGCTAGTCGCTTGCTGCAGCTCCACCTCATACCTTTACCTTGCCCATAAGCTTAAATAGTCTTGATCGCGAGGGTGCGAGATTGCTGAGTCCCCGTGGCTCACAGTTTACTCCCAAAACCAGCTTGCAGGTGCCGAGGATACCGTGCAGATGACGCAACCGAGCTCAAGGAGGAGCTCGTTGAAGATCTTATTCTTTATGTTGTTTCGTTTTCCAGTTGATCAGTAGTGGAGCCCAGTCGGGACGATTGGGGATCTGTGTAGCATTTGGGGTAGTCTTCTTTTATTTTGGTTCCGTAGTCGGACCTTGATGGTATGCGGTTGATGTAATGCTTTATTCATGTAATTGTGTGAAGTGGCGATTGTAAGCCAACTATGTATGTCTTTCCCTTATGTATTACATGGGTTGTGTGAAGATTACCTCACTTGCGACATTGCTTTCAATGCGGTTATGCCCCTAAGTCGTGCTTCGACACGTGGGAGATATAGCCGCATCGAGGGCGTTACAACACCACGGGGTCCTATTCATCCAAAGGCAACACCACCGATCACCGC
>NC_041386.1:57031653-57101163 GCF_002162155.2 Triticum dicoccoides | reverse complement strand
CCAGAGGCAGCATCGATCGGCTTCAGTTAGCAGCAGTAGCGAAGGAATCGCTCAATCGGGTTCAGTTAACAGCCATCGATCGACCGCTCGGGTTCAGTAATGCGTATCCTGCAGTGCAATCGCTCGGGTTCAGTTAGAGCCCAACGCCTCGCTCGGGTTCAGTTAGAGCCAATGCCTCGCACACACGCGCGTACGTGTATGAGAGAAACGCGCATCACTCGGCCCCCAACCTCCCACCGTAACCGGGAACTCGCCGAAATTTTCCTCGCCCTCGCTTCTACCACGGTTTTTTCCGTCATGGACGGCCCAAAGAATGTCATGCAGCTGCGTCTCCGGCCCGCCCAGGACGGAAAGCCCATTTTTTGTCATGATTTTTTGTCATAGAAGTAGGAGCCCACCACATCTATGATGATACCGGGTTTTGTCATAGAAGTGTCATATGTACGACAGAAAAAATTCCGTTCGGCCCAAAATGTCACGGATGTGTCTTTTTTTTGTAGTGTCCAAAAGTCTGTATAAAACCATATGCTTTGATCACACTATCAAAACATTTATTCCAAATCCGAGAGGCTTGCACCAGTCCATAAATGGATCGCTGGAGCTTGCACACTTTGTCAGCACCCTTTGGATCAATAAAACCTTCAGGTTGCATCATATACAACTCTTCTTCCAGAAATCCATTCAGGAATGCAGTCTTTACATCCATTTGCCAAATTTCATAATCATAAAATCTGGCAATAGCTAACATGATTCGGATGGACTTAAGCATCGCTACGGGTGAGAAGGTCTCATCGTAGTCAAATCCTTGAACTTGTCGAAAACCTTTCGCAACAAGTCGAGCTTTGTAGACAGTAACATTACCATCAGCATCTATCTTCTTCTTGAAGATCCATTTATTCTCGATGGCTTGCCGATCATCGGGCAAGTCAACCAATGTCCACGCTTTGTTCTCATACATGGATCCTGTCGATGTCAAAACCGGCGGATCTCGGGTAGGGGGTCCCGAACTGTGCATCTAAGGCAGATGGTAACAGGAGTCAGGGGACACAATGTTTACCCAGGTTCGGGCCCTCTCGATGGAGGTAATACCCTACTTCCTACTTGGTTGATCTTGATCATATGAGTATTACAAGAGTTGATCTACCACGAGATCATAGAGGCTAAACCCTAGAACCTAGCCTATGATTATGATTGTTGTTGTCCTACGGACTAAACCCTCCGGTCTATATAGACACCGGAGGGGGCTAGGGTTACATAGAGTCAGTTACAAGGGAGGAGATCTACATATCCGAATTCCCAAGCTTGCCTTCCACGCAAAGGAGAGTCCCACCCAGACACAAGACGAAGTCCTCAATCTTGTATCTTCATAGCCCAACAGTCTGGCTGTCCGGGGACCCCATAATCCAGGACTCCCTCAGTAGCCCCTAAACCAGGCTTCAGTGACGATGAGTCCGGCGTGCAGATTGTCTTCGACATTGCAAGGCGGGTTCTTCCTCCAAATACTCCATAGAAGATTTCGAACACAAGGATCGTGTCCGGCTCTGCAAAACAAATTCCACATACCACCGTATAGAGTACAATATCCCACAAATCTAATCTGCTAACAAATTTCATAGCGTGACATCACGCCATGGCCCGGTCATTATTCGAACCGTTTTTCTCAACCAGCTACTGCACATATTGCGAGGCGGTTTTCTTGGCACATCTTGTCGAAGCAGAGATCGTGTCCCCTTATCATGGGATTCTCATTAATACGGGTGTGGGTAACCCAACCGCGCCATCAATGACAACGCTTGGGGAATAAGCGAGTTTACCAGGCAAGTGGGGAGGCGCAGAATCCCTACTGCCTTTATAAGGGGATAAGGACTCCCTTCCGCACCCACGCTTTCTTCTTCCCGATCCATTCCTCTTCGTCCAAGCTCCAGCACCCGAGCGTTCGTCTTCTCCGCCCACAAAGGCCTTCCGAAAATGTCCGGATACGGAGCAGGAGGCAAGTGGATGGCCTCTACCATCTAGGAGAAGGATATCAAAAAGCTTCGGGAGGCCGGGTATCTGGCCAAAAAAATCGGCCACCGTCTCCCGACGGCGGGACATATTGTTCGTACCCCGGAACCCCAAGAGAGGGTTGTATTCCTCCTCATTTTGTCCGTGGGCTAGGGTTTCCCCTCCACCCGTTCGTTCATGGCATCATGTATTATTACAGGATCGATTTTCATGATCTATCCCCCAATTCCTTCCTCAACATCTCGACATTCATCATCGTGTGCAAGGCTTTTCTCCGCATCTCGCCACACTTCGGCTTATGGCTGAAGATCTTTAATGTGAAGCCCAAGTTAGTGAGCGGCGAGAACACCGAGTGCGGGGCGCTATGGTGAGCAAGATGCCCAACGTCACAGGGCTAACATGTACTTTTAATGATTCCGTCAGAGAGTGGCAACAACAGTGGTTTTACATCACTGAGCCGCGCGGCACGGAATGGGCCGCTGCTCCAGAGTTCTGATCCGGAGCCCCTCTGTGGCTTACGTCCTGGCCTAAGAAGGGCCTGAGCTGGTCTTCATCCGACGAACTATCGGTGCTCCAGACGCGCGTTAAAGATATGGAAGACAAGAACATCGAACTTGTCAATGTAGTCTAGGTGGTGTTAGTTCGCAGGATCCTGCCTTGTCAACACCGGACTTGCAATCTATGGTAATTCGATCCGGCCAAGCACTAGACCCTGCGAGAGCTCTTTGGCTCCTCGCACAAAGACATCTGGAAGGTACTTTTCACGTCTAGCAAATCATGGCCAGACTCTGCCGAGGACTGCGGGTACCAACTGTCCCGCCCTGCAAGCTCGGTAAGTTTTCATGCGTTTTATCCGCATAACCCAAGGGAAATGCTTAATGTGTTTTCCTCAACTCCCTTAGGGCTGTACGAAGAAGGTGGGGCAGATCCACTATCCAGCCCTGCTGCCCGAAGAACCGGCCGGCCCACTTCTGACGAAGATGCTAGTCCCGGCACCGTACAAGGCGCCGAAGAAGAAGGCCAAGAGGGAGGCCAAAAAGACCCGGGGCGGCCTTCGTTGCCGCAGCACTTCGGACACAAATATCCAAAGGCTCCAACGTCCGGTCTGCCTCCAAAGAGGACGAGGAGGAGGAGGAAGACGAATCCCCAGTGGGGGGAAGAAAGAAGAGGCCGGCCTCCATACACTTGGAGGCCGAGTCGCCTAAAAGGGGAAAAGCTCCTCTTTCGGAAGAGTCCACTGCCGCCGCCGACAGCAGCCCGGCATGGGATCCTAGGGCTCAGCCCCTGGTAACCTCGTGAGTATAAAATCCGAACATGTTTATGCGTCCAAACTCATCATGGCATAATATTTTAACCAGAGCTATATTTTTTGTAGTCTGGCGAGGTCCCGCACCGAACGATCCTCATCAGAGGATTTGCTGAGCTCGGATGCTATGGAGAGTAGGACGCCCCCGAAGGCCCCTTCCCCCAGATATGTGAATAACACCGAGGCTTCATCCTAGAAGGACCCCGGTCAAGGAGGGGGGGGGGGAAGAGATCCTGAAAGCGGCGCCTGGAGGTCAAACTTCGGGGGCCGGAGACGTGGGGGAGAAGATTCCCATGGGAGTCGACGGTGGGAGCCATCTTGAATTTGGTTCCTAGCCGGACGCAATTCCGGAGACCACTACGGCTCCAGAATCAAGCAAGCGGCCTCCCTCGGCTGGAGGGGGCGTGCCTATTCCACCGGCAATCTCTGTCCAACCTGAGGTGCCGGATGTTTTGTTGGCGACGCTGAAGAGCGCCTCCATCATCGATGAACACCATACCCTGATGGGTGCGGTGACTAAGGAGATTTAGTCTACTAAGAGTGGACTGAATGAAGCCTGTATCAGCCTTATAAGAGGCTTTGAGGTATGTTTTATGAGGTTTCGAAGAGTGTCATAGTATGGATAGCAGCCCCTGATACACTGTTTGGTGCAAGAAAGGACCGGACAGAGGATCAATTTTATGTTCACAGGAAGACTCACTTGATGACATCTATCTCTCTTCTTTCATAAGCAGGCGTCTGCAGCGGATGCTGCCTCTCATACTACGAAGGTCTCTGGACTGAATCAAAGTCTGGAGTGGGCCAAAGAAGAACTTGGCCAGTTGAAAAGGCAGTTGGAAGATAAACAAGGTATGCACAAGCCTTGTTCGCGTTCAGTGCGAACAAATTTCCACTATGATAAAATATGTTTCATTATTTACGCCAGGGGCGATGACCGAAGTCGAGGCTCTGAGGAAGGCTGTTGCCAAGGCCGAGGAAAAGGCAGCCACAGAGCAGGCTCTTCGTGAGAAGCACGAGGCCAGGATTATTGAAGTTGAGAAGGAGCTTCAAGAGTCTGTGAAGAAATGCGAGACCTTGGAGCAGAGTTTAACGGAGAAATCAGAACTCGCCAGGGCTCATCAGGCCGTGCACGATGCCCAGGGGAAACCCAAGGTGCCCTGTAGGAGATCCAAGAGGCGAGGACAATCGCGGCGGGTAAGACTTTTTTCCATGTAAAGCAAGTATTTGAGGAGAAAATCATGTTTCTAATTTTGAGTTCGGATTCCTCCAGGGGTATTTGCGGAATTGCCCCGCAGCATATCGGATGCCGCCCAATTCTACCGAGCCGAAGAAGGGAACACTACGAATAAGCTCTTCTGGTCGTAGTATCTGGCACCGAATTATCCGGTGCCTTTTGCCGACCAACTGAAACATCTGATCGAACTGCATAGGGCGGCCGAACTAGCCATGAAAGATTTGATTATCCGGCTATGGCCCGCCGAGCCAATTTCAAGCAGCTACTTCGGGCTCATGAAGCGGCTTGTGAGTGCCTGCCCTCGACTTGACGTCATCAAGCGGTCGGTCTGTATAGAGGGTGCGCGAATGGGCTTCGCCCGCGCAAAGGTGCACTGAGGAAGATGGATGCTGAAAAGCTGATGACCGATGGACCGCCAGAGGGGAAGGAGCACCGCAAACCTGAATTATATTATGAAAGTGTCCTGAAAGGATCTTGCCTTGCGGCGGAGCAATGCACCAAGGACATTATATTTCCATGAATACAATCATGTTGTCCTTTGTAATGTTGAACAAGGTTATGTCTATTATTTATTGCCTGTTATATAAAAGTTTATCCTCCTGCGCGGCCGTTTTATATATTAATCCTAAGAGTTGGCCAGTCGTCGGCTTCTTCCCCCACGTAGGAAGTACGGGGGTGTTCGGGATAAACCTGATCACTCTTTATCCCAATTTTGGGTTCTTCGAAGGAGGTGTTCAGCACAACGAACCAGACAATCAGACTATAGGGCTTTATCACTCTCACTTAGCCATAGGAGCTTTAGAAAAGGAAGGTAGGCGCAGCCCCTGGTGTTCGGAAGACCGCACGAGGGGCTATATAAGCACCTGATCGGAAGAAAAGCCGATCCATCGCACGCTGCATTGGTTATGGCATTATGCGGGAGGAATCCTTAAAGATTTTACAACCTTTCGAACAGCTGACCAGCTCTTGCCGTATCATGACAGTCAGTTTTTGGCTTTCTCTACTGAGGTGCTCATCCGGAAGAACCGGGACACAATCGCAGTAGCTCTCCCTGTGCCGCCTTAGTCGATATAGCGGAACGTAAGGCAGCAAAACATGGGAGCCGAGCAAACCCAACATTTGACCCAAGACATGATTCGAAGCTGATGCATATAATGCTATAAGTTCGGGGTGCCGAACTTCCATGAAGGTGTTCAGACTTGATTGCCGTGATTATGGGTAAAACGAAGCCCCTGGCATATTTAAGGCATATCGCGGTGTATGGATGCCACGTGACAAAAGAATTTCAACAAGAAATAACAGTAGATAAGCATTATATAAATCCACATGTTGTATTTGAATAGTACGTCGATGCGTGTGAGTACAGGTAATGTGATAAAAAGAAATATGACTGTGGAACCTACTGAGACCAGGGGGAAGAAGCTGTGTGCGGATCCGGAGTATAGTCGGATGGTCATCGCGGGGAATATCTAAGGATTCCCTTGTGCGTTCGAGCTGCTTCCATATCGCTAGTCCTGGTCTGCGCAAAGTTGAACCTGCAAACAAAATGTAAGAAATGCTTGTGTGCCGCAGAGTGGTTGAGCCGTAGTATGTGGCCTGTCCTGGCCTTCACCAAAGTGTTTAATTGAGCTCTGGACGAGCCAGGCTATCCTGTCGTGCAGTAGTTCGAAGTCCTTTGGAGGTGTCTGGGAGTCGGGCCGTCGACTCGAGGTTCGGTTGGAAGGTGCCACTTGTAGCTTCTGCTATTAAAGCAGCGGTATACTCCTTGGTGTCAAGGGAAAGTTCGGCCTTGCCATTAACCGTGATGACACCGCACGGACCGGGCATCTTGAGCTTACGGTAGGCATAATGTGGTACTGCGTTGAATCGAGCGAACGCGGTTCGTCCGAGCAGTGCCTGATAATCACTGTGAAAGGGGACGATGTCGAAGATTAACTCTTCGGCATGGTAATTGTCTGGTGATCCGAAGACTACCTCAAGGGCGATGGAGCATGTACAGCTGGCCTCCACACCTGGTATAATACCTCTGAAGGTGGTTTTAGTGGGCTTGATCACCAAATGATCGATGCCCATCTTGCGCACTGTGTCCTGGTAAAGCAGGTTTAGACTGCTACCTCCGTCCATAAGGACTCGTGTGAGGTGGAACCCGCCAATTATTGGGTTGAGGACTAGTGAGGCCGGATTGCCCTGATTGGTGTTAACCAGACGATCTGTGCAGTTGAAGGTGATCGGCCCTAGTTTATATTGTGGGACGACTGGTTCTGTTAAGTCGACATCCCTAAGGGTGTGCGTCCGGTCCGGGTTGGGAGTGTAGGTGCCGTTTACCATGTTCACCGTTTGGATTTGCGGGGGAAATTTCTTTTGCCCTCCTGTACTCGGTGATCTGGGCTCCTCGTCTCCATCGTCGCTTTGAGACCCCTTATCTTTGTTTTTGGCACCTGGCCTGCTGGCTAGTTTGAAGACCTAACATTCTCTGTTGGTATGATTGGCTGGTGTTCCTGGGGTGCCATGAATTTGGAATGGGCGGTCGAGTATGCGGTCCAGACTGGACAGACCCGAATTGTCATTTTTGAGTGGCCCATTCTGCTGACTGGACTTAGAGCCCCTAAATCTGGCATTGCCTGCTGTATCTTTGGCATTTTCACCATTTTTGTGGCGCTTGTGTTTGTTGCGTCGGGGTTTGCTGTTGCTATCTCTGGCTTCTGATGTGCCAGGGTTGCTTGCTGTGTTGTTGCTACGGGCCAACCAGCTATCTTCGCCCGCGCGAAAGCAGGTCATGAGTGTCGTGAGGGCTGCCATGGATTTTGGCTTCTCTTGGCCGAGATGTCGGGCGAGCCACTCGTCACGGATGTTATGTTTAAAGGCCGCTAGGGCTTCAGCATCCGGACAGTCGACAATTTGGTTCTTTTTAGTTAGGAACCGAGTCCAGAATTTCCTGGCTGACTCGCTAGGCTGTTGTGTTATGTTACTTAAATCGTCAGCATCCGGTGGTCGCACATAAGTGCCCTGGAAGTTGTCCAAGAATGCGTCTGCCAGGTTCTCCCAACTTTCGATGGAGTTTGCTGGAAAGCTATTCAGCCAATGTCGAGCCGGCCCCTTGAGTTTTAGCGGGAGATACTTGATGACGTGTAGATCATCCCCGCGGGCCATGTGAATGTGGAGGAAGAAATCCTCTATCCATACCGCGGGGTCTGTAGTGCCGTCATATGATTCAATGTTCACGGGTTTAAATCCTTCTGGGAATTCATGATCTATTACTTCATCAGTGAAGCATAGGGGGTGTGCGGCGCCTCTGTGTCGGGCTATATCATGACGCAGTTCATACGAGTCTTGTCTACTGTGTTCGGCCTGGACGGATTTGCTTTTAGTATATCCGAGTCTTGTCTGCTGTGTTCGGCCTGGACGGTGCATCCCCGTGATCCGTAGACCGATCTTTTATGTCCTGATTTGTTTTCCAATACTTCTCGCAGGTCCTGCATGTTACCCCGGGCCTTGGTATTTTTGTTTAACTGTCGACGGGGTGCGGGCTGGACTTCGGCCTGATATGCCGCTTTGTCTCGGCCACGAGGTGGTCGGTCAGCCGCATCATACACTGGGAGCGTAGGCTTTAATGCTTCCTCCTTGAGTTGGAGTAGCAACCTGCGTTTTGGGTAACTTTTGGTTGGGTGCTCGAGTTCGTATTCCTTGGCTGCCAGGACCTCGGTCCATCTATCCGTTAGCAAATCTTGATCAGCCTGAAGCTGTTGCTGCGTTTTATTCACGCTTTTCGCTGTGGCTATAAGCCGGCGCTTGAAGTGCTCCTGCTCGACGGGATCCTTAGGCATGATAAATTCTTCGTCGCTGAGGCTCGCCTCGTCTTTGGAGAGGGACATGTAAGTGTCATCTTTTGATTCTCCATATGTCGCCTGTTTATTAGGGCTAGCTTGCCCATCCTACTGCTCGAAGCCTGGCTGGAGGGGATTGTCTTTGTCTTCGGCACTATCCGCAATGTTATTGTCTATTGTGCCGGTATCGCTGCTTTTGCTATGGCGAGGCTTAGAGTGGCGCTGATGACATCGGTGCTTATATTGCTTCTCGAGGGGATTATCCTCCGTTGCCTTATTTCCATCACTTTCTTTGGGGGTGTCCACCATGTATATATATCATATGATGAGGTGGCAGTCCGGCGCCCTGTGGGCGGTGGTTCCTGTTCTTCTCCTGCATCGTCGTCCATACCGTCGATGTCTTCAGAGCCGAAGTCGAGCATGTCGGATAAGTTGTGGACAGTGGCTATTAAGTGGGTGGTGGGTGGGGGACGAATTTCTTCATCGTCCGCTTCCCACTCAAGCCGGACACAGTTCGGCCAAGGGCCTCCTGACAAGGAGAGAGACCTTAATGAATTTAGCACATCGCCCAAGAGCGAGTGCTGAAAGATATCCGCGGAGGAAAACTCCATGATCAGCGCCCAATCAGATTCGATAGGCACAGACGCAGGCGGTTCGGAGGCCGTGGCCGGGGACGAATCCAAGGATTTGGCAACACAGGTCTCGTAGGAGGTGAAGTCAATATTCGGCTCTATCGCCGCTGAGTGTGCGGCCTCCATGGCAGGGTCCATCCACCCGTCCTCGGACGGCGTGATCTGCTCCGGATCAAGGGTCAGAGTTGCCACAGGGGTGATCTCCCGAACACTGTACGGCGACAGAGCTAAGCCATGCTCGTCGTGACTGTGCGGCGCACCTGACACGGGCTCGAATCCGTCGAAGATCAGGTCTCCGTGGATGTTGACAGTATAGTTTAAGTTTCCTAACCTTACTCGACGGCCAGGGGCGTAGCTCTCAATCTTCTCCAGATGGCCAAGCGAGTTGGCCCGCAGTGCGAAGCCGCCGAATACGAAAATCTATCCGTGGAGAAAAACCTCACCCTGGATCGCATCGTTGCCGATGATCGAAGGAGCCATCAAGCCTTTATCGTGACGGCGCAGTGCAACTCTCAATGAAAGCACCAATGTGAGTGTCAAAACCGGTGGATCTCGGGTAGGGGGTCCCGAACTGTGCATCTAAGGCAGATGGTAACAGGAGGCAGGGGACACAATGTTTACCCAGGTTCGGGCCCTCTCGATGGAGGTAATACCCTACTTCCTGCTTGATTGATCTTGATGATATGAGTATTACAAGAGTTGATCTACCACGAGATCATACATGCTAAACCCTAGAAGCTAGCCTATGATTATGATTGTTGTTGTCCTACAGACTAAACCCTCCGGTTTATATAGACACCGGAGGGGGCAAGGGTTGCATAGAGTCGGTTACAAGGGAGGAGATCTACATATCCGAATTTCCAAGCTTGCCTTCCACGCAAAGGAGAGTCCCACCCGGATATGGGACGAAGTCTTCAATCTTGTATCTTCATAGCCCAACAGTCCGGCCAAAGGATATAGTCCGGCTGTCTGGGGACCCCCTAATCCAGGACTCCCTCAGATCCCATCTCAGATTTCAGGGCTTCTAGCCATTTTGCGGAATCTGGGCTCATCATCACTTCCTCATAGTTCGTAGGTTCATCATGGTCTCGTAACATGACTTCCAGAAACAGGATTACCGCACCACTCTGGTGCGGATCTTACTCTAGTTGACCTACGAGGTTCGGTAGTAATTTGATCTGAAGTTTCATGATAATCATCATTAGCTTCCTCACTAATTGGTGTAGGTATCACAGGAACCGGTTTCTGTGATGAACTACTTTCTAATAAGGGAGCAGGTACAGTTACCTCATCAAGTTCTACTTTCCTCCCACTCACTTCTTTTTAGAGAAACTCCTTCTCTAGAAAGGATCCATTCTTAGCAACAAAAGTCTTGCCTTCAGATCTGTGATAGAAGGTGTACCCAACTGTGTCTTTTGGGTATCCTATGAAGACACATTTCTCAGATTTGGTTTCGAGCTTATCGGGTTGAAGCTTTTTCACATAAGCGTCGCAGCCCCAAACTTTAAGAAACGACAACTTTGGTTTCTTACCAAACCACTGTTCATAAGGAGTCGTCTCAACGGATTTAGATGGTGCCTTATTTAACGTGAATGCAGCTGTCTCTAAAGCATAACCCCAAAATGATAGCGGTAAATCAGTAAGAGATATCATAGATTGCACCATATCTAGTAAAGTACGATTACGACGTTCGGACACACCATTACGCTGTGGTGTTCTGCGTGGCCTGAGTTGCAAAACTATTCCGCATTGTTTCAAACAAAGACTAAACTCGTAACTCAAATATTCTCCTCCACGATTAGATCGTAGAAACCTTATTTTCTTGTTACGATGATTTTCCACTTCACTCTGAAATTCTTTGAACTTTTCAAATGTTTCAGACTTATGTTTCATCAAGTAGATATACCCATATCTGCTCAAATCATCTGTGAAGGTGAGAAAATAACGATATCCGCCACGAGCCTCAACATTCATCGGACCACATACATCAGTATGTACGATTTCCAACAAATCTATTGCTCGCTCCATTCTTCCGGAGAATGGTGTTTTAGTCATCTTGCCCATGGGGCATGGTTCACAAGTAACAAGTGATTCATAATCAAGTGATTCCAAAAGTCCATCGGAATGGAATTTCTTCATGCGCTTTACATCAATATGACCCAAACGGCAATACCACAAATATGTTGCACTATCATTATCAACGCTGCATCTTTTAGCTTCAATACTATGAATATGTGTATCTTCACTATCGAGATTCAAAAAGAATAGACCACTCTTTAAGGGTGCATGACCATAAAATATATTACTCATATAAATAGAACAACCATTATTCTCTAATTTAAATGAATAACTGTCTCGCATTAAACAATATCTAGATATAATGTTCATGCTCAATGCTGGCACCAAATAACTATTACTTAGGTCTAAAACTGATCCCGGAGGTAGATATAGAGGTAGTGTGCCGATCGCGATCACATCGACTTTGGAACCATTTCCCACGCGCATCTGCTACCTCTTGAGCACTACGTTGGATTTCCCCGAAGAGGAAGGGATGATGCAGCAAAGTAGCGTAAGTATTTTCCTCAGTTTTTGAGAACCAAGGTGTCAATCCAGTAGGAGGCTACGCTTGAGTCCCTCATACCTACACAAAAACAATAGCTCAATGCAACCAACACGCTTAGGGGTTTTCAATCCCTTCATGGTCACTTACGAAAGTGAGATCTGATAGAGATGATAAATAATAATTTTGGTATTTTTGGTATAAAGATGCAAAGTAAATAAAGTAAAAGCAAAGTAAAAACAACGCAATAATAAAGTGATGGAGATTGATATGATGAGAAAGAGACCCGGGGGCCATAGATTTCACTAGTGGCTTCTCTTAAGAGCATAACTATTCTACGATGGGTGAACAAATTACTATTGAGCAATTGACAGAATTGAGCATAGTTATGAGAATATCTAGGTATGATCATGTATATAGGCATCACGTCTGAGACAAGTAGACCAAAACGATTCTGCATCTACTACTATTACTCCACTCATCGACCGCTATCCAGCATGCATCTAGAGTATTAAGTTAAAAACAGAGTAACGCCTTAAGCAAGACGACATGATGTAGAGGGATAATTTCATGCAGTATGATAAAAAAACCATCTTGTTATTCTCGATGGCAACAGTACAATACGTGCCTTGCCGCCCCTTCTGTCATTGAGAAAGGACACCGCAAGATTGAACCCAAAGCTAAGCACTTCTCCCATGACAAGAATAACCAATCTAGTAGGCCAAACCAAACTGATAATTCGAAGAGACTTGCAAAGATAACCAATCATACATAAAAGAACTCAGAGAAGATTCAAATATTATTCATAGATAGACTTGATCATAAACCCACAATTCATCGGTCTCAACAAACACACCGCAAAAAGAAGATTACATCGAATAGATCCCCACAAGAGAGGGGGAGAACATTGTATTGAGATCCAAAAAGAGAGAAGAAGCCATCTAGCTACTAGCTATGGACCCGTAGGTCTGAAGTAAACTACTTACACTTCATCAGAGGGGCTTGGATGATGATGTAGAAGCCCTCCGTGATCGATGCCCCCTCCGGTGGAGCTCCGGAACAGGCCCCAAGATGGGATCTCGTGGATACAGAAAGTTGCGGCGGTGGAATTAGGTTTTTGGCTTTGAGGGGCCCACAAGGCAGGGGGCGCGCCCCTACCCTCGTGACCACCTCGCGGCTTCCTTAACGGAGTGTCCAAGTGTCCTGGATCTTATCTGATGAGAAAATCACGTTTCCGAAGGTTTCATTCCCTTTGGACTCCGTTTGATATTCCTTTTCTTCGAAACCCTAAAACTGGCAAAAAACAACAATTCTGGGCTGGGCCTCCGGTTAATAAGTTAGTCCCAAAAATAATATAAAAGTGGAAAATAAAGCCCAATAATGTCTAAAACAGTAGATAATATAGCATGGAGCAATCAAAAATTATAGATACATTGGAGATGTATCAAGCATCCCAAGCTTAATTCCTGCTCGTCCTCGAGTAGGTAAATGATAAAAACAGAATTTTTGATGCGGAGTGCTACTTGGCATAATTTTAATGTAATTCTTATTAATTGTGGTATGAATATTCAGCTCCGAAAGATTCAAGACAAAAGTTCATATTGACATAAAAATGATAATACTTCAAGCATACTAACTAAGCAATTATGTCTTCTCAAAATAACATGGCCAAAGAAAGTTCATCCCTACAAAATCATATGGTTTAGTCATGTTTCATTTTCGTCACACAAGAATGCTATCATCATGCACAACCCCGATGACAAGCCAAGCAATTGTTTCATACTTTAGTAATCTCAAACCTATAAACTTTCACGCAATATATGAGCGCGAGCCATGGACATAACACTATGGGTGGAATATAATATAATGAGGGGGTTATTGTCGGATTTCGGGTTCCGGCAGACCCTTGAGGTTCGAACACTAGGGTGCGCGCGGAGATTTCACCTTCTACCTACCCGCACCCCTCCGCCTCGCTAAGATCTAAGCTATGGAAAGAACAGCACAAGAGACACAGGGTTTATGCTGGTTCAGGCCACCGTTGTGGTGTAATACCCTACTCCAGTGTGTGGTGTGGTGGATTGCCTCTTGGGCTGATGATGATGAGCAATACAAGGAAGAACAGCCTCGCGAGGGTCTATTCTTGGCTGAGGGGATGAACTACTAGGAGGAGTTCAGTCACCCTTCTCTCTCTCTCTCTCTTCTCGATTCTCTCTCTGATTTCGATCTGATCTCCGATCTCTCCCCTGTGGGTGGCTAGTCCTATTTATAGGCAAAGGCCCTGGGCCTCTTCCCAAATATTGAGCGGGAAGGGCGCCAACAATTGGCCATTTTGAAGGGGAACATCTGGTACACTTATCCTGACTAAAGTTGGTCCTCGCCTGCCAAAGGCTCTGGTGGTGACGCTGGCTTGGGCTCCACAATGACTTCCTCCCTACCGTTGGACTGGTCTTGGTCTCGTTGCACCGAAACGGGTGCCTTTGCTTGATGCTCTCTCCTGTGCTTGCTCCCTTTGCACCAAAGAGGAAAGGAGGACACTGCGCGGCTGGCGCCCGCCTGGCACCCTTGGTCATCATGGCTTGCGTCACGGGCACCTCCTGAGGTACCCCGCCTTGATCTCTCCGCCTCCTCGCGAGCCAGCCTGACGAGGCCGTGCCTGAGGAAGCTCCGTGTCCTCCACCCCGCGAGGCTTGGCCCCTCGCGAGGGTCTTGGGTCTATGTTGATGAAGACGGGCCGTGCTGGGCCCCCTTTGAGCCATGCCGCAGGTCGCAGGCAGGCAAGTCTGGGGACCCCCGTTCCCAGAACGCCGACAGTAGCCCCCGGGCCCAAGGCGCGCCCGGACTTGGCCATGCAGGGAGGCGAAAGGGCAAGAGCGAAGCGCCGCGGGCCCTAACAGCCTGCGGCCTTGGGCGCCGCGTGGCGGTTGATTGGATGTGGGCGGCACTGTTCCCCCACGCCCCCTTATTTTGCGCCATATTAGGCGGACTCATAGTCGTACACAGCCGCTCCCCTTCCTGTTGCTCGAGCGCCCTCTGTCCTTCCTCCGCTCGAACTCCAGCTTCTGTTTTCAACCCAATCTCGAACCTTCCCCCCTTCCCATCGCCATGGCTCCGACGAAGAAGGGAAGAGGGAAGAAACCCATGCCTCCGCCTTGCTCGCCGCCGTTGGCGGCCCCCGCTAAGGGCTTGGGCAAGGTCAGCTCGGCTCTGGCCACTATCTTCAACGAATGCGGGAGGACGACGGCCTGTCCCGCGTCCCACTTCTCCATCGACAGGATAGTCACCGAGGTCCAGTATTTTGCCGACATCCTGTGGGCGGGTCTGGTTCCCCCCTTTTCGGAGTTCTTCAATGCCGTGCTTTCCCACTATCAGATCCACATGATGCATCTGGGTCCTGAATCCATCACCCTCCTTTCGGTCTTCGCCTTTGTTTGCGAGGCAATGATGGGCATCCTTCCTTCAGTTGCCTTGCTGCGCCACTTCTTCTCTCTGCGCCTTGTCGACCCTACCCAATGCTGGGCGTGCATGAGCTTCGTTGCCGCGTCTGAGACATCGGCCTTAGGGATTGACTTCAGGCTCCCTCTGCCCGCGGCTGGGTTCCGCGAGCGGTGGCTGTATGTGGATGCAGGGGTGCCCAACCCCCTGCTATCGGAGCCAACTTCACCTGATGTCTCCAATTCGGGCTGGGGCCAGGAGACGCTTGAGAGCCTCTGGCTTGTCTTCGTCTGGCACCGCTTCGCGTTCTTGAGGTCGCTTGGCGTGACAACGCCCAAGGTGGTGAAGGAGTTCCTGCTACGCCGCGTTGCTCCTCTCCAACGCCACTCCCTCTAGATGTGGGCCTTCAGCGGGCCTGATGATCGTATGAGGCCCCAGGAAGAGGACCTGATGCCTGAAGTGCTGAGGAGAGTGCTCTTGATCCTGACTGGGGACCCCAACCCTGGCAGGATCCAGCAGGGAGGGGCCTTGCTGTACCTCTCCCAGAACAGGGGCGATTTTGTGAATCACATGCCTATCTTTGATGAGTGGGGGCCGCGCCCCGCCAGCCTCCAAGGGCCTCGCGAGAACCCAGTGATGGTGACTGCCCTTCCAGTCGGCCAAGGCGACTCTTCCTCAAGTGGCGGAGCAGGGAGACATGAGGCGCCAGAGGCCGAGGGGGCTCCCGGCGGGGTGACAGTGTCGGGCGATGCTCATGAGGGAGAAGCTCTTGGGGCCTGTGCCGCTGAGGCTGAGGGTGGCAATCAGCTGCCCTCAGCGCCTACGACAGGGGCCCCTGAGGCTCCAGTCGCTTCTCTTGGCGAGGCGATTGGCAGCGCGCATCAGGCAGGTGCCCCTGACACGGATCGCCTTGACGCTCCGTCTTCGTCGCAGGTTGATCCCTGCGCTCAACTCTTGGGCGGCTTCCGCGTGGACTTTGAGGCCCTCCAGAAGAGAAGGGAGGCCCTGGGCGACGATTACCCTTGTCGCCTGCTGAAGCGTAGGAAGTACTTCGCCACTGATGAGTAAGCCTTCTCCTTTCCCAGCTCCCGATCCTTCTGTTGCTTTTACTGATCCTTGCTCCGCAGGCCCCTTCCAGCCGAGCTCGCGAAGACGGCTGAGGTGCCGTCCCCCTTGGCTTCGCCCCCTCCACCGTCCTCAAGCGATCCGAGCAGCAGAGCCCTTGGGGTGAGGGCGATCGGAGAGGCGAACCGTCCCGAGGTGCATCGTGGCCCTGCGCACCTCGCGATCCTCCTTCGCGGGCCTTCTCGTGGCATAGCCAGCCTGCCGTGGGCTTCTCGCCTGGTCATGGACTGCGATTGGCTGAGGCGCTCCCTGCGCTCTTCATCTGGGGACGGGCTGGCTCCAGGCCGGGCTTCTGGCGTGGCGTGCCCGGCCGTTGCGAGGGTGCCAGCCCCCAGCCCCCTACCCAGAGGGGGAGTGCTGATTCGTGGCCCCCGGCGCTTGCTCGGGGCAGATGATGGTGTGGAAGATGTGCTTGAGCGCGCCCGGGAGCGTCGCGCTCTTCACCAAGGATTCCTTCGAAGGGCGGCTGACGCGGTGAGCCTGCTTGGTGAGGAGCTTGCTGATGAAGACGCGCGCCTTGAGGCTGAGGGCCTGCGCCTGGCTGTAGAGAGGCGCAAGCTGGAGGGCGCCATCGCCCTTGCGCGCCATCAGCGTGATCTTGACGACGCAGAGGCCAAGGCGTCGCTGGTGGCCTCTCGGGAGGACCGGTCTTGGGCCGCTGAGGAGGCCCGGGAAGCTGACCGGCGGCGAGAGGCGGTGGAGGAGCGGGCTCGGGAGCTCCTGGCCTGGTGCCACTCACTGGAGGAGCAAGTGGAGCTGTGCGAGGCAGCCCTCGCATCGATGAAGGTGGCCTCTAGCGACCCAGCAGAGCTCCAGAAGCGTGAGGAGGCGCTGACGCTGGAAGATGCCAAACGTACCTGCAAGTACGAGCATCTGGAGACGAGGGAGCGCTTGGTGACGCAGGCGGAGGATGATGTCGCTGCACGGGAAGCCTGTGTCCTGGAGGAGGTCGGACGTCGGGTGGCGATGGCGCGCTTGAACCTCGAGCACGAGTTCAAGGAGAGGCTGGGGTTGATCCGGGCCGAGGCTGAAGGTAGGACAGCTACCTTGAGAGCCAAGCTGGAGGAAGCGACGCGGCGGGCCGATGCTTTTCGGGCCACCCTTGAGGTAGCGCAAGGGGAGTCAACAACCTCCCAGGCCGAGGTGCTCCTTCTTCGCCAGCGGGTGGAGGAGGCTGAGGTCGTCGCGCTCCAAAATGCGGACGAGATACGTCAGCGGCGGATCCTGGAGCATGAGCACGGCCCCATGCTCACCAAGCTCCGGGAGAGAGCCAACACAGCCTTGGGCAACATCTGCGAGGCGGCTGTTGGCGAGCCGCACGCAGTCAACTACGCCGGCAACCTTCAGTTCTTCACCGACGTGGTGACGCAGCTGGAGGCACGGTCGGTCAGGGCCGACAGGTTGGTGGAGGACAGGAGCCGCGCCTGCTCAGGCGGGCTTTTTCTCGCGTCTTCAGCCATCTCCGGAACATGGATCCCCACTTCAATTTCGAGCCCCAGTCCCCCAGGCCGTCCGAGATGACCTGGCGCACTGGGTGGAAGACAATGTGGATGCTCTTGTCAGGGCCTTCGCTTCAGACAATGACAGCGTGATCGTGGCTGCCGACGAGGGCGGTGTGGTGAATGGCCCTGACACCGCTGGCGGCGACGCAGACAGCGATGGCGAGTTCAGCGACGCCAGCAACGGTTCGGGTGGTGCTCCTGAGGATGCATTGGGGATTTATCCGGCTGATCATGCATCGTTCCTGTTTCCTTACCCTCCATGAATAGAACTCAGGTTTTGTCCTGATGGTTGTGAGAGCATTTTGGAGGGGGAGCCCCTCATGTAAAACTTGTGTTCATCGTATTAGTAGACGTTACATTGCCCATGCGCCCGCGCCAAGTGGTTGGCTTAAGCAACGCACTGGTCGACTAGTTTACCTTTGTCCCGTGCGGGCCCTGAGGTAGCCTGTGGGAGGCTGTGGTGTCCCGAGTGTTCCCTGGTCGAATCCGTAGGATCTGCAGTAAAAAAACCCTCCTGAGAGGACACGGCGGCGGCAGTCTGGGCTGCGCGCAAGCTAGGCCTGACCCGGCTCGCGAGGGGCTCACGAGGGTAGGCAGCTGAGGCGAAGTGGTAATCAAAACGCGAGAAATTGCTCGAACGAGACTAAGCACCCCTTCCCCGAACACACGCAAATCTCAAATTCAAATCCAACTTAAATCCAGTGGGGGAAAGTGACAACCAAAGGGAAAAGCAACGAAAGCAGACAAAAGGCCGCATCCGACACCTAATCTAGTCTTGGACGTCTTCTCACCAGCGCGGAGCTAAGTGCTGCCACTAGGCGTGGGAGGGATCCCCAGGGCCTGAGGCCAGCACCCCTGAGACTCCGGGGCGTGTACAGCCCCACTCATTATTACGTGAGAGTGTCACGGGGCAGCGAGCTTCACAAGCACTGGGCCTTCTTCACAGGTACCGGCCTTACTTCATATCGCCAGACGAGGACCCCGCCTTGCGCCACACTCTAGTGCCATCAACGACGACCGGAAACCAGGACGCCGCCGATGGGGTAGAGCGGTAGCCAGCGGTTCCCCCGACGACCATGGGTCCTTCGCCAGGGGCAGGCCCTGAGGCACCTCCCCAGCAGAGGGCCTACCTCCTGAGAACACCTTGCTCCGAATGCCGCGGTGGTGATGTCGGATCTCGGCCCCTCTCCTGCAGCCCCCTGCGCCCTCCTCCCGAGGGGTAGGAGACTGTGGGAGCGGGGCAGCTGCTCGCTGTGGCGACCTGCACCTCCTGCGATCCATGATTAGCGTGTGCCTGCTCCTGAGGAATTAGCGGTACCCGATAATCGTTGCCTCCAGCGTGGCCAGTGGGACCGTCCCGGGGCTCCTGGAAGGGCTCAGCTTCTAGCGCCTCGTCCCCCAACTTGGGCTGAGGAGCGAGCCTTGTTCGCCCTCGTGAGGGTGTCCTTGGTCCATCATGAGGGGCACATATTCTTCCGGCACCGTCAACCCGAAGGCCACGCCGTAGTGCTCCGCGTGCCACACAGTCCTGCTTGACGCGCCCACCGTGGGGTGGTAGCGCGGCTGTCCACTGGGGCCACGGGTCGCGTAGAGTCCTTCTTCTTTGCGGACCGGGAGTGGGGGCAGTGCTGCTGCCAGTCCGGTGCCAACAGCTTCGCCGGTGTTTGGGTAGCCTTGGAGCCTGCGGGCGCACGTGGAGCCCCCGCGCGGGCCGCCATGAGCTTGAGATGGGAGCTGGGTGCAGAAGGGGTGAGCCCCCGAGGCGGCGAAGCCTAGGAGCTCTGCCACCCGCTCCAGCAGCACGTCGCGGCCACCCTCCAGCAGCCTGCACTGCAGCAGCTCTCGGGCCACCATGAGTGCGGCCCTCGAGTTCGCCTGCTCCCAGCGGGTGTACGGTGTCGTGGTCGCGGCGTGATTGGAGGCCCTTGCTGCCGAGCGCGCCTGCCGCGGTGTCAGAGCTGTCGAAGCCTATCCGTGTCGCCCGTGGCTCGCAGCGCCCTGCAGACCGCGAGCTGCCTAGGGCACGGGGTCACCCGAGGCAAGCGGCTCTGCGCAGGAGGGCCAAGCCGCCCATGGATCTCGGTTGCCCGCCTGGTCGCCGGACATGGTGATCACGACGGAACGTGCACGAAGCGGTAGAAGGTGGATTCCGGTGCACCCCTACCTGGCGCGCCAAATGTCGGATTTCGGGTTCCGGCAGACCCTTGAGGTTCGAACACTGGGGTGCGCGCGGAGATTTCGCCTTCTACCTACCTGCACCCCTCCGCCTCGCTAAGATCTAAGCTATGGAAAGAACAACACAAGAGACACAGGGTTTATACTGGTTTAGGCCACCGTTGTGGTGTAATACCCTACTCCAGTGTGTGGTGTGGTGGATTGCCTCTTGGGCTGATGATGATGAGCAATACAAGGAAGAACAACCTTGCGAGGGTCTGTTCTTGGCTGAGGGGATGAACTGCTAGGAGGAGTTCAGTCACCCTTCTCTCTCTCTCTCTCTCTTCTCGATTCTCTCTCTCATTTCGATCCAGTCTCCGATCTCTCCCCTGTGGGTGGCTAGTCCTATTTATAGGCAAAGGCCCTGGGCCTGTTCCCAAATATTGAGCGGGAAGGGCGCCAACAATTAGCCATTTTGAAGGAGAACATCTGGTACACTTATCCTGACTAAAGTTGGTCCTCGCCTGCCAAAGGCTCTGGTGGTGACGCTGGCTTGGACTGGTCTTGGTCTCATTGCACAGAAACGGGTGCCTTTGCTTGATGCTCTCGCCTGCGCTTGCTCCCTTTGCACTAAAGAGGAAAGGAGGACACTGCGCGGCTGGCGCCCGCCTGGCACCGTTGGTTGTCATGGCTTGCGTCACGGGCACCTCGTGAGGTACCCCGCCTTGATCTCTCCGCCTCCTCGCGAGCCAGCCTGATGAGGCCGTGCCTGAAGAAGCTCCGTGTCGTCCGCCCCGCGAGGCTTGGCGCCTCGCGAGGGTCTTGGGTCTGTGTTGATGAAGACGGGCCGTGTTGGGCCCCCTTTGAGCCACGCCGCAGGCCGCAGGCAGGCAAGTCTGGGGACCCCCGTTCCCAGAACGCCGACAGTTATGTGGAGAAGACAAAAAAGGGGAAAGTCTCAAATCAATGGGCTATGGAGATGCCCACCGATTGATGATAATGCAAGAAGTAGGGATTGTGTAAGTGCATCTAGTGCCACCCCTAGTTGGTTTTGGAGTATTGAGGACAAACCTGGTTGAGGGACTAATGTGTTTGTGAGAATTGCAGGATAACACGGGTAGAAGTCCCTCATTGATTCGGTTTCCTACCAGAGATGACCCCTAAAAATGGATGAAGACATTGAAGTCAAAGGTGGTATGCAAAGATATTCACATTGAAGACTATGACAAGAGAAGACATCGCGTGAAGACTATGGAGCGCGAAGACTTAGTTGTTTCATCGTTCTTTTTCTTGTTTGTTGAGTCATAAGAACCATCGTACTGTTAAGTGGGGTCCAAGTAAACCAGTCACAATGATTGAAGTGATGCTTAACGAAAATCCTATGTCTTCGAGCGAAGACAATGAGAGCAAATCTTATCTAGAGCTGGATTAGTCAGATTTGCTTGTAGCTCATGTAAAGTTGCCGTGTGTGTTTGAAATCTGACCGTTGAACACGTTTCAGTTCCTTAGTGACCCAGGGTCATTTCGGACAAATCAGGTCGGGTTTCCTAGTGGCTATAAATAGCCCACCCCCTACACCATAAATTGGTTGGCAGCTCAGAGTTAGTGCACGGCTTTTGTCGTTTGAGAGCAACCCACCTCGAAGCCTTTGAGAGAGAAATCCTTGCGAGGACAAAGCCCTAAACACCCAGATCCAAAGAGTGTTAGGCATCACTTAAGTCTTCTTGTCTGTGTGATCTGAAGACTTATTACACTTGAGGACTGTGAATCCTCCAGCCGGTTAGGCGTCGCGTTCTGAGCAGCCAAGAGTCATTGTGGATCGCCGGTGAACGAAGTCTGTGAAGGTTTGGAAGTCTACCTTGAAGACTTACCAGAGAAATTGGGCGAGGACTGGGTGTCCTTAGCTCAAGGGGAATAAGGTGAAGACGCGGTCTTGTGAGTTGAATCTCAGCCTCCCTAACCAGACGTACATTTGTCACAACAACTGGAACTGGTCCAACAAATCATTGTCTTCAACGAGCCACTGGTTCTATCCTTCCCATCTCTTTATTTGCAGATTGGTCCTTGTGAAGTCATTGCATGTTTGCATTATCTATTTGTCTTCACTGTGTGACTGCTTGTTCTGATTGGCTTCATACTATCTTCCATCCTGATCTATACTGCCTAGCTGCTATTAGTCTTTGTGCTTTCATTTCATTGAATTCTTGACTATGGCTTGCTTAGTGTAGTCTACCTTCCGCTGCATGGTAATAGGTTTATTTCTATCGTTTGTTTTCGAAACTTCCATGTTTTGAAGAATTTCATAAAAATCGCCTATTCACCCCCCCTCTAGTCGATCACTAGCACTTTCAATTGGTATCAGAGCAAGGTACTCCCTTGTTCTATGTGATTCGGTTTAACCACCTGGAGTCTTAGCTATGTCGACTACAGGGGTAATCAAAGTCTCCGCTGCGTGCCCAGTCTTCGATGGAACTGAATATCCCTACTGGAAGAATAAGATGCGCATGCATCTGGAAGCCATTGATGTCGACCTCTGGTATGTCATCAAGAATGGCGTACCCAAGGCTGGTGAAGGTGTCACCGCTGCTGATGCCAAGAAGTTCGTTCAACCGGATTCCACTGCCAAGAACATCATCTGTGGTCATCTGTACAAAGGACAGTATGGCCGTGTGAGTGCTCTGGACACATCCAAGCTAGTCTGGGACTGGCTCTCCAAGGTCAATGAAGGCGTCTCAACCCAAAGAGATCAAAGAATCAGTGTCCTTCGCAACCTCTTCAACCGCTTCAAGAGAAACGACAATGAGAATGTTCAGCTCACGTTTGATCGACTCACTGACATCCCAAATGAGCTTCAAGCCCTCGGCGCTACTTAGATCACCAAGCATGAAGTCGTCAAGACACTCCTGAGATCACTTGACATCTCGTTTGACACCCTAGCCCTGATGATTCAAGAACACCCTGACTTCAAGACACTCGATCCGTCTGACATACTTGAAAGGCTCAACACACATGAGTTTCAGCTTTCTCAGAAACGAGACATCTACGGTCCCAACTATGGGCGAACTCGTGATTTGAAGGCAAAAGTTGTTTACTCATCTGAAGAAGAATATGATTGTAGTTCTGATGATCCTAAAGACATTGGAAGGGAGCTTGCTATGCTTGTGAAGAAGTTCTAGAAATTCACCAAGAAGAAAGGCTTCAGAAAGTCCTCATGATCCAGCTCAAGGAATGATGAAGCTTCTGCTCATGACTACAAGAAGAGAACATGCCACAAGTGCAAGAAACCTTGTCACTACATCTCTGAGTGTCCGCAGTGGGACAATGAGAACAACAAGAAGAAGAAGAGCAAGGAATATGATTCTGACAACAAAAAGAAGAAGAAATACTCAAAGTCTTCTTCCAAGTCTTCATTAAAGTCTTCATCACACAAGAAGAGCTCATCTGGCAAGGCTCGTGCGTTTTTTGGCAAGGAAATGGATTCAGAGGAGGAGTCTACTTCTGAGGAGGCGGAGGTGGAGTCTAAGGAGGAGTCCTATTCTGGCGTTGCAAGCCTGGCTACAGCCTACGTTGCCAAGTCCATCTTCAACATTGAAGGCAATGACTTCATCAGCGACGCTGATGCTAATGACAAGGACAACTCCGCTCCCACCTACTGCTTCACGGCATGCGGTGCCAAGGTAAACTCACTGTAACGCCCCAGACACACCCGTCGGTGGTCGTTACTCTTGGCGGGATCTAGACTGGCCCCACAGATCAATACTAGTCTTTTCTGCGCACTTTGTCCTCACTCATGCACACCCGAGAGCAACTTCCCGGTCGGTCACCCATCCTGACACTACTCCAAGCTGAGCACACTTAACTTTGGAGTTCTGTCCAAATGGGCTCCCGGAAAAGAAGGAATTCCTTATTGATATGAGTAGTGTAACATCCCTAATAAGCCAGGCCATCACACTCACGCACTACTCACTATCAAACATCCAGTGAAGATGACTCTGATTGTGGTTCCAAACCCAGCTACAAAACACTTGCTAAAATTGCAACTGAACAACAGAAAGCTATGGAACATATTCAAAAACTGTTAGACAAAAGTGATGACCTGTTAGATGCTGAAATGACTCGATCTCAATCCTTAATTGAAGACATAAAAAATCTTCATGTTAAGTATGAGGAACTTGAAAGTCGTCATGAAACACTCTCAACAACTCATGAAAAGCTTTCCTATGATTATCTTCAAAGGAAGCAAGATCTTGAGAAATTGAGAGCGGCTCATGAAGATCTTCAAAAGGAAAATTAGTCACTTCGCGCCAAACAGATCAGTTCCGCTCAGGAAGGATTTGAACCACCATGTCTTAAATGCATTGAGCATGACAACGCTACTTCTGTTGCTGGATGTTCTATTGCTGGTACTGTTGCAGTATCTTCAACTGTTGATGTGGTAACTGACCCCTCTGCCGAGGATGCCACTGCTATTGCTGATGAAAATGCTAGGTTGAAGACATTGCTTGAAACAGTGATGTACAAAAGTCTCAAAGGGCATCAGACACTATATGATGTCCTCAAAAGGCAGATCCTAAATCGAAACCCTAGGAAAGAGGGTGTTGGGTTCGAAAGGAAAATGAATGCTGATGGCTCTTACTAGAAACCTGAGCAGTACCCCAAAACCACATGGGTTGCTGCAAAGGAATCTTCAGTGGATCCATCCACCCTATCTGGCTTCACTTGTGCTAATCCATTGTTATTGATGAATCCTTTGATGCAAACTATAAACTGTTTAAGAATCAGAATGGTGAAGTGTTTGCCAGGTATATTGGTACTAACTGCAGGAATGGGCCACCTATGAAGAAAGTCTGGGTGCCGAAAAAGTGTTTGGAAAATCTTGCTGTGTATGTCGTCATGACACCACAAGTGAAGAAGACAAACCCCAGACCAGGGGCTTCATATGGTCCAAAGGCTTCATACAAACAGAGGACTCACCTGAGTCGCACTAACGCAAATGTTTTGCAGGGAAACCATACTCAGGCCTATGAATATGAGCGCGTTTCATCAAACTGCCATGTTCATAAGACTAAGAACTACTCTGCTTATTCTTATGAATACTATTGTCCACCTGCAAGACTATTTGCTAGGGCTCCAAAGCCAAAGTTCTCAGATGCTGCACTTAGACTCATTGCTTCAAAGCCACCCTTGAAGATGTGGGTGGCTAAGAAAGCTTAACTCTTTTTCGCAGGGAAGGGGCTCCAGCCGAACATCAAATGCGTCTGAAGCTATTGCTGGGGACCTTAAACATCTTGTAGGGCGCAAGATCAAATGCCCAAATGGTCTTATTATGTATTTTGTTCCTGAGTCGCTTGCTACTTGCCCTATCAGTCCTAACCTCGATCTAAGCTTTCATAATCCACTTGATCGTCAAATGTTTATGCTTCACAATTCTCTTCGTGAAGCCTATCCCCCTAACTGGACTGTAGGGTATGACACCAGCTGCTTCAGAATGGACTATTGATAGTGGATGTACTAATCACATGACTCGCAAGTGAAGTCTTCTCATGGACTCAACCTTATGTCCATCTGACAAGAGTCACATCACATTTGTTGATACTGGTAAAAGCAAGGTATTGGGTCTAGATAGAGTTGCAATCTCAAGGGATCAGCACATGGATAAAGTGATGCTTGTTGAATCCCTTGGTTTCAACTTAATGTCTGTCTCAATGCTTTGCAATTTAAACATGATTGTGATGTTTGGAAAATATCGTTGCCTTGTTCTAATGGAATCTGACAAGTCTCTAGTCTTTGAAGGATATCAGAAAGATGATTTGTACATGGTAGATTTCTCAGTAGGACCACTGCTTTCCATATGTCTTCTTGCAAAAGCTTCAAAATGTTGGCTCTAGCATCGGAGGCTAGGGCATGCTGGCATGAGGAATTTGCACACTCTTGCAAAGAAGAAGCATATCATAGGCATCGAGGGAGTCAAGTTCAAGAAGGATCACTTATGCGGTGCCTGCGAAGCTGGAAAGATGACGAGGGCCAAGCATCCCTCGATGACAATCATGACAACGACTCAACCCTTCGAACTGCTACACATGGACCTCTTCGGTCCCACTCACTACTCAACTCTTACTACTACTACTTGTCTCTATGGCTTCGTCATTGTTGATGATTATTCAAGATATACATGGGTGCATATAATCCTCTACAAGACTAAAGTGCAGGATGTCTTCAGACGCTTCGCCAATCGAGCCATGAACAACTATGGCGTCAAGATCAAGCACATCAGAAGTGACAATGGCACTGAATTCAAGAATACCGGCGTCGACACTTATCTTGATACTTTGGGCATCACTCATGAGTTCTCATCTTCGTACACGCCGCAGCAGAATGGCATCGTGGAACGCAAGAACAGAACACTCATTGAGATGGCCCGGACGATGCCCGATGAATACAAGAATCCAAGAAAGTTCTGGCCTGAAGCCATTGATACTGCATGCCATATCATCAACTGTTTATCTTCACAAGCTTCTGAACAAAACATCCTATGAGCTCCTCACTGGTAAGAAGCCAAATGTCAGTTACTTCAGAGTATTTGGTGCCAGGTGTTGGATCAAGGATCCACATCACACTTCAAAATTTGCACCGAAAGCACATGAAGGTTTTATGCTTGGATATGGAAAGGATTCGCACTCCTACAGAGTCCTCAACCTCTTTCACTATAAAGTGGTTGAAACTATGGATGTGCGGTTCGATGAGACTAATGGCTTGCAAAGAGAGCATCTGCCAAATGTGCGAGATGAAGTTCCATCCAGTGAATCCATCAAGCTTATGGGAACTGGAGAAATCATACCATCTGAAGCACAGCCCGAAGAGGAACTCATCATCTATGCACCTGATCAACCTGAAGACAATGCTCAGCCTGAAGACAATCCTTCTAATGATGACAATGATCAGCAAGAGCAAAATCTTCGTCCTGTTCATCCTCGTGTTGCAAATGAAGTACAAATTAAGAAAATAATTGATAGCATCAATGCAACTGGTCCACTCACTCGTTCAAGGGCAACACAACTAGCAAATTTCTATGGGCACTTCGCATTCGTCTCAATATCTGAACCCAAGAAAGTTGATGAAGCCTTCATGGAACCTGAATGGATTCAAGCTATGCAAGAAGAGCTTCAACAATTTGAGCTGAATAATGTATGGGAACTGGTCAAGTGTCCTGATCCTCGTAAGCACAATATCATAGGCACTAAATGGATATATCGCAACAAGCAAGATGAGTGTCGGAGTAAATGACCACGGGTAGCCTAGCCGGCTCCCCCTGGCCCTTCTGAAAAAATTATGAGCCGATGCGGCCCTCAAGAATCCAAGACGTGGGGCCGCCTTCCCCTTGCCGGCTGTCTCCCAGGCCGACTATCGGAAGGCGGCCCGACTTTAGCCCTCATGAAGAAAGCCGCGGGAGGGCCGGCTCCGAGAAGCCGGCCACGAGAAGGCCGACTCCAAGAGGCCGGCTCCCACCAAGCGGTCAAGATCGTACCCTCGAAGTTTGCATCCATATGACGGCGATGTGACGGGGCGTGGCTATAGTAAAGCCTGCCACCCCCGAATACCGGAGCACGCCTGGCAAAGTGCACCGTACGGGGTGGCCATGACCCGTCCGGCGCGGCACTGTTGCCATGTTGGCCCTAATGTCATCCACGACGGGCTGCCAGCACGGCCCACAGGCGGTGGGCCCCTTCAGGCAGAGAGACGCCCGAAGGCGGCCAGGCCTCCCCCAGTCGGCCCGAGATGGGGCCGGCTCCCTGCAGCCGGCTTGCCCCCTCCCTCGAAGGAGACGCCCCATTAAGGAGACAAGACGCGGTGAGGCTACAGCGATCGCCCGTCGGGCGGCGGCGCTGTAGCCATGCTCACCTCAGCGAAGCCCTCGTCACCGGGTCGAGGCAACAGTAACCAGCCACCGACAAGGCCCCTGGACAGTGGGGCCAGCCTGTCGACCAAGGAGCCGGCAGCCGGCGGGACCAACCAGCCGGCGCAGAAGCCGGCGAGTGTAGACACAGACGGCTGGGCCCCACGCCCAGCCGGATTACCATTGTACCCCCGGGGGGGTAGGCCTATATAAACCCCTCGGGGCACCCATGCAAAGGGTGGATCCAAGATAGTTCTAGACACCATATAGAGAGGGGAGGAGAGCTAGTCGTGCCCTTCTTCTTCTTCTCACCAAACAACTCAAGGAGCATCGTGTAGCTACTTGTTCATCCAGTTATCATGCGGAGACGCCGCAGAGCAGCAGTAGGGGTGTTATCTCCACGGAGAGCCCCGAAGCTGGGTAAGATTCGCCGGCGTGCATGTCTTCGCCTCATCCCGCTTCCAGGCACTGCCGACGTCTTACTGGCACCCACAATGATAAGCCACCCGTTGGCATATGTTGCACCTACCACCCGACATTTGGCGCCGACCGTGGGGCCAGGTGCACCGTCGTCCGGAGACCTATTCTGGACGGGAACCTTCTTCCTCCCCAGCGAGCATAGCCAGCCCGGCACGCCCGATGGCGCTTGCCATGACGCGCTGCAAGGCGTCACCAACGCCTGCGCAGCGAGCGGCCTCGCCGATCTCCTTGCCAAGACCCTCATCTCCGACGAGCTCGCCTCTGACGCGGACACCATCCACGTCGTCAACCTCCTCGGCCAGCTCCACGTCTCCGGCGAGCCTGCTGTGGACTTGGAGTCTGTTGGCTCCACTGATTCGATGCCTGTCGACTCCAACACGGCCTCGCTCGACACTTTCCCCACCGACATCGCGATCTTCAACGACCCGCTGCCCTGGGCCAATGGCTGCGACGCTAACACCACTGAGGTGATGGTCATCGGCCACGGTGGCGCTTCTGGCGAGAACGCCCACGACGCCCCGCATGCGGCAGCCCACGACTTGTCCATCCCCCTCCCGGCCGACGCCGACGCCGAAGCACTGGAGGCTAGCCGCCTCGCCCTCCTTGCAGAGGGCCGGAAGTTGGCTTCCATGAGATGCCTCACTGAGGCCCACCGACGCGAAGCCGACCGCGCCGCCTTTGGCACGCCGCCCCCTAGGCGGGCCCAGCCGGGCCGGCGTTGTCAGACAGCGCGGCGCTGTCGTCGCCGACACGCTAGGAGTCGACCGCCCAGTCTACGCCACTCCACTCGAGAACCTGCGCGCCGCCCAGGCGGCCGTAGACGAGCTAGACGGATTGGGGGCCGAAGAACTCCCCCACATGACCAGACACATCCAGCAGCTAATCAATGCGGCCGTGCAGCGACACGAAGCCGACGCCCGCACGAAAAGCCCTCCCCCGCGCCGAGATCACGGCGTGACGTCTCGGACGCCGACTACGGGTAAAACCCGCGCGCGGCACGAGAAAGAGCCGGCTGCCAGCCGAAGCCAAACCCGAATCTCCATCGAGTGAGACGCAGAAGGCCATCCCCGGGCCGTGGAGTGGCGGGGCAACCCACCTCCGCCTCAGCCCCGTGGGGAGAGATATCCCACCCCACCGCCTTTTGCGCATCCGACTCTCAGCGGCCGACTAGGTCACCACGAAGGAGTCGGCGAGAACGACGCCCGCCATCGGATCGACCGCCTAGTGCGATCCCTGGCGCTGGAAGACGAAGATGATGTCGGCCCGCCTTGCTTCGGCTCCCGCATCCGCAATGAGGCTTTCCCTAAAGGGTTCTCGCTCCCAAGAGACACGCCCAAGTACAACGGCTCCGTGAAGTCGGAAGATTGGTTGATCGACTACTCCATGGCGGTTAGCATAGCAAACAGCAACAGACGCGTTGCCGTGAAGTACGTGCCCCTCATGCTGCAAGGCACGGCGTGGACCTGGCTCAACAGCCTCAAGCCATACAACATCAACAACTGGCTAGACTTCACAGAAGCCTTCGTCCGCAACTTCACCAGCACCTACAAGCGGGCTCCCAAGCCCAGACAGCTCTCCTTGTGTGTACAAGGCCCCGCCGAGTCCACTCGTGACTACCTCACGCGTTGGGCCGAGCTCCGCAACTCTTGCGAAGGGGTGCATGAGGTGCAAGCCATAGAATACTTCACTGGCGGGTGCCGAGAAGGCACCCTCCTCAAGCACAAGCTCCTCTGCGACGAGCCCACTATCCTCAACGAGCTTCTGGTCATAGCGGACAAATACGCCACCGCCGACTCCTCAATGAAGACCGAGCTCCGGGTAGACGCGTCTGGGAAAGTACTCAACCCGGCGCCCAAGACGCCGGCTGGGGACTCCGGCCGACGCCCACACCAGAACGACCACAAGCGTAAGGGCCCCATGCCGCCCTCCACCAGTCGGCAGGTGGCCACAGTCGAAGACGAGCAGCCCGAAGGGCGGCCCGCACCCTAGAAGCAGAGGGGCGGCAAGCCGGCTTGGTAGCTGGCCTTCTCCTACGATCAAACTCTCGACGCCCCACGCAAGTTCCACAGCGGCGTGAAGCCGTCCAACCACACAACCCGGAAGTGCCACTGGCTCACCCGAATCTCCAAAGGTGAAGGGCTCGCGCCGCCTCCGCCTGCCGGTCCGCCGCCTCCGGCTCCGCAGCCGCCGACCGCTCGGCCTGCAGTCGGAGCCATGCACGATGAGTTCCCCGACGAGCATGCCACCTATGTCATCTTTACAAGCCAGCCCGAAGACCGGCACGGCAGACGCCGAGAGCACCAGGAAGTCAGCATGGTTGCTGCCAGCCCCGCCGAGCACATGCAATGGTCAGAAAAACCTATCAGCTGGAGCCGGGCCGACCACCCAGAGGTGATGCCATCTCCCGGCTCTTATGTGTTGGTTCTGGATGCCACCCTTGCAACGGACAGACGCGCCGCCTGTTTCTCCCACGTGCTGATAGACGGCGGAAGCAGCATCAACATCCTGTACCGTGACACCCTGGAGAAGCTGAACGTCAAGACAAAGCAACTCATGCCTACTCGGACTGTGTTCCATGGCATTGTACCTGGCCTGTCCTGCGCCCCCATTGGCAAGATCCAGATTGATGTACTCTTTGGGGACAAGGATCATTTCCGCCGGGAAGCGATCTGGTTTGAAGTGGTGGACCTGGAGAGCCCCTACCATGCATTGCTTGGCCGCCCTGCCTTGGCCAGGTTCATGGCAGTTCCCCACTATGCTTACCTCAAGATGAAGACGCTCAGCACCAAGGGCGTCATCGCCATAGCCGGCGATTACAAGAAGTCCTCCGAGTGCGCAGCAGCCAGCAGCCGGCTGGCCGAGTCCCTTGTGATTGCCGAAGAAAAGAAGATGTTGGACCGAGTCGTGGCCATGGCCGGCAAACAGTCGGCCTTGTCCCCCGATCTCAAGGAGTACAATGCCCAAGGATCTTTCCAGCCGGCCAAGGAGATGAAGAAGATACCCCTTGACCCCGAGCACCCAGAGAGGTTTGCCGTCATCGGGGCAAACCTAAACAGCAAATAGGAAGGCAAGCTCGCCGATTTCCTCCGTGAGAATCGGGACATCTTTGCATGGTCCCCCAAGGACATGCCGGGTGTTCCAAAGGAATTCGCCGAGCACAAGCTACACCTCCGAGAAGACGCAAAACCAGTCAAACAACCCCTCCGCTGATTGTCGGAGGAGAAAAGAAGGAACGTGGGAGAGGAGATAGCCCGGCTTCTGGCAGCCGGCTTCATTATGGAGGTTTTCTTTCCAGAGTGGCTCGCCAACCCGGTCCTCGTGCTAAAGAAGAACAACAAGTGGCGCATGTGCATAGACTACACGAGCCTCAACAAGGCTTGCCCCAAAGATCCCTTTGCCCTTCCAAGGATTGATCAAGTGACAGACTCCACAGCCGGATGCGAGCTGTTGAGTTTCTTGGATGCTTACTCAGGATACCACCAGATAAAGCTAGATCCGGCTGACCGCCTGAAGACCGCCTTCATCACGCCATTCGGAGCTTTCTGCTACTTGACTATGACATTCGGCTTAAGAAATGCCGGTGCCACTTTTCAGCGTTGCATGCAGAAGTGCCTCCTCAAGCAGCTCGGCAGAAATGCCCACGTCTACGTAGACGATATTGTGGTGAAGACGGAGAAGCGCGGCACCTTGCTGGAAGACCTCAAGGAAACATTTGAGAACCCGCGCCGGTTCCAGATCAAGCTCAACCCCGAGAAATGCGTGTTCGGAGTGCCAGCCGGCCAGCTCCTAGGCTTCCTGGTCTCCGAACGCGACATCGAATGCAACCCTGTAAAGATCAAGGCCATTGAGAGGATGGCGATTCCCACCAATCTTCGAGACGTCCAGAAGTTCACCGGGTGCTTGGCCTGCCTAAACCGCTTCATCAGCCTGCTCGGAGAAAAAGCTCTCCCCCTCTACCGCCTCATGAAGAAGACCACTCACTTTGAGTGGAATGACCAAGCCGACCAAGCTTTTCACGAGCTGAAGAAGATGCTGGCCACGCCGCCTGTCCTGGCGGCGCTGATTGAGAAAGAGCCCGTGCTCCTCTACATTGCTGCAACCAGCCGGGTGGTCAGCACCGTCATTGTAGTCCAGCGCCCAGAAGAGGGCCGAGCCCAGCCGGTCCAGAGGCCGGTGTACTATTTGGGCGAGGTGTTGTCTACCTCGAAGCAGAACTACCCGCACTACCAGAAGATGTGCTATGGCGTGTACTTCGCCGCCAAGAAGCTAAAGCCCTACTTCCAAGAGCATCCCATCATGGTTGTATGCACCGCCCCGCTTGCCGAAATCATAGGCAACCGGGATGCATCCGGCCGGGTGGCGAAATGGGCCATCGAGCTGCCCCCCTACACGATCTTCTACCAGCCTCGCACCACCATCAAGTCCCAAGCATTGGACGACTTCCTCATCGACTCGGCCGAGACCCAGTACCTGCCGCCAGCTCCCGACTCCACTCATTGGCGCATGCACTTCAATGGGTCCAAGATGCGCACCGGCTTGGGAGCCGGCATCATCCTCACCTCTCCCAAAGGCGACAATCTCAGATACACGCTGCAAATTCACTTTGCCACCTCCAACAACGTGGCCGAGTACGAGGCGCTCATACACGGGCTCCGGCTTGCCAAAGAGCTCGACATACGCCGGATCCTATGTTACGGCGACTCGGACTTGGTAGTCCAGCAGTCATCCGGCGACTGGGACGCAAAGGATGCAAATATGGCAAGCTACCGCTTCCTCGTTCAGCAGATCAGCGGGTACTTTGAAGGATGCGAGTTCCTCCATGTACCACGAGCCGACAATGAGCCAGCTGATACACTGGCTCGTAGAGGCTCCACTTGGCAGGCAATACCAACCGGTGTCTCTGTGCAACGTCTCCTCAAGCCGTCTATCAAGCCGTCTCCAGAGTCCGATTCCATCTTCGTGCCGCCTGACCTCGACGCGGCCGGATCCGGCTCGAAGAACCAAGCAGGTGACCCGGGGACTTCGATAGTTGGCCTGGGGATGTCAATAGGAGGCTCGGGGACTTCCGTAGTTACGCCCGACCCGGGGACTGCCACATCCGGCTCGGGGACTGCGGTAGTCGGCCCGGAGACTGCACCAACACAACAGGCGGCGGCCGACTCCAGCATTTCACCACCCAGCCCGCCCGCCTGCCCTGGTCGCAGTAGCCGTGTTGGCAATAGAAGAAGTCGCAGGTCCGTCATGGGCTCAGTCCATCCTCAACTTCCTAATAAAGCAAGATCTACCGGCTGACGAAACAGAGGCAAGACAAGTCCAACGCCGAGCCGGAGCATACACAATCGTCAACAGAGAGCTCGTCAAGCGCAGTGTCACTGGAGTCCTCCAGCGATGCGTCGAGCAAGAGAAGGGCATTGCAATCCTCAAAGACATCCACCAAGGAGAATGCGGCCACCATGCGGCCTCAAGATCACTCGTCGCCAAAGCTTTCCGCCATGGTTTCTTTTGGCCGACTGCTTTGGATGACGCCAAGGAGTTAGTTAAACATTGCAAAGGGTGCCAACTCTTCAGCTCCAAGCAACACATGCCGGCTTCGGCACTCAAGACCATTCCCCTCACTTGGCCCTTCGCCGTTTGGGGACTGGACATGGTGGGCCCATTCAAGACGGCGCGTGGCGGCATGACACATCTCCTTGTCGCTGTGGACAAATTCACCAAATGGATTGAGGCAAAGCCGATCAAGAAGCTGAATGGGCCGACTGCCGTGACATTTATCGCAGATATAACAACTCGGTATGGCGTGCCATATAGCATCATCACCGACAATGGCACGAATTTCGCCAAGGGAGCCTTGGCACGTTTCTACGTGACGCAAGGCATCCGGTTGGACTTAGCGTCTGTTGCCCACCCGCAGTCAAACGGCCAGGTCGAGCAAGCCAAGGGCCTCATCCTTTCCGGCATCAAGCCCCGACTGGTCGTAGCACTGGAACGTTCCGCCGGCTGTTGGCTCGATGAGCTGTCGGTCATCCTCTGGAGTCTGCGCACTACCCCAAACAAGTCAACCGACTTCACTCCTTTCTTCCTCGTGTATGGTGCCGAGGCGGTCATCCCAACTGACATCGAGTTCGACTCGCCTCGGATAACCATGTACACGGAGGCGGAGGCCAAGGAAGCATGAGAAGACAACGTCGACCTGCTGGAAGAATGCCGGCTGTTCGCCCTCAGTCGGTCCGCCCTCTACCAGCAGGGCTTGCGCCGCTACCACAGCCGGAAGGTCAGGCCAAGATCCTTCCAAGAGGGTGATCTTGTGCTCCGGTTGATCCAGCGAACAGCCGGCCAACACAAGCTCTCGGCCCCTTGGGAGGGCCCCTTCGTCATCAGCAGAGCTTTAGGCAACGACTCCTACTACCTGATTGACGCGCAGAAGCCGAAGGCATGCAAGAGAGATGATTCTGGCAAGGAGTGGGAACGACCATGGAACGCCAACCTCCTCCAAAGATTTTACAGTTGAAATGCAGTATGTATCACACTAACTTTTGTACTAAGTACGAGACAATAGGCCCCCCGAGGAGAGCTCGGGGACTGCCATCTTTTATCTATAAATGAAGAATATCATGCTTATGACCTCGTCATTACATTCACTTTTTTCGTCCGGCACCGGGTTCGACTAGTCGGCCCGGGGACTGGCCGCCTGGAGTTATATTAAAAGTCCTACCCGCGGTCAGACAAGTAGTGTGCCGGCACCCAAGCCTTCTCTTGCCAAAAGTCGCAGTTCGAAGAACCGGCTATCCGGCTGGCAAGAGTTAAAGGCAGGAAAGGACGCCCACACGAAAAACGGCTAGGGACTAACGGACTAATATAACAAAAGCCGGTTTTTCTCCCACCACGGACCGACTACCAGAGTAGCCGGCCGGCCGGCTTCCATTCACCTCGCTTCAATCTAAGAAAGCTCGAGTACTTGCCTTCCCAAAAGGGGAAGGCGGCAAAGGAAACAGCCTAAGGATAAAAAGCATACGCGAATGGAAACCAAACACGCACACGATCATATTTACACAAAAGGCCTTCAAAAGGCCAGCATTCAATATAGTTTGAATACACCCCCAGTGGGTGGAACTGCGCAAGTTTAATAAAAAATGTTCAAAGGGTAACAAGCAGGAAAAGCAAGGACGACAGTTTAAGCCAAGGGAGCGACTGGCGAGTCGGGGAGGTCGGTGGAGATGGCAGTGCCGGCTGGAGGAGTGGCCGGCTAGCGAACCTCGGCATGATCACCGCCTCCTGCAGAGGGCGCACTAGCACGCGCTTCGTTGCTGGAGGCACGGTCAGGTTGAGGCTGGCTGGCCGCTTCACCGGCCGGCTCAACGTCTTCGCCTTCCTCTCCTTCGTTGTCTTCGCCTTCATCGCTGGAGGCGATCTCCTCTGCCGAGTCCTCACCCGCTGCCGGGTCCAGCCCGAACCACTCCTCCGGCTGGGCAACACCGTCATCATTTATTTCAGGAGCGAAGACGCTGATGTCAGTGCACTCGGCGATCGTCGAGGCACATTGAGCGATAGCCGGCCGCACCTCCTCCATCTCCTCGTCGGCCTCCAGCCGCCAGGTGTGCAGCTGGTCCAGGTTCAGCCCGGGATACCAGGCTCGGACGAACTCCAGCGCCCACCCAGCTCCAAGCCAGGCCGCCGATGCCTTCCAGGCCTCGAAGCGGCCAACCCCAACCTCCAGCCAGTCGGCAGTCCGACTCGGGGTGCGGGGAATCGTTTCGCCTGGCTAGAGGGCGGCCAACACCTGCGCCCCGGCGCGCTAGAGGCGGCAGAGAATGTGGTGGGACAACTGCAGCCGGGCTTGGACCACCAAGAGTTGCTCCTCAAGCGTCCGGCTCGTGTCCGGCGCGATTTCAGCCCCCGCCTGTCAGCGCGCCTCGCGATGGGCCTCGATGGTTTGGGTGGCGAAGACGGAGTAGCCGGGAAAGTAGTCTGCATAGAGAACAAAAAGCAGCACAGGTCGGAACACAAATCAGGGGGCAAGGGGCAAGCAAGGAATGAGGAAGGCGGCTTACCATCGATCAGATCTTCGATACGACTGAAGCCCTCACTCAGCGCTTGTTTTGCCTCAGCCCAGCCCGCCGCTTCGGTCTCGAACTCGGCCTTTAGGGCATCCTCGCTGTCCTGGGCCTTCTTCGGGGCCGCCTTGTGGCTCTCCTCCTGGTCGGCCAACTTCTTGGCTAGGCGGTCACGCTCTAGGACCAAGGCGTTGTACTCGGCTTCCTTGGCGCGAAGGGTGGCCTGGGCCCCGCTGAGCTACCCCCTCAAGTCGGCATTGGCTCCTGCAAGCATGAAGACAAAGGAAAAATCAATAAGGAAGAAGTCGTCAAGGAAGATCCGACCCGACTGCTCAGTAGTCCGACCGAATCTCGGGGACTACACCCAGTGGGTGCGCTGACGCGCCCCCATAGGAGATGAACGAAATAAGGCACGCACTCTGGCTGCTGGTCAGGTCCTCGGTTTTTCGGCCCAGCTCCTGAGCCTGGGAGTTGAAGGCAGCAGCGCGGAGGTTATGATACTCCTGGAAGATCAGACAGGAGGCGAAGGATAAGATAGTTGTCAGGACCTAGTAAGTTCCAAGCCGCCTGCGCAGTAGCCGACTCGGAACTCGGGGACTACACCCAGTGGCTGCGCTGACGTGCCCCCACGGAAGAAATCAAAAGAGCAAAATAACCAAGGCCAGAAGGCTCACCCGGATGACGGCCCGCGTCGCGAGGAACTCTTGGGTGTATCGCTGCAGCGAAGCGGCCTGGGCTTGAAGCCGGTTCCAGACCTCCTGGGCCGCCGCATTCAGCTTGCCCGTCCCCCCGCTCGGAGTCCACTCGGACGTGCTGACGCTGGCCGCCTCCAGGGCCTCCGCCGTCTGGCTGGCGCCCGCAGCTCGGTGCGGCTCCGGCGCGGAGGTGCCTCCCCCCGCGCGCCGGCGCAATGCCGGCTGCACCTCGAGGACGGCCCCCGCCTCCGGCTCGCCCCCGACCGGCTGCTCTGGCACCGCGGCTGGTTGGCCGCTTTGGCCCGTTCCAGTCGGCGTCGTCTGCGGCGCCCCCTCCACGAAGACCACGTGGTCCTCCCTCCTCTCCATCACCGGCGGGTCTTGGTCGACCTCCTCCGATGGGGGCACGGGGATGTCGGGGGCCACGGCGCGGAGGGGAACGACGAGCAGCGGAGGCTAGTTGTGCGAGGCCTCCGCCTCCGTCTCCGCGGCCGCCGCCTCTGCCCGGGCCTTGGCCTCCGCGTCAGCCTGCTCCTTCGCCGCCTGGGCGGTCCTTCGCTCCGCCGCCTCATGCTCCTCCTGCGCCTCCCGTGCGTTCCGCTCCGTGCCCTCCCTAAGGTCGGCGCGGGGATCCACGCGACGGGAGCCTGAGGACCCTCCAGTCGGCCCGACTACGGAGCCGCCGGGACCTCGCTCAAGGGAAAGCGGTGCCCTTCCCGGCAAGCAAAGAAAGGTTTAGAAGAGCTTCAATCGAAAAGGACAACGAAAAAAATATACAAGACGTTCGACGACTTACGCCAAGATCGCCTGCGGCTGTTTCACCGCCTTGCGGAAGCGGGCCGCCTTCACGGCTGCCTTATCCCGCTTGGTCGCCGCCGTGGTAGCCTTGGATTTCTTCGGCCGGCTGCCGAAGAAGGTCGACGCGGCCCGGCGCTTCTGCGCGCCGCCACGGGCAGCCGGTGCGGCAGACGGGCCCGCGCCTTGATGATCAAGCGCCAGCTGGCGGTGCGGGGTGGCTTCGACCTCGTCGTCATCCGGCCAGTCCTCGAAGCTGGCCCCGAGCCCCGCGCCTCCTGCCTCGTCGCCTTCCCCCATGATGGCATCTTCCATGGCGGCCGCTCCCAGGTCCGGATCATCGGCGTCGTCCACCATGCGGTCGGGGAGGAGCTGGCGCTCTACCCCTGCGGCCCCGGCCGTCGGCGGAAGAAGAGGGTTCAGCTAAGGGCAAACCAACTGATCAGAGGTCGGCCATCATGAGGCCGGCTACAAAAAGGAAGAAAAGAAGAAAAACTTATGGCAGGCGGAGGGTTGGCACGAGAATACGGCCCCTTGCCGTATCGCCAATCCTCGGCGAGCTTGCAGTTGGAGATGTAGTTCACCATGTAAGACACCTCTGCATGAGGCATCTCCCTGGTGCTCAGCCGGCACGGGTCGAAGCGCCGCTCATCTGGCAAATCATGTGAGGCCGGCCTTGGAGCGGAAGTACTCGGCGCTCCACGAAGGCGGTCACCAAGTCGGCTCCGGTCAGGCCCTCCGACTGGATCATCACCCGGAGCCGGGAGACGGCTGTGTTCCCGACCTGAGACAACGACCTGGCTCGGTAGCTCTACGAAGGTTGCCTCCCAGCCGGCGGGCCGGCTACGTAAGCCGGCAGGTTGACATAGTCGCCTTGCTGGGCGACGTTCTTCACGTAAAAGTAGGACTTCTGCCAGAGCTTCAGCGACTGGATCAGCGAGATGGGGGGGAATGGATTGTTCTCGCCCGTCCG
Organism: Triticum dicoccoides; assembly: GCF_002162155.2. NCBI lineage: Eukaryota > Viridiplantae > Streptophyta > Magnoliopsida > Poales > Poaceae > Triticum > Triticum dicoccoides. The sequence goes on along the minus strand of NC_041386.1, from coordinate 57,062,502 downwards.
CCTCATGGCAATGAAGGCTCCACAGGGGGCGGGCACGCCCGCGACGACGGTGCCGAGCTTGCTCTGGAAGAATTCTCCCCAGAGCTCGAGAGTGGGGAGAACCCCAAGAAAGCCCTCTCACAGGGTGACGAAAGCCGACAGCAGCATCACCGCGTTGGGCGTGAGGTGATGCGGCTGGAGGTGTAGAATTCAAGGAAAGCTCAAAGGAATCTGCTCGCCGGGAAGCCGAAGCCGCGCAGGCAGTTCGAGCGGAAGATCACCCGCTCGCCCTCCTCCGGTGCGGGCAAAATCTCCCTCGCCGGCGCCTGACGAACCCACACGAAGTTCTCGCCCGGCAGGCGCCGCGTCCGGGGGAGGAACTCGACCTGGTCCTCGTGGATGTTGGAGCCATCCCACGAGCTCAACAACGCCATGGGAGCGACGCGGCGAGGGGCAAGACGATGCGACGGCGGAGACGCGCACGACCCCGCTACGGCGGGACCAAAGGAACCGAGAGGTCCGACGGCGGAACGGCGCGGCAATGGGTTGCTGCGGTGGCGAAGGGAAGAAGAAGGAAGGCGAGAAGGGGCGGAGCGAGGGAGAGCTTGCGAGCCTCTGCCGCTCCCCCTCCTCCCCCTACTTATAGACCCGCGCGGCGGAGCCGAGGAGGCGTGGTATGGTGGAACGTGGGATCAGCTGCGCCCACTCCCCCACGTCCCGCGATTATTGTGCCCTGATGGTGTAATAAAACCACCGCGGGAAGGCGAGTGGTCCGTGTGGGCCGCAGAAGATCCGCGCTCGGGCCGAGTCCTAGGAGTGGCGGGCCCGGGCCTGCTGCGGCGTCCCGTCGCGCGCGTGCGTTGGCAGGATTTCCTTGCCACGTGGCCCGCGGGATGGTGCACGGTCAGCTCACAGGCCGACCCGCATTCCCGCCTACGAGAAACGGAGCTTTCCGAAGGCGGCGCGCACAAGTAAAGCCAGACCCTCAGGATAGGAAGCTGACCAAGCTTCTCGTCCCTTTGTCAGCCTCGAAGCTCGATCAGCTTCGGGGACTACTGTCAGAGTAAATGACCACGGGTAGCCTAGCCGGCTCCCCCTGGCCCTTCTGAAAAAATTACGAGCCAATCCGGCCCTCAAGAATCCAAGACGTGGGGCCGCCTTCCCCTTGTAGGCTGTCTCCCAGGCCGACTATCGGAAGGCGGCCCGACTTTAGCCCTCATGAAGAAATCCGTGGGAGGGCCGGCTCCAAGAAGCCGGCCACGAGAAGGCCGACTCCAAGAGGCCGGCTCCCACCAAGCAGTCAAGATCGTACCCTCGAAGTCTGCATCCACATAACGGCGATGTGACGGGGCGTGGCTATAGTCAAGCCTGCCACCCCCGAATACCGGAGCACGCCTGGCACAGTGCGCCGTATGGGGTGGCCATGACCCGTCCAGCGCGGCACTGTTGCCATGTTGGCCCTGATGTCATCCACGACGGGCTGCCAGCGCGGCCCACGGGCGGTGGGCCCCTTCAGGCAGAGAGATGCCCGAAGGCGGCCAGGCCTCTCCCAGTCGGCCCGAGATGGGGCCGGCTCCCCGCAGCCGGCTTGCCCCCTCCCTCGAAGGAGACGCCCCATTAGAGAGACAAGACGCGGTGAGGCTACAGCGATCGCCCGCCGGGCGGTGGCGCTGTAGCCACGTTCACCTCAGCGAAGCCCTCGTCACCAGGTCGAGGCAACAGTAACCAGCCACCGACAAGGCCCTGGATAGTGGGGCATGCCTGTCGACCAAGGAGCCGGCAGCCGGCGGAACCCACCAGCCGGCGGGCCCAACAGCCGGCGCAGAAGCCGGCGAGTGTAGACACAGACGGCTGGGCCCCACACCCAGCCAGATTACCATTGTACCCCCGGGGGGTAGGCCTATATAAACCCCCCGGGGCACCCATGCAAAGGGTGGATCCAAGCTAGTTCTAGACACCATATAGAGAGGGGAGGAGAGCTAGCCGTGCCCTTCTTCTTCTTCTCACCAAACAGCTCAAGGAGCATCGTGTAGCTACTTGTTCATCCAGTGATCATGCGGAGACCCCGCAGAGCAGCAGTAGGGGTGTTATCTCGACGGAGAGCCCCGAAGTTGGGTAAGATTCGCCGGCGTGCATGTCTTCGCCTCATCCCGCTTCCAGGCACCGGCGATGTCTTACTAGTACCCACAATGATAAGCCACCCGTTGGCATATATCGCACCTACCACCCGACAATGAGCATGGTCAAGTTGTCAGAAACAAGGCTCGTCTCGTTGCTCAAGGATACACTCAAGTTGAAGGAATTGACTTCGATGAAACATTTGCTCCTGTGGCTAGGCTTGAAGCTATACGCATACTGCTGGCCTCAAATCATCATAACATTCTTCTGTATCAAATGGATGTGAAGAGTGCCTTTCTCAATGACAAGATTGAATAAGAAGTGTATGTTGCACAACCGCCTGGCTTTGAAGATCCAAAACATCCTGACATGGTTTATAAGCTCAACAAGGCACTGTATGGCCTCAAACAAGCCCCTCGTGCTTGGTATGACACACTCAAGGACTTCCTGAAGAGCAAAGGCTTCAAACCTAGTTCCTTGGATCCCATGCTCTTCACGAAGACATATGATGGTGAACTGTTTGTGTGCCAAATATATGTGGATGACATTATCTTCGGCTGCACTAATCAGAAATACAATGATGAGTTTGGATACATGATGCAAGAGCAATATCAGATATCCATGATGGGTGAGTTGAAGTTCTTCCTTGGTCTTCAAATTCGTCAGCAAAGAAATGGCATCTTCATATCTCAAGAGAAATACCTCAAAGATTGCCTAAAGAAGTTTGGAATGCAAGATTGCAAAGGTTACACGACGCCAATGCCAGCTAAACACCATCTGGGTCCCGACGACAATGGTAAAGAGTTTGGTAAAAAGGTATACCACTCCATGATTGGTTCTTTGCTTTATTTATGTGCATCTAGGCCAGATATTATGCTTAGTGTTTGCATGTGTGCTCGATTCCAAGCGGCACCAAAGGAATCACATCACTTAGTAGTGAAGCGAATTCTTGGATATTTGGCTGACACCCCAACACTAGGATTATGGTATCCAAAGGGCTCAGAGTTTGATCTAGTTGGATTCTTGGATGCTGATTATGCTGGTACGAAGGTGGATCGCAGGTCTACATCAGGCACATGTCACTTTCTTGGACGATCACTTGTATGTTGGTCTTCAAAGAAGGAGAACTGTGTATCTCTCTCCACTGCTGAATCTGAATACATTGATGCTGGGTCTTGCTGCGCTCAGCTTCTATGGATGAAGCAAACACTCAAAGACTATGGCATTCATCTGAAGCAAGTGCCACTCTACCGCGACAACGAAAGGGCCATCAAGATTGCCAACAACCCAGTTCAACACTTGAAGACAAAGCACATTGAAATTCGTCATCACTTTCTCAGAGATCATGTCATGAAGGAAGTTATTGATATCATACACGTCAACACTGAAGAGCAACTGGCAGATATCTTCACAAAACCCTTGGATGAGAAAAGGTTTTGCAAGTTACGGTGTGAGCTAAGTATCTTGGAATCCTCAAATGTCATGTGATGAGGCACACATCCTGACACTTATGCATGTTGATGACTTAGATGTGCAACACATGAAGTAAAGTATATCTTCAATCAATGAGGACTTACATTCTGAGTGTGAATACATTAACGTGGAATTTGACTTCGGAGCGCCACGATAATTGTGCGTCATGTCTGGGTCTAATACTTCCTATACGGTGGGTAATGCCACCACCAAATTATTCCTTTAGAAGTGTTTTTCTCATGGCGTTAATTTTGCAAAGTCTTCACACTTGATTTGTCTTCAACATTAATTTGCTTTCTTGATTATCTTCACAATGTTGACTTGGTATATGCATATATTAAGTGTTCTGTCCTCTACAACATTCACTTATAGCTATGTATTTTCATTTGAATCTTTTGATCTAAGTGAATGTGATCGGACCCTAACCTCTCTATGCTTCTACCTCAAATCTATCTATCCAAATCATATGCATTCTATTGAAACTGTCGAATGTCTTCTCTGCGTCCTTATCAGCAGAAGACACAGAGACACACATTTAATCTGTTTTAAATGCTTAATCCTTATTGCCTGAAACCCGAAGAAGCCTAAATGACCGCCCGACAATCCAGACGGGCGTGGGAACATGGAACTGCTTTCAATGTGTTGCATGATCGCCACGTGTCCTTCAGATGTGAACCGCCCGGGGCACCTGTGTAATAACATTGTGCCGTCCCTATCCTTATAAATACACGCCTCACCCCAGTCATTATCTCTTCTTCCACTCTCGCACAAACCCTAGCGCCACCGCCAGCCCTCGACGACGCCGGTGACGAAGCGCTTAGCTGTCGCGACCTCACCGACGCCGTCCTCACGCTGGCCGCGGACATTGTCTTCTCCACCGTCGCCGTAGGTGTCCTCCATCGCCAAGTTAGGGCATGGAAGATCGAACTGCTCGGCCTCCTCTCCCACTCCGTCTAGCAGTTCCTCGTGTTGTAAATAAAACCTCTTTTTACAGTCTTTTTGATCCGATAGATTCATCCTTTTCAACCACAAGTGGTTTCTGTTCCTACAAGTTGGATCTATCTCATTCTGCATCTCATAGCATGCCTAGTATGTTCACTTATGCTTCACAAAGTAGTTAGATTCCTCACTTGTACTTATTCGTGGATTTGTACAAATTTGGAACCAACTCTCTACATATGAATGAATGTCTTCGCACTATGAGGTCAATGTCTTCTAAACTGATTTATCTTCAAAATCTTCTGAGAATGCATATGACCTCTTCCCCTTCCCTCGCATCTCTAATGTTGTCACAGGTACATGTCCATGGGAGAATCCCTTGGTTCTCATAGTCTGCATTCATTTGCAGAGTTCTTACAGCATCACATAAATTCTCCTGAATCCAGTTCCTGTCTGACCAGTAGACGAAAGACTTCGACAATGTTGAAGCCTTTCAGTCTAAACTTCATGACAACTCAAAAATCAGTCAGGAAGGGTGGCAGACAACGCCGTGGAAACACTGCTAAGGACCTGCAACCGGATCTCTATGAGTTATACAAGTCATATCCAGAAGAAACCTACGGAGAATGCAAGAACCGAATCCAATGGATTCGAAGACATTGGGCAAAGGAATGGTTCAAGTATAGATTCGTCACCAAGGAGTATGCTGAGAAGAATGCCTTAAAGGGCCCCTGGGGAGATATAATATAAAAAGGTCTTCAGCCCAAGTCGAAGTCCGAAGCTATTGCCTACCCATCCTCTCTGTTAATGCCTACCCATCCTCCCTGTTATGGTGTCGTGAAGATAATCTGTTCAAGCACAACTATCAGGTTGCAAAGAACTCGGCCAAGGAAAACAAGAAGTCTTTGGGATTAGACTTCAACCCAGGCCCCTCTGCACCACGAGCTGATGGCACACACGAAGCTGAACCCAATCTTATTGGGCCCTTCTACAACTTAGAAGGTCTCATCACTCACATTCAGGTTCAAGGGGAAGCCGTGGACCACACTGCAGATGACTCTGATTCTGATGAAGCACCTGCACCTCCGAAGCCTGTGAAGCAACAGAAACCAAAGGTTTCAAAGCCCCCCTCTGCACCAAAGGTCTCACGGGCGAAGCCTCTGGCCACTGCACCTCCTGAAGCCAGTGTGCAGTCTGAAGATCTCTCACGCATCTGCAAGTCCGCCAAGTTGAAACAGCCCATGCAACCCACTGGTCAAGCACTGTCCCCTGCTACTGTTTTGAGAAACGAGAATGACGCCATTGATCTGTCCAGCAATGATGATCTTGGCGATGATGCTCTTGAGCAGTTGATAAAGAGCAAGCAAGAGGCGGAAATCTTCAATGATCTTCCCCTCTTTGATGTGGAAATCTTATACAAGTTTATTGATGAGTGGTTTGACAGCCCAGATGTCAGTTTTGATGATCTTCAGCTTCCAATTGGCCTCAGCGTCTCCTTCCATGGAGCCATTGCTCCTGAGCTGGCTCTTGCTCAGAAAATTGTTGAGCTGAAGCATAAGATTGATTATGAAAAGGCTCAGTTCAAGAAGCACATGGCCAAGCTCAATGTTGAAGACATTCAAAACTTCAAGGTCATGATGCATGAGCTCAAGGAGGCATTCCACAAGAAACGAGAAGAAGCAAAAGGTTCTCGTGAGCGCATGAAGAATCTTGCTGCCAAATGTGTTCAAGGCTACAATGAAGTTGAAAAGCGCAAGTCCTTGGGCCGATCAGGCATCGACCCCAGAATGGCTGCCAAGAAGAACAAGAAGCCAGCTGTGGCAGGACCAGAAGCATCAAGGCAGGAAGAACCTCGCATTGTCTTCCCAGCCAGTATGACAGGCTCGAAGCCTAAGGTCCCCACAGTGGCTTCAGAATTCAAGAAAACTAGAGAAACTAAAGCCGAAGCCAGAAAGTGCAAGACCAAAGCCACCACTGATGATGTTCCCCTACCAAGAAAAGGAAAACAAAAAAGAGAGACCGGGCTGCTTCCATAGAACCCCTTCTTGTCGAGCCAATTTCTGTTGCTCGTCCTGCGTCTGAACATCATGAACGTCGTCTGGTAGTTCATGAGCCTGCTTCCACATAGGCTCCTGGATCTGAAGAGAATCCAGTTGTTGACCCCACCACAGCTGAAGACATTGGTCCTCATGACAATGTTGGAGATGATGAAGTCCTTCCTCAGATCGAGCACAATTTGGTATCATCGCCTGTTCTCACGAACAGCGAACTCATCAGCATTGGTCGTCCATTGACGCCAATTGCTCAGGATGACTCATGGGCTGAGCACCCTCCAGAATCCCCTCGTGCTGAAGAAACACCAGTCACTCCCTCACCACAGGTCACCACTCCGGTGATTGACAGTGAATACTTTGAGGCCCAACCAACTCCATCTCCACAGGTGTCGCCAGCATTTCGTACGCTTCGCAAAGGACCAAGGCCACATGTCACATAGTCAAGTGTTCCAGAAGGAGAAGAGCTCCAATCCGTTTCACGCGAAGTCTTTCCTGAAGCCTCTCCTACTATGAACATTCCTGAATCTGAAGCCAAAATGGCTGAAGATATTCCGGCTGCATTAGCCGATGACCATGAAGAAGAACCAAGAAAAGAAGAACATTTTCGTACACCCCCGTCCAACCCTGAAGTTGTTCTCGAGGAGAACGTGTCCGACCCTCCAGCTCCTGAAGTGGAGGTTACCAATACTGATGCAGCCACCAACATCAACACTGAAGCCAATAACGTTGTCATTGCTGAAGCTAATGTGGTGCCTAAAGCTAATGTGGTGCCAGAAGTGAATGCACCTGAAGCCAATGCAGCACCCGAAGCAAATCCGATGTCTGAAGCCAATGCCTCTGCTCCTTTACCTCCTCCAAGGCCACACACCATCGATCAAGCATATGATCGTGGACAGCTTGTTACTGTCTGCTGGCCAATCCTGGTTCCTCCGCCCGCTCCCGGACCTCAGTTTGCCTATCATGTGGAGCACATGCCTCAGGTCTAGAAGCCAAAGCCAGGGCTACCACGGTTTCCAGGTACTGCAACTTCACCAGGATCATTTAATCTGAATGGATTCAAGGCACACAACACATTCTTCAACAGTGCCAAGAACCCCTACACAAGGCCAAGAATCTCTTCGGACTGATTCTGGAGTTATCAGAAGTGAAGCTATTATTCATGCATCTTGTACAATCAGGGACGCATCTTCCCTCACATGCATCTTATTGTGAAGCCATTGCTGGACTGCCATGCCTTGAAGAAGCCCTTGACTGCATCCGTGATGCGGGTCTGCTTAATTTTGTGACTGACAAGGAACACTGGAATGAAGAACTTCTGCTTCAATTCTATGCTACCCTTCACATTCGTGGATACAACAGGGATCCGAAGATTTGGATCCTTGAGTGGATGATAGGAGATGTTCATCATGAAGCTAAAGCTCAAGACATCATTGAGCACACAGCCATGCCCACTCCTGGTGAATACTATGAACCAGGTTGTCAACAACACCAAAATTCTTTGGAGAGCATTTTCGAGAAGCCAGAACCCAACATGAGCAGTATTCTAAGCATGATGAAGCCTCTGCCACGCGACACTGAATACCCAACGGAATTCTTTGTCGAAGACCTAGAGTATTTGCCCTGTACCATTTACCATATCATCAGGAAAACTCTATGGCCTGTCAAAGGACATTCATCTGCAGCGAAGCTTGAAGGAGCAATGAAGACTTTGGTTTTCTATATCTTCAATGGCATCAGCTTCAATGCTCAAGACTTCTTCATCAGGCAGTTGGCTGCATCTGGCTTCGACATTTTTGGTCTGAAGTTCTATGCTCCATGGGTAATGCGTCTTATCAAGCTTCACTCTGCCTTCAACTATCAGCCGTCTGCGCGCAATCATCTTCTATTCTTGCCAGAGGTTGATCTGTCTGTTGAAGCTATTTACCCAGAGCCTGCTAAGGATCCGATTTATCTTCAGAATGTTGATCGTCAAAGCTTCACACAACCCATTGAAGGAGTTCAGGCAGTCTCTCGTGTTTATCCCTTGGCTGGTAACACACGTGCCCCTCGCGCCCAAACTGACGCCACTGGAAGCACCATTGCCCAAAGGCCTCGGAAGCGATCTCGTGTTCTCAATGACCGAGAGCTTCTCGTCGCACTACATCAGAAATAGGATAAGCATCATGACTGGCTTAAGCGTCAGATGCAAAGCCTCTTGGTGGATGTCAATCGCATTCGCAATCTTGCCACCAAGAATGCCTTTGTTACACATGAAACCTGTCAGAGGTCTTGGAAGAGTTTGACTTTGCTCACTACTGAAGAAGATCTTCAAGATGATGGCTTCACAGAAAGATTCAAGTTTGACTCCACTCCTCCAAGGAATGCTCACTTGCGTCGGACTCCCTCCCTTGAAGACCCTGACTATTCTTCCTCAGCTGCCATGATGAATGCCAGAGTTATCGAGGATGAAGATGATGTGACTTCTCCAACGTCTTCATCGCCACATATCAACACTGCACCAAGTTCTTCTACACCACCGGACCTCAACGATGACCCTGCTGCTTCGCCTGCACCTCATGGGAACGAGTAGAAGCTCTATGTCTTCAAACATTTTTGGTCCTTACTGACAAAAGGGGGAGAAGCATATGAGTTGATAGTCTTCAAGCGGGTCCATATGGGTGGTTTCTTTACTTTTTGCTACTTTTGCCAAGTACTTAAAACTCTCGCTTTTGAAACATTTGGTTTGTTTTGAGTTGTAACACTTAAACTTGATGGTCGTCTGCTACCTTTTTCGACACTATGTGATGCGATGATAAATTCCGCATGTGCGACGATAAATTCCGCACGAAGTCATTTTGCAGACGTCCATTTTTCATTATGCATGTCCTTATCTTTGATATATCCTTTCATGCATGATGAATTGTTGTCGGATTTCGGGTTCCGGCAGACCCTAGAGGTTCGAACACTGGGGTGCGCGCGGAGATTGCGCCTCCTACCTACCTGCACCCCTTCGCCTCGCTTAGATCTAAGCTATGGAAAGAACAACACGAGAGACACAGGGTTTATACTGGTTCGGGCCACCGTTGTGGTGTAATACCCTACTCCAGTGTGTGGCGTGGTGGATTGCCTCTTGGGCTGATGATGATGAACAATGCAAGGAAGAACAGCCTCGCGAGGGTCTGTTCTTGGCTGGGGCGATGAACTGCTGGGAGGAGTTCAGTCACCCTTCTCTCTCTCTCCGATTGTTGATCCCCTCTATCCCCTGGGGGTGGCTAGTCCTATTTATAGAGGCCCTAGTCCTCTTCCCAAATATCGAGCGGGAAGGGAGCCAACAATGGCGGGCTAATTTGAAGGGGGACAGCTAGTACTAGCTATCCTGACAAAAGCAGTCTTCGCCTGCAGAAAGTTCTGGTGGTGACGCCGTCTTGGGCTCCACAATGACCTCCATCTTGCAGTCCTCCTGGTCCTGGTCTTGTTGCACCGAAATGGCAACCTTTGCCTGATGCCTCAGTACTCCGCGGCTGCGCTTGCCCCCTTTGCACCAAAGAGGAAAGGAGGACACTGCGCGGGCTGGCACCCGCCTGGCGCCCTTGGTCGTCATGGCTTGCATCACGGGCACCTCCTGAGGTACCCCGCCTTGATCTCTCCGCCTCCTCGCGAGCCAGCCTGATGAGGCCGTGCCTGAGGAAGCTCCGCGTCGTCCGCCCCGCGAGGCTTGGCCCCTCGCGAGGGTCTTGGGTCTGTGTTGGTGAAGATGGGCCGTGCTGGGCCGCCCTCTGAGCCATGCCGCAGGCCGCAGGCAGGCAAGTCTGGGGACCCCTATTCCCAGAACACCAACAATTGTCTTCATAAGTAAAAGAGGAGGTCCGCAAGTACTTATATGCACATCTTCAGGGGGAGCCTTTCTGCTACTTATGAAGACAATACTTAAATCCTTTACAATTTCACATATTTCTATCCCCGTTGAAAACTTCAACCAGTTTGTCATCAATCACCAAAAAGGGGGAGATTGTAAGTGCATCTAGTGCCACCCCTAGTTGGTTTTGGAGTATTGACAACAAACCTGGTTGAGGGACTAATGTGTTTGTGAGAATTGCAGGATAACACAGGTAGAAGTCCCTCATTGATTCGGTTTTCCTACCAGAGATGACCCCTAAAAATGGATGAAGACATCGAAGTCAAAGGTGGTATGTGAAGACATTCACATTGAAGACTATGAAAAGAGAAGACATCACGTGAAGACTATGGACCGCGAAGACTTAGTTGTTTCGTCGTTCTTTTTCTTCTTTGTTGAGTCATAAGAACCACCGCACTATTAAGTGGGGTCCAAGTAAACCAATCAGAATGACTGAAGTGATGCTTAACCAAAATCCTATGTCTTCGAGCAAAGACAATGAGAGCAAATCTTATCCAGAGCTGGATAAGTCAGCTTTGCATGTAGCTCAAGTAAAGTTGTTGTGTGTGTTTGAAATCTGACCCTTGGAACACGTGTCAGTTCCTTAGTGACCCAGGGTCATTTCAAACAAATCAGGTCGGGTTGCCTAGTGGCTATAAATAGCCCACCCCCTACACCATAAATTGGTTGGCTGCTCAGAGTTAGTGCACGGCTTTTGTCGTTTGTGAGCAACCCACCTCGAAGCCTTTGAGAGATAAATCCTTGCGAGGACAAAGCCCTAAACACCCAGAGCCAAAGAGTGTTAGGCATCACTTAAGTCTTCTTGTCTGTGTGATCTGAAGACTTATTACACTTGAGGACTGTGAATCCTCCAGCCGGTTAGGCGTCGCGTTCTGAGCATCCAAGAGTCATTGTGGATCGCCAGTGAACGAAGTCTGTGAAGGTTTGGAAGTCTACCGTGAAGACTTACCAGAGTAATTGGGCAAGGACTGGGTGTCCTTAGCTCAAGGGGAATAAGGTGAAGACGCAGTCTTCTAAGTTGAATCTCAGCCTCCCTAACCAGACGTACAGTTGTCACAGCAACTGGAACTGGTCCAACAAATCATTGTCTGCAACGAGCCACTGATTCTATCCTTCCCATCTCTTTATTTGCAGATTGGTCCTTGTGAAGTCATTGCCTGTTTGCATTATCTATTTGTCTTCACTGTGTGACTGCTTGTTCTGATTGGCTTCATACTATCTTCCAAACTATGGCTTGCTTAGTGTAGTCTACCTTGTGCTGCTATTAGTCTTTGTGCTTTCATTTCATTGAATTCTTGACTATGGCTTGCTTAGTGTAGTCTACCTTCCGCTGCATGGTAATAGGTTTATTTCTATCATTTGTCTTTGAAACTTCCATGTTTTGAAGACTTTCATAAAAATCGCCTATTCACCCCCCCTCTAGTCGATCACTAGCACTTTCAGATTGCCATGCAACGGATGCACTAGAGCTATAAATGTATGAAAGCTCAACAAAAGAAACTACTGAGTGTGCATCCAACTTGCTTGCTCACGAAGACCTAGGGCACTTGAGGAGGCCCATTGTTGGAATATACAAGCCAAGTTCTATAATGAAAAATTCCCACTAGTATATGAAAGTGATAACATGAGAGACTCTCTACTATGAAGATCATGGTGCTACTTTGAAGCACAAGTGTGGTAAAAGGATAGTAACATTGTCCCTTCTCTCTTTTTCTCTCATTTTTTGGGGCCTTCTCTTTTTTATGGCCTTTCTCTTTTTTTATTCCTCACTTGGGACAATGCTCTAATAATGATGATCATCACACCTCTATTTATTTACAACTCAATGATTACAACTCAATACTAGAACAAAGATAACTCTATATGAATGCCTCTGGCGGTGTACCGGGATATGCAATGAACCAAGAGTGACATGTATGAAAGAATTATGAACGGTGGCTTTGCCACAAATACTATGTCAACTACATGATCATGCTAAGCAATATGACAATGATGAATGTGTCATGATGAACGAAATGATGGAAAGTTGCATGGCAATATATCTCAGAATGGCTATGGAAATGCCATAATTGGTAGGTATGGTGGCTGTTTTGAGGAAGATATAAGGAGGTTTATGTGCGAAAGAGTGTATCATATCACGGGGTTTGGATGCACCGGCGAAGTTTGCACCAACTCTCAATGTGAGAAAGGGCAATGCACGGTACCGAAGAGGCTAGCAAGGATGGAAGGGTGAGAGTGCGTATAATCCATGGACTCAACATTAGTCATAAAGAACTCACATACTTATTGCAAAAATCTATAAGTCATTAAAAACCTCGGCACTACGCGCATGCTCCTAGGGGGATAGATTGGTAGGAAAAGACCATCGCTCGTCCCCGACCGCCACTCATAAGGAAGACAATCAAATAACACCTCATGTTTCAAATTTGTTGCATAACGTTTACCATACGTGCATGCTACGGTACTTGCAAACTTCAACACAAGTATTTCTCAATTTCACAACTACTCAACTAGCATGACTTTGATATTATTACCTCCATATCTCAAAACAATCATCAAGCATCAAACTTTTCTTAGTATTCAACACATTCATAAGAAAGTTTTATTATTAATCTTGCATACCAAGCATATTAGGATTTTAAGCAAATTACCATGCCATTAAGACTCTCAAAATAATCTAAGTGAAGCATGAGAGAACAATAGTTTCTATAAAACAAATCCGCCACCGTGCTCTAAAAGATATAAGTGAAGCACTAGAGCAAAACTATAAAGCTAAAAAGATATAAGTGAAGCACATAGAGTATTCTATCAAATTCCAAATCATGTATGTCTCTCTCAAAAGGTGTGTACAGCAAGGATGATTGTGGTAAACTAAATATCAAAGACTCAAATCATAAAAGACGCTCCAAGCAAAACACATATCATGTGGTGAATAAAAATATAGCTCCAAGTAAAGTTACCGATAGAAGTAGACGAAAGAGGGGATGCCTTCCGGGGCATCCCCAAGCTTTGGCTTTTAGGTGTCCTTAGATTATCTTGGGGGTGCCATGGGCATCCCCAAGCTTAGGTTCTTGCCACTTCAAATCTTTACCCAAAACTTGAAAACTTCACAACACAAAACTTAAAGTAGAAAATCTCGTGAGCTCCGTTAGCGAAAGAAAACAAAAGACCACTTCAAGGTACTGTAATGAAATCATTATATATTTATATTGGTGTTATACCTACTGTATTTCAACTTCTATATGGATTATAAACTATTTTACTAGCCATAGATTCATCAAAATAAGCAAACAACACACGAAAAACAGAATCTATCAAAAACAGAACAGTCTGTAGTAATCTGTAGCTAGCGCAAGATCTGGAACCCCAAAAATTCTAAAATAAGTTGCGGGACGTGAGGAATTTATCTATTAATCATCTGCAAAAATAATTAACTAAATATCACTTTCCAAATAAAAATGACAGCATTTCTCGTGAGCGCTAAAGTTTCTGTTTTCTACAGCAAGTTCAACAAGACTTTCCCCAAGTCTTCCCAACGGTTCTACTAGGCACAAACACTAATTAAACACAAAAAACACAACCAAAACAGAGGCTAAATAATTTATTTATTACTAATCAGGAGCAAAAAGCAAGGAATAAAAATAAAATTGGGTTGCCTCCCAACAAGCGCTATCGTTTACGCCCCTAGCTAGGCATAACAAGCAAGAGTAGATCTAGGTATTGCAATCTTTGGTAGGCAATCCATAAGTGGCTCTCATGATAGATTCATATGGTAATTTTATTTTCTTTCTAGGTAAGTGTTCCATGCCCTTTTTTAATGTAAATTGAAATCTAATATTCCCTTCCTTCATATCAATAATTGCACCAACCGTTCTAAGGAAAGGTCTACCGAGAATAATAGGGCAAGAAGGATTGCAATCTATATCAAGAACGATAAAATCTACGGGCACATAATTTCTATTTGCAAAAATAAGAACATCATTAATTCTACCCATAGGTTTCTTAATAGTGGAATCCGCAAGACGCAAGTTTAGAGAGCAATCATCAAAATCACGGAAATCTAGCAAATCGCACAAAGTTTTGGGAATAGTAGAGACACTAGCACCCAAATCACACAAAGCATAAAACTCAAAATTTTTAATTTTAATATTAATAGTTGGTTCCCACTCATCATAAAGTTTTCTAGGGATAGAAACTTCCAATTCAAGTTTTTCTTCATAAGATTGCATCAAGGCATCAACGATATGTTTAGTAAACGCTTTATTTTGACTATAAGCGTGAGGAGATTTTAGCACGGATTGCAACAAAGAAATACAATCAATCAAAGAGAAATTTTCATAGTTAAATTCCTCGAAATCCATAATAGTGGGTTTAGCAACATCTAGGGTTTTAATTTCTTCAATCCCACTTTTATCAAATTTAGCATCAAGATCAACAAATTCCGAATTCTTAGAACACCTTCTAGGTAAAGGTGGATCATATTCAGTCCCATAATTATCAAGATTCATATTGCAAAACAAAGATTTAATAGGGGACACATCAATAACTTCTATATCTTCGTCATTATTTTCATAAGAACTAGAAGAACACGCTTTTGTAAAGGCATCTTTCTTAGCACGCATCCTAGCGGTTCTTTCTTTGCACTCGTCAATGGAAATTCTCATGGCTTTGAGAGACTCAATAGATCATGCTTAGGCGCAATAGATCTAAGTTTCAAAGAATCAACATCAAGAGCAATTCTATCAACGTTCCTAGCCAAATCCTCAATCTTAAGCAATTTTTCTTCAATCATAGCATTAAAATTATTTTGCAAAGAAATAAATCATTTAATATTAGATTAAAAATTAGAGGGCATCTTATTATAATTTCCATAAGAATTGTTGTAGGAATTACCATAATTATTAGAGGGATTACTAGGATAAGGCCTAGGGTTGAAATTTCCTCTATACGCGTTGTTACCAAAATTGTTCCTACCAACAAAATTCACATCCATAGATTCATTATTATTCTCAATCAAAGTAGACAAGGGCACATCATTAGGATCAGAAGAAACACCCTTATTAGCAAATAATTTCATAAGTTCATCCACCTTTCCACTCTAAACATTAATTTCTTCTATCGCATGCACCTTTTTAGTAGATCTTTCAGTATGCCATTGAGAATAATTAATCATAATATTATCTAGGAGTTTAGTAGCTTCTCCTAAAGTGATTTCCATAAAAGTGCCTCCCACGGCCGAATCTAAAAGATTTCTAGAAGCAAAATTCAATCCGGCATAAATTTTTTGTATAATCATCCACAAATTCAAACCATGAGTAGGGCAATTACGTATCATTAATTTCATTCTCTCCCAAGATTGTGCAACATGTTCATGATCAAGTTGTTTAAAATTCATAATATCATTTCTAAGAGAGATGATCTTAGTGGGAGGAAAATATTTAGAGATAAAAGCATCTTTGCACTTGTTCCATGAATCAATACTATTTTTACGCAAAGACAAAAACCAAGCTTTAGCACGATCTCTAAGAGAAAAAGGAAATAGCTTCAATTTAACAATAAAATTATCGACGTCTTTCTTATTTTGCATGTCACACAAATCAACGAAGCTATTAAGATGGGTAGCGGCATCTTCACTAGGAAGGCCGGAGAACGGATCTTTCATGACAAGATTCATCAAAGCCGTATTAATTTCAAAAGATTCAGCATCGGTAAGAGGAGCAATCGGAGTGCTAAGGAAATCATTATTATTGGTATTGGTGAAGTCTCACAATTTAGTATTATCTTGAGCCATCGCGACAAACAAGTAAACTAACACATGAGCAAACAAAAAGCAAACGGGCAAAAAGGCAAACGGAGAAAGAGAGGGAGGAAGGAGAGAGAGAGGGCTAATAAAATGGCAAGGGTGAAGTGGGGGAGAGGAAAACGAGAGGCAAATGGCAAATAATGTAATGCGAGAGATAGGGATTGTGATGGGTACTTGGTATGTTGACTTTTGAGCAGACTCCCCGGCAATGGCGCCAGAAATTCTTCTTGCTACCTCTTGAGCACTGCGTTGGATTTCCCCGAAGAGGAAGGGATATGCAGCAAAGTAGCGTAATTATTTCCCTCAGTTTTTGAGAACCAAGGTATCAATCCAGTAGGAGGCTACGCTCGAGTCCCTTGTACCTAGACAAAAACAATAGCTCAACGCAACCAACGCGCTTAGGGGTTGTCAATCCCTTTACGGTCACTTACGAAAGTGAGATCTGATAGAGATGATAAATAATATTTTTGGTATTTTTGGTATAAAGGTGCAAAGTAAATAAGTAAAAGCAAAGTAAAAACAACGCAATAATAAAGTGGTGGAGATTGATATGATGAGAAAGAGACCCGGGGGCCATTGATTTCACTAGTGGCTTCTCTCAAGAGCATAAGTATTTTACGGTGGGTGAACAAATTACTGTTGAGCAATTGACAGAATTGAGCATAGTTATGAGAATATCTAGGTATGATCATGTATATAGGCATCACGTCCGAGACAAGTAGACCGAAACGATTCTGCATCTACTACTACGACTCCACTCATCGACCGCTATCCAGCATGCATCTAGAGTATTAAGTTAAAAATAGAGTAACGCCTTAAGCAAGATGACATGATGTAGAGGGATAATTTCATGCAATATGATAAAAACCCCATCTTGTTATCCTCGATGGCAACAATACAATATGTGCCTTGCTGCCCCTTCTGTCACTGGGAAAGGACACCGCAAGATTGAACCCAAAGCTAAGCACTTCTACCAGGGCAAGAACAACCAATCTAGTAGGCCAAACCAAACTGATAATTCGAAGAGACTTGCAAAGATAACCAATCATACATAAAAGAATTCAGAGAAGATTCAAATATTATTCATAGACAGACTTGATCAGAAACACACAATTCATCGGTCTCAACAAACACACCGCAAAAAGAAGATTACATTGAATAGATCTCCACAAGAGAGGGGGAGAACATTGTATTGAGATCCAAAAAGAGAGAAGAAGCCATCTAGCTACTAGCTATGGACCCGTAGGTCTGAAGTAAACTACACACACTTCATCGGAGGGGCTTGGATGATGATGAAGAAGCCCTCCGTGATCGATGCCCCCTCCGGCGAAGCTCCGAAACAGGCCCCAAGATGGGATCTCGTGGATACAGAAAGTTGCGGAGGTGGAATTAGGTTTTTGGCTCCTCCGGCGGAGCTCCGGAATAGGCCCCGATCGTTTGGGGGTACGTGGATATATATAGGAGGAAGAAGTACGTCGGTGGAGCTTTGAGGGGCCCACGAGGCAGGGAGCGCGCCCCTACCCTCGTGACCACCTCGTGGCTTCCTTGACGGAGGGTCCAAGTCTCCTGGATCTTATCTGATGAGAAAATCACGTTTCCAAAGGTTTCATTCCATTTGGACTCCGTTTGATATTCCTTTTCTTCAAAACCCTAAAATAGGCAAAAAACAACAATTCTGGGCTAGTCCTCCGGTTAATAGGTTAGTCCCAAAAATAATATAAAAGTGGAAAATAAAGCCCAATAATGTCTAAAACAGTAGATAATATATCATGGAGCAATCAAAAATTATAGATACGTTGGAGACATATCAGCATCGTCACCTCGTCCTTTGCTAATCTTCACTTAATCCATAGTCCCTGTTTCGAGTTGCAAATATTAGCAACAGAACTAGTATCAAATACCTAGGCACTGCTGCGAGAATTCGTAAGGTACACATCAATAACATGTATATCACATATACATTTGTTCACCTTGCCATCCTTCTTATCCGCCAAATACTTGGGGCAGTTCCGCTTCCAGTGACCAATCTGTTTGCAGTAGAAGCACTTAGTCTCAGGCTTAGGTCCAGACTTGGGTTTCTTCTCCTGAACAGCAACTTGTTTTCCATTTTCTTGAAGTTCCCCTTCTTCTTCCCTTTGCCCATTTGCTTGAAACTAGTGGTCTTGTTGACCATCAACACTTGATGCTCCTTCTTGATTTCTACCTCCACAGCCTTTAGCAATGCGAAGAGCTCGGGAATCGTCTTATTGTAAGTGCATCTAGTGACACCCCTAGTTGGTTTTGGAGTATTGACGACAAACCTAGTTGAGGGACTAATGTGTTTGTGAGAATTGCAGGATAACACAGGTAGAAGTCCCTAATGATTCGGTTTTACTACCAGAGATGACCCCTAAAAATGTATGAAGACATTGAAGTCAAAGGTGGTATATGAAGATATTCACATTGAAGACTATGACAAGAGAAGACACGATATGAAGCCTATGGAGATCGAAGACTTAGATCTTTCGTAGTTCTTTTTCTTTTTGTGTTGAGTCATAGGAACCACCGTACTGTTAAGTGGGGTCCAAGAGAACCAGTCAAAATGACTGAAGTGATGCCTAAACCAAAAACCTATGTCTTCGAGTGAAGACTATGAGAGCGAATCTTGTCCAGAGTCGGACAAGTCAGCTTTGCTTGTAGCCCAAGTAAAGTTGCCGTGTGAGTTTGAAATCTGACCATTGGAACACATGTCAGTTCCTTAGTGACCCAGGGTCATTTCGGACAAATCAGGTCGGGTTGCCAAGTGGCTATAAATAGCCCACCCCCTACAACCATAAACGGTTGGCTGCTCAGATTGAGAGTATGGCTTTTGTCGTTTGAGAGCAACCCACCTCGAAGCCTTTGAGAGAGAATTCCTTGCGAGGATAAAAGCCCTAACCACCAGAGCCAGAGAGAATTGGGCATCACTTAAGTCTTCTTGTCTGTGTGATCTAAAGACTTATTACACTTGAGGACTGTGCATCCTCCAGCCGGTTAGGCGTCGTGTTCTGAGCTTCCAAGAGACGTTGTGGATTGCCAGTGAACGAAGTCTCTGAAGGTTTGGGAGTCTACCTTAAAGACTTACCAGAGTGATTGGGCGAGGTCTATGTGACCTTAGCTCAAGGAGAATACGGTGATGACTGGGTGTCCTGAGCTGCGTGTTCCGGACTGGGTGTCCGGGACTGTGTGTCCTAAGGTTTAAATACCTAGCCGCTCCAACCAGACGTACAGTTGTCACAACAACTGGAACTGGTCCAACAAATCATTGTCTTCAACGAGTCACTTGTTTCATCTTCACTTCACTTTACTTACTGTTCCTCCTTGTGAAGTCATTGTATGTTTGGTCTATCATTTTTCTTCACTGAGTGACTGCGTGTTCTGTTTGGCTTCACAATATCTTCCTACCTGATCCTTACTACCTAACTGCTATTAGTCTTTGTGCTTTCACTTCATTGAAAACTTGGCTATGGTTTGCCTAGTGTAGTCTACCTTCCGCTGCATGGTAATAGGTTTAATTTTATCGTTTGTCTTCAAAACTCCCATGTTCTAAAGACTTTCATAAAAATCGCCTATTCACCCCCCCTCTAGTCGATATAACGCACTTTCAATTGGTATCAGAGCAAGGTGCTCCCTTGTTCTGTGTGATTCGGTTTAACCACCTGGAGTTTTAGCTATGTCGACTGCAGGGATAATTAAAGTCTCTGCTGCGTGCCCCGTCTTCGATGGAACTGAGTATCCCTAATGGAAGAATAAGATGCGTATGCATCTTGAAGCCATTGACGTCGACCTATGGTATGTCGTCGAGAACGGCGTTCCCAAGGCTGGAGAAGGTGTCACTGTTGCCGATGTCAAGAAATTCGTTCAACTGGACTCTACTGCCAAGAATATCATCTGTGGTCATCTGACCAAAGGACAGTATGGCCGTGTGAGTGCTTTGAAGACATCCAAGCTGGTCTGGGACTGGCTCTCCAAGGTCAATGAAGGCATCTCAACCCACAGAGATCAGAGAATCAGTGTCCTTCGCGACCTCTTCAACCGCTTCAAGCGAAATGACAATGAGAATGTCCAGCACACATTTGACCGACTCACTAACATCACAAATTGTTGGGGAACGTTGCAGAAAAAAAATTCCTATGGTTTCACCAAGATCCATCTAGGAGTTCATCTAGCAACGAGTGATCGGATTACATCTGCATACCTTTGTAGATCACGCGCGGAAGCGTTCAAAGAACGGGGATGAGGAAGGCGTACTCGACGTGATCCAAATCACCGGAGATCCTAGCGCCGAACGGACGGCACCTCCGCGTTCAACACACGTACGGTCAGCGTAACGTCTCCTTCTTCTTGATCCAGCAAGGGGAAGGAGAGGTTGAGGAAGATGGCTCCAGCAGCAGCATGACGGCGTGGTGGTGATGGAGCTGTAGTACTCCGGTAGGGCTTCGCCAAGCACTATGGAGGAGGTGGATGTGTTGGAGAGGGAGAGGGAGGCACCAAAGGCGTGGATTGAGAGGCCCTCCTTTCCCCACTATATATAGGGAGACTAGGGGGGCGCCGGCCCTAGGAGATCCAATCTCCTAGGGGGCGGCGGCCAAGGGAGGAATCCCTCCTCCCCAAGGCACCTAGGAGGTGCCTTCCCCCTTCGGGACTCTTCCCTTCTTGAACCCTAGGCGCATGGGCCTCTTGGCGCTGGTGCCCTTGGCCCATACAGGCCAAGGCGCACCCCGTACAGCCCATGTGGCCCTCGGGGGCAGGTGGCCCCACCCGGTGGACCCCCGGGACCCTTCCCGTGGTCCCAGTACAATACCGGTGACCCTGAAACTTATCCCGATGGCCGAAATAACACTTCCTATATATAATTCTTTACCTCCGGACCATTCCGGAACTCCTCGTGACGTCCGGGATCTCATCCGGGACTCCGAACAACATTCGGGTTACTGCATATACATATCCCTACAACCCTACCGTCACCGAACCTTAAGTGTGTAGACCCTACGGGTTCGGGGGACATCTAGACATGAGCGAGATCGCTCTCCGGTCAATAACCAACAGCGGGATCTGGATACCCATGTTGGCTCCCACATGCTCCTCGATGATCTCATCGGATGAACCACGATGTCGAGGATTCAAGCAACCCCGTATACAATTCCCTTCGTCAATCGGTATGTTACTTGCCCGAGATTCGATCGTCGGTATCCCAATACCTTGTTCAATCTCGTTACCGGCAAGTCACTTTACTCATACCGTAATGCATGATCCCGTGATCAGACACTTGGTCACTTTGATCTCATTATGATGATGCATTACCGAGTGGGCCCAGTGATACCTCTCCGTCATACGGAGTGACAAATCCCAGTCTTGATCCGTGTCAACCCAACAGACACTTTCGGAGATACCCGTAGTATACCTTTATAGTCACCCAGTTACGTTGTGACGTTTGGTACACCCAAAGCACTCCTACGGTATCCGGGAGTTACACGATCTCATGGTCTAAGGAAAGGATACTTGACATTGGAAAACTCTAGCAAACGAATTATACGATCTTATGCTATGTTTAGGATTGGGTCTTGTCCATCACATCATTCTCCTAATGATGTGATCTCATTATCAATGACATCCAATGTCCATAGTCAGGAAACCATGACTATCTATTGATCAACGAGCTAGTCAACTAGAGGCTTACTAGGGACATGTTGGTGTCTATTTTTCACACATGTATTACGATTTCCGGATAACACAATTATAGCATGAATAAAGACAATTATCATGAACAAGGAAATATAATAATAATGCTTTTATTATTGCCTCTAGGGCATATTTCCAACAGTCTCCCACTTGCACTAGAGTCAATAATCTAGTTACATTGTGATGAATCGAACACCGATGGAATTCTAGTGTTGATCATGTTTTGCTCTAGGGAGAGGTTTAGTCAACGGATCTGCTACATTCAGGTCCGTATGTACTTTACAAATATCTATGTCTCCATCTTGAACATTTTCACGAATGGAGTTGAAGCGACGCTTGATGTGCCTTGTCTTCTTGTGAAACCTGGGCTCCTTGGCAAGAGCAATAGCTCCAGTGTTGTCATAGAAGAGCTTGATCGGCCCCGACGCATTGGGTATGACTCCTAGGTCGGTGATGAACTCCTTCACCCAAATTGCTTCATGTGCTGCCTCCGAGGCTGCCATGTACTCCGCTTCACATGTAGATCCCACCACGACACTCTGCTTGCAACTGCACCAGCTTACTGCCCCACCATTCAAAATATACACGTATCCGGTTTGTGACTTTGAGTCATCCAGATCTATGTCGAAGCTAGCGTCGACGTAACCCTTTACGACGAGCTCTTCGTCACCTCCATAAACGAGAAACATTTCCTTAGTCCTTTTCAGGTACTTTAGGATATTCTTGACCGCTGTCCAGTGTTCCTTGTCGGGATTACTTTGGTACCTTCCTACCAAACTTACGGCAAGGTTTACATCAGGTCTAGTACACAACATGGCATACATAATAGAACCTATGGCTGAGGCATAGGGGATGACACTCATCTCTTCTATATCTTCTGCCGTGGTCGGACATTGAGCTGAGCTCAATTTCACACCTTGTAACACAGGCAAGAACCCCTTCTTAAACTGATCCATATTGAACTTCTTCAATATCTTATCAAGGTATGTGCTTTGTGAAAGACCTATGAGGCGTCTTGATCTATCTCTATAGATCTTGATGCCTAATATATAAGCAGCTTCTCCAAGGTCCTTTATTGAAAAACTCTTATTCAAGTAGGCCTTAATGTTGTCCAGGAGTTCTATATCATTTCCCATCAAAAGTATGTCATCTACATATAATATGAGAAATGCTACAGAGCTCCCACTCACTTTCTTGTAAACGCAGGCTTCTCCATAAGTCTGCTTAAACCCAAACGCTTTGATCATCTCATCAAAGCGAATGTTCCAACTCCGAGATGCTTGCACCAGCCCATAAATCGAGCGTTGGAGCTTGCACACCTTGTCAGCATTCTTAGGATCGACAAAACCTTCCGGCTGCATCATATACAATTCTTCCTTAAGGAAACCATTAAGGAATGTCGTTTTGACGTCCATTTGCCATATTTCATAATCATAGAATGCGGCTATCGCTAACATGATTCGGACAGACTTCAGCTTTGCTACCGGTGAGAAAGTCTCATCGTACTCAACACCTTGAACTTGTCGATAACCCTTAGTGACAAGCCGAGCTTTATAGATGGTCACATTACCATCCGCGTCTGTCTTCTTCTTAAAGATCCATTTATTTTCTATGGCTCGCCGCTCAACGGGCAACTCAGTCAAAATCCATACTTCGTTTTCATACATGGATCCTATCTCGGATTTCATGGCTTCTAGCCATTTGTCGGAATCCGGGCCCGCCATCGCTTCTTCATAGTTCGAAGGTTCACCGTTGTCTAACAACATGATTTCCAAGATAGGGTTGCCGTACCACTCTGGTGCGGAACGTGTCCTTGTGGACCTACAAATTTCAGTAGCAACTTGATCTGAAGTTTCATGATCATCATCATTAACTTCCTCTCTAGTCGGTGCAGGCACCTCAGGAACATTTTCTTGAGTTGCGCCATTTTCCGGTTCAAGAGGTAATACTTCATCAAGTTCTACTTTCCTCCCACTTACTTCTTTCGAGAGAAACTCTTTCTCTAGAAAGGACCCATTCTTGGCAACAAAGATCTTGCCTTCGGATCTGAGGTAGAAGGTATACCCAATAGTTTCTTTAGGGTATCCTATGAAGACGCATTTTTCCGATTTGGGTTTGATCTTTTCAGGTTGAAGTTTCTTGACATAAGCATCGCATCCCCAAACTTTAAGAAACGACAGCTTAGGTTTCTTCCCAAACCATAATTCATACGGTGTCGTCTCAACGGATTTCGACGGAGCCCTATTTAAAGTGAATGCGGCAGTCTCTAAAGCATAGCCCCAAAAACATAGCGGTAAATTGGTAAGAGACATCATAGATCGCACCATATCTAATAGAGTGCGATTACGATGTTCGGACACACCATTACGCTGAGGTGTTCCAGGCGGCGTGAGTTGTGAAACTATTCCACATTTTCTTAAGTGTGTGCCAAACTCATGACTCAAGTATTCTCCTCCACGATATGATCGCAGGAACTTGATTTTCCTGTCATGTTGATTCTCAACCTCACTTTGAAATTCCTTGAACTTTTCAAAGGTCTCAGACTTGTGTTTCATTAAGTAGACATACCCATATCTACTCAAGTCATCAGTGAGGGTGAGAACATAACGATAGCCACTGCGAGCCTCAACACTCATTGGACCGCACACATCAGTATGTATGATTTCCAATAAGTTGGTTGCTCGCTCCATTGTTCCTGAGAACGGAGTCTTGGTCATTTTACCCATGAGGCATGGTTCGCACGTATCAAATGATTCGTAATCAAGAGACTCTAAAAGTCCATCAGCATGGAGCTTCTTCATGCGTTTGACACCTATGTGACCAAGGCGGCAGTGCCACAAGTATGTGGGACTATCATTATCAATCTTACATCTTTTGGTACTCACACTATGAACATGTGTAGTATTACGCTCGAGATTCATTAAGAATAAACCATTCACCATCGGAGCATGACCATAAAACATATCTCTCATATAAATAGAACAACCATTATTCTCGGATTTAAATGAGTAGCCATCTCGAATTAAACGAGATCCTGATACAATGTTCATGCTCAAAGCTGGCACTAAATAACAATTATTAAGGTTTAAAACTAATCTCAAAGGCAAATGTAGAGGTAGCGTGCCGACGGCGATCACATTGACCTTGGAACCATTCCCGATGCGCATCATCACCTCGTCCTTTGCCAGTATCCGCTTATTCCACAGCTCCTGCTTTGAGTTACAAATGTGAGCAACCGCACCAGTATCAAATACCCAGGAGCTACTACGAATACTGGTAAGGTACACATCAATTACATGTATATCACATATACCTTTTGTTTTGCTGGCCTTCTTGTCCGCTAAGTATTTGGGGCAGTTCCGCTTCCAGTGACCATGTAGCGACCTGACCCGAATGGATCACGTCTACTGTGCTACGGTGTCATCCCTGGATCAGTAATGCTGACACCACACAGTACATCGAGGTTTTATAGCAGAGTTGCAATCACACACTTATTACATCGATGGCTCAAAAAGAACTTATTACAATAAATATGGCTTAAGGCCATCTAACAGCGGAAAGCTTGGAAGATAAGTGAGTCCATCAACTCCATCGGCATCACTGAGTATAGAACCACGACCTAAACGCACCTCAATCGTCGTCTGAAAAGTCTGCAACATTAACGTTGCAGCCCGAAAACGGGTCAGCACATGGAATATGCTGGCAATGTAACACATAGAGAGTAATGAAACAACAAGCCTATACTACATGCATTATGGCTGGTGGTAAGGCTCTATGGTTACAGTTTTGCGAAAAGCCAATTTTTCCCTACATCAAAGGAATAATTTTGTTTAACTATCATGGTGGTTGTTAAACATTGAGAATGGTTGACAGCATCCTCAATCCCAATTTAAAAGTACTCATTAAAACCCAATAGCTTTTATTAGAGGTAACATGTTGAGATTCACAAAGATATTCAAGTACTAGATACTCAAAATGTCCATAACCGGGGACACGGCTAATCATGATTAGTTTGTTACTCTGCAGAGGTTTGCGCACTTTTCCCCACATGACTCGATTGCCTCCGTTTGTTTTCTCGCACTACATGGTGTTTGAGAAACGGATGACCGAGACATAGTCTTTCAGAAGCACTAGCACCTTACATGTGGGGTAGACCGGTACACCTACATCCCCTACATCTGCTAGTCCACCCCGTAAGAGTTCGCACAACTTAGTCAACTATGCTAGAGCCCATAGTAGCATGTGGCTGCACACGGAAGTTTCTAGCATGAAAGATCTTATGATCCCTTAGAGCCTGGGTGGCGGTCCAAAAAAAAACAGGCAAGTCCTGATAGACATCAGGTGCCTCAATCCACCCAGATGTGTGTTTAGGTTGCCACCTTAGATAAGCCATTAATTAACAATCTCACATCTGTCATGGATATTCACTCACCCAATCCACGTCTACTAGCATAGCATAGCATAATAAGCAAACGTAGAAGTAACTCCCAAGGTTTCATAAGTAACAGGTAATAGGTACTACCTCATCTACTTCCCATCCCACAATTTAATTAGATCCTAATCATGCAATGTGAGAGGATTGATCTAATGCAATAAAACATGGGTTGTAGAAAAGATATGATCAAGTGTTACTTGCCTTGCTGATGATCCGCGAGTCCTAGGGTTTCGAAGTAACAAGCGACGCAATCCGGGTAATCTATCGCGGACAAACAACAAGCATACAATAAGTACTCATCTAATGCACAGGGAAATCTCGAATAAAAGATCTAACCAGAGAGTTCAAATTAAGAACCCTGGTTGCAAAAGAATCGAATCAAATAAAGCATCGAAAGTCAAACGACGAAAGAAAACAACTCGGTTCTAGCAAGTTGAAACTAGGTCAAAATTTTACAGTAACAAAACTTAGTTTAAGTTGGTTAGTCGGAACGGCGGTTTCGAGGCGAAACTCCAGGCATTTGAATCACCTGATTCCGATAAACGAGCAAGAAGATAGACTAGAAAGAAGATCGGATCTGAAATCACGATCGGAAAAATCGCGGAATAAATCCGACGAGAAAAGAGAACGACGAACGGTTAAACGAACGGACGTACATTAACCTAGAAGAATCCGGTGATCACGTTCGTTAGGACGAACGGTCCGGCGAACGGTAAAAAGGCAACTAAATCGGAGAAGAAAACGAATCCGATCTAGGGTTTCGGAGAAGAAATCCGAACGAAAAACTGATCTAGAAAACCGGAACGGTTTAGAGAAGAAAAGAATCGGAACGATTAGAAGAAAACGATCCGAGAAAAGAAAAGGTGACGCGGCGCGGGGCTAGTACCTCGAAGAGCGAGGGGCTCCGGCGGCGGCGTAAGGCGGCGGCGGCGTTGGGTGTGGGGTGGCGCGGTGGTGAGGCGGCGGCGTTGGGTGGCGCGGTGGTGAGGCGGCGCGGCGTTGGGTGGCGCGGTGGTGAGGCGGAGGAGAGGAGAGGTGTTGGTTTGATGGTTTAGAGGGGGGGTGCTTGGGTATTTATATTGGGGAGGGGAGGGTTTTTGCTTGGGGTAGGGGGCAAGAAATAGATTAGGATTAGGAATAGATCTAGGATTAGATACGGAATAAACGAAGTAGGAAAAGAGTCCTACTAGGACAAGGAAAAAGGAGTGGCTCCCTGGCCCCCTTGGTGCGTGCGCGCGCGGTGGCCTTGGCCTTGGCCGGCCGGCGGCTAGCAGCTTGGGCCTTTGGCCCAAGGCGCTGCAGTTTTTTTTTTTAAACGGTCTCGCGCGCAGAGCGACAAAATAAAAAAAATCTAAACGAACTCCAAAATTAATACAGTAAACTTTCCCCGACTCCTAAAAATGAGTCGAACAAAATGAACTTTACTCGGGGCCTAAATGCAAATTTTTTTTTAAAACACGCATTTTTCCCTAAGGCAAATAAAACGCAAATAAAACTCTGGCAAAACCAAAATGGGTTTATTTATTAAATCCTCATTATTCCTAAATTTGGGAAAGTCATATTATTCCCTCTCTCAAAATTTTTATAGGAAAACTTTATGAAGATAATTAAATAAATCCAATGATCCTATTTTCAAAATTTGAGAAATCCCAAATATGAAAATAATGAAACTTCCAACTCTCTCCGAGGGTCCTTGAGTTGCGTGAAATTTTCTAGGATCGGAAAATGCGAGAAAAACATGATATGCATGATGACCTAATGTATAACATTCCAAATTGAAAATTTGGGATGTTACAAACCTACCCCCTTAAGATGAATCTCGCCCTCGAGATTCGGGTTGGCTAGAAAATAGGTGAGGGTGGTCCTTGAGCAAAACTTCCTCTCTTTCCCAGGTGGCTTCATCCTCAGTGTGGTGGCTCCACTGAACTTTACAAAACTTGATAACTTTGCTGCGGGTAACTCTGCTGGCATAATCGAGAATCTTAACAGGTTTTTCCTCATATGTCAAGTCATCCTTCAACTGAATTGCTTCCAGTGGCACTGTGTCTCTTAACGGTACCTCTGCTATCTCTGGGTGACATTTCTTCAACTGAGAAACATGGAATACATCATGAACTCCTGACAGTCCTTCTGGCAATTCCAACTTATAAGCAACTTCTCCCATACGTTGCAAAATCTTATACGGTCCAACGAAACGGGGTGCTAACTTTCCTTTAACTCCAAAACGCTTAACTCCTCGAAGCGGGGATACTCTGAGATATACTCTGTCTCCAACTTCATACTCAATCGTTTTGCGCTTTGAATCGGCATAGCTCTTTTGTCTGGACTGGGCTACCTTGAGCCTGTCTCGAATCAACTTAACCTTCTGTTCAGACTCCTTAATCAAATCTGGTCCAAAGAATTGACGGTCTCCAACTTCGTTCCATGATAACGGTGTCCTGCACCTCCTTCCGTATAAAGCTTCGAAAGGGGCCATCTTCAAACTGGTTTGGTAACTATTGTTATAAGAAAACTGGTTTGGTAACGGTGTCCTGCACCTCCTTCCGTATACGGAGTTTATCCATCAATTTTGACTGAATCTCCAATGCTGCTACATAGCCTCTCGGAACTATTTCCAAACATAGCTCACGAAGGTTTTCTGCTAACTCCTTTGGTATACTCCCCGTCATTATCGTATTGACATGGCTCTTACGGCTCAATGCGTCTGCTACTACATTAGCTTTTCCGGGATGGTAATGCAATCTCATGTCATAATCCTTGATGAGCTCCAACCATCTCCTCTATCGGAGGTTCAACTCCTTCTGCGTGAAAATGTACTTCAAACTCTTGTGATCCGTATATACTTCACAATGATTTCCAATGAGGAAATGTCTCCACGTCTTCAGGGCATGCACAACGGCTGCTAACTCCAAATCATGAGTGGCATAATTCAACTCATGGGGCTTAAGTTGTCGTGAAGCATACGAAACAACTCTTCCTTCCTGCATAAGCACTGCTCTAAGTCCTCGACGTGAAGCGTCGCAATACACCTCATAATCCTTAGTCTGATCTGGCAATATCAAAACTGGTGAGGTAACCAATCTTTTCTTCAACTCCTGAAAACTTGCCTCACAGTCCTCAGTCCATATGAATTTGTTATCCTTTTTCAACAATTCAGTCATAGGCTTAGCAATCCTTGAGAAATTCTCAATGAATCTTCGGTAGTATCCTGCGAGTCCAAGAAAACTCCGAATCTCTCCAACTGTCGTTGGTGCTTCCCAATTAGTTACGGTCTCAACCTTTGTGGGGTCAACTGCTATTCCTTCTCCGGATATAACATGTCCGAGAAATCCAACTTCCTTTAGCCAAAACTCACATTTGCTGAATTTGGCATATAACTGATGTTCCCTTAATTTCTCCAAAACCAAACGCAAATGTTCCTTATGCTCCTCTTCATTCTTTGAATAAACTAGGATGTCATCAATGAACACTACGACGAACTTATCCAAAAACTCCATAAACACTTTGTTCATCAGGTTCATAAAATAGGCAGGTGCGTTAGTCAATCCAAATGACATAACGGTGTACTCGTACAGTCCATATCTCGTGGTAAATGCAGTCTTGGGTATGTCTTGCTCCCGAATCTTCAACTGATGGTACCCTGATCGCAAGTCGATCTTGGAAAACACTTTGGCTCCTTGCAAACGATCAAACAGATCATTTATCATTGGTAGTGGGTACTTGTTCTTGATTGTTACCGCATTCAATTCACGATAATCAACAACCATTCTCAAAGATCCATCCTTCTTCTCCACTAACAAAACGGGTGATCCCCAAGGTGAAGAGCTTGGGCGTATATAACCTTTATCCAATAGCTCCTTAATCTGCTTCTTGATTTCTGCCAAATCTTGTGCTGGCATCCTGTATGGTCGTTTCGATATCGGGCCTGTTCCTGGCAATAGTTCAATCAAAAACTCAATGTCTCTATCCGGTGGCATGCCTGGCAACTCTTCCGGAAATACATCAGGAAAATCCTTCGCCACTGGTACTTCTTCCTGCACCACTCCTGATAAGCAATTCACTTGTGTCCTGTTTGGCACATGCCGGGATACATACTTGATCCTTCTTCCTTCTGGTGTGGTAAGCAAAATTGTCTTACTGGCGCAATCGATGTTTCCTCCATACATCGACAGCCAATCCATACCAAGAATCACATCCAGACCTTGGGATTCCAGAATAATTAAATCCGTTGGGAATACATGCCTTCCTATACTCAATGGTACTTGAAAACATCCTTGTCTGGCCATGTATTCTGCTCCTGGCGAGCTTACTAGCATAGGTGTTTTAAGAATCCTAGTGGGCAGGCTATGCTTTTCCACAAATCCCCTTGATATGTATGAATGCGATGCACCAGTATCAAAAAGAACGAGTGCAGTAAATGACTTAACCAAAAACTTACCGATTACTGCATCGG
>NC_041386.1:56956360-57030060 GCF_002162155.2 Triticum dicoccoides | reverse complement strand
TGTCATCCCTGGATCAGTAATGCTGACACCACACAGTACATCGAGGTTTTATAGCAGAGTTGCAATCACACACTTATTACATCGATGGCTCAAAAAGAACTTATTACAATAAATATGGCTTAAGGCCATCTAACAGCGGAAAGCTTGGAAGATAAGTGAGTCCATCAACTCCATCGGCATCACTGAGTATAGAACCACGACCTAAACGCACCTCAATCGTCGTCTGAAAAGTCTGCAACATTAACGTTGCAGCCCGAAAACGGGTCAGCACATGGAATATGCTGGCAATGTAACACATAGAGAGTAATGAAACAACAAGCCTATACTACATGCATTATGGCTGGTGGTAAGGCTCTATGGTTACAGTTTTGCGAAAAGCCAATTTTTCCCTACATCAAAGGAATAATTTTGTTTAACTATCATGGTGGTTGTTAAACATTGAGAATGGTTGACAGCATCCTCAATCCCAATTTAAAAGTACTCATTAAAACCCAATAGCTTTTATTAGAGGTAACATGTTGAGATTCACAAAGATATTCAAGTACTAGATACTCAAAATGTCCATAACCGGGGACACGGCTAATCATGATTAGTTTGTTACTCTGCAGAGGTTTGCGCACTTTTCCCCACATGACTCGATTGCCTCCGTTTGTTTTCTCGCACTACATGGTGTTTGAGAAACGGATGACCGAGACATAGTCTTTCAGAAGCACTAGCACCTTACATGTGGGGTAGACCGGTACACCTACATCCCCTACATCTGCTAGTCCACCCCGTAAGAGTTCGCACAACTTAGTCAACTATGCTAGAGCCCATAGTAGCATGTGGCTGCACACGGAAGTTTCTAGCATGAAAGATCTTATGATCCCTTAGAGCCTGGGTGGCGGTCCAAAAAAAAACAGGCAAGTCCTGATAGACATCAGGTGCCTCAATCCACCCAGATGTGTGTTTAGGTTGCCACCTTAGATAAGCCATTAATTAACAATCTCACATCTGTCATGGATATTCACTCACCCAATCCACGTCTACTAGCATAGCATAGCATAATAAGCAAACGTAGAAGTAACTCCCAAGGTTTCATAAGTAACAGGTAATAGGTACTACCTCATCTACTTCCCATCCCACAATTTAATTAGATCCTAATCATGCAATGTGAGAGGATTGATCTAATGCAATAAAACATGGGTTGTAGAAAAGATATGATCAAGTGTTACTTGCCTTGCTGATGATCCGCGAGTCCTAGGGTTTCGAAGTAACAAGCGACGCAATCCGGGTAATCTATCGCGGACAAACAACAAGCATACAATAAGTACTCATCTAATGCACAGGGAAATCTCGAATAAAAGATCTAACCAGAGAGTTCAAATTAAGAACCCTGGTTGCAAAAGAATCGAATCAAATAAAGCATCGAAAGTCAAACGACGAAAGAAAACAACTCGGTTCTAGCAAGTTGAAACTAGGTCAAAATTTTACAGTAACCAAACTTAGTTTAAGTTGGTTAGTCGGAACGGCGGTTTCGAGGCGAAACTCCAGGCATTTGAATCACCTGATTCCGATAAACGAGCAAGAAGATAGACTAGAAAGAAGATCGGATCTGAAATCACGATCGGAAGAATCGCGGAATAAATCCGACGAGAAAAGAGAACGACGAACGGTTAAACGAACGGACGTTCATTAACCTAGAAGAATCCGGTGATCACGTTCGTTAGGACGAACGGTCCGGCGAACGGTAAAAAGGCAACTAAATCGGAGAAGAAAACGAATCCGATCTAGGGTTTCGGAGAAGAAATCCGAACGAAAAACTGATCTAGAAAACCGGAACGGTTTAGAGAAGAAAAGAATCGGAACGATTAGAAGAAAACGATCCGAGAAAAGAAAAGGTGACGCGGCGCGGGGCTAGTACCTCGAAGAGCGAGGGGCTCCGGCGGCGGCGTAAGGCGGCGGCGGCGTTGGGTGTGGGGTGGCGCGGTGGTGAGGCGGCGGCGGCGTTGGGTGGCGCGGTGGTGAGGCGGAGGAGAGGAGAGGTGTTGGTTTGATGGTTTAGAGGGGGGGGTGCTTGGGTATTTATATTGGGGAGGGGAGGGTTTTTGCTTGGGGTAGGGGGCAAGAAATAGATTAGGATTAGGAATAGATCTAGGATTAGATACGGAATAAACGAAGTAGGAAAAGAGTCCTACTAGGACAAGGAAAAAGGAGTGGCTCCCTGGCCCCCTTGGTGCGTGCGCGCGCGGTGGCCTTGGCCTTGGCCGGCCGGCGGCTAGCAGCTTGGGCCTTTGGCCCAAGGCGCTGCAGTTTTTTTTTTTTTTAAAACGGTCTCGCGCGCAGAGCGACAAAATAAAAAAAATCTAAACGAACTTCAAAATTAATACAGTAAACTTTCCCCGACTCCTAAAAATGAGTCGAACAAAATGAACTTTACTCGGGGCCTAAATGCAAATTTTTTTTTTAAAACACGCATTTTTCCCTAAGGCAAATAAAACGCAAATAAAACTCCGGCAAAACCAAAATGGGTTTATTTATTAAATCCTCATTATTCCTAAATTTGGGAAAGTCATATTATTCCCTCTCTCAAAATTTTTATAGGAAAACTTTATGAAGATAATTAAATAAATCCAATGATCCTATTTTCAAAATTTGAGAAATCCCAAATATGAAAATAATGAAACTTCCAACTCTCTCCGAGGGTCCTTGAGTTGCGTGAAATTTTCTAGGATCGGAAAATGCGAGAAAAACATGATATGCATGATGACCTAATGTATAACATTCCAAATTGAAAATTTGGGATGTTACAGACCACTTCCCTTGCAATAAAAGCACTCAGTCTCGGGCTTGGGTCCATTCTTTGGCTTCTTCCCGGCAGCTTGCTTGCCGGGCGCGGCAACTCCCTTGCCGTCCTTCTTGAAGTTCTTCTTACCCTTGCCTTTCTTGAACTTAGTGGTTTTATTCACCATCAACACTTGATGTTCCTTTTTGACTTCTACCTCTGCTGATTTCAGCATTGCAAATACCTCAGGAATGGTCTTTTCCATCCCCTGCATATTGAAGTTCATCACAAAGCTCTTGTAGCTTGGTGGAAGCGGCTGGAGGATTTTGTTAATGACCGCGTCATCCGGGAGATTAACTCCCAGCTGAGTCAAGCGGTTATGTAACCCAGACATTGTGAGTATGTGCTCACTGACAGAACTATTTTCCTCCATCTTACAGCTGAAGAACTTGTCGGAGACTTCATATCTCTCGACCCGGGCATGAGCTTGGAAAACCATTTTCATCTCTTCGAACATCTCGTATGCTCCGTGTCTCTCAAAACGTTTTTGGAGCCCCGGTTCTAAGCTGTAAAGCATGCGGCACTGAACGAGGGAGTAATCATCAGCACGTGTCTGCCAAGCGTTCATAACGTCTTGGTTCTATGGGACGGGTGGGTCACCTAGCGGTGCTTGTAGGACATAATCTTTCTTGGCAGCTATGAGGATGATCCTCAGGTTCCGGACCCAGTCCATATAATTGCTACCATCGTCTTTCAGCTTGGTTTTCTCTAGGAATGCGTTGAAGTTGAGGACTACGTTGGCCATTTGATCTACAAGACATATTGTAAAAAAATTTACACTAAGTTCATGATAATTAAGTTCATCTAATCAAATTAATCAATGAACTCCCACTTAGATAGACATCCCTCCAGTCATCTAAGTATAACATGATCCGAGTTAACTAGGCCGTGTCCGATCATCACGTGAGACGGACTAGTCAACATCGGTGAACATCTTCATGTTGATCGTATCTTCTATACGACTCATGCTCGACCTTTCAGTCTTCTATGTTCCGAGGCCATGTCTGTACATGCTAGGCTCGTCAAGTCAACCTAAGTGTTTGCATGTGTAAATCTGTCTTACACCCGTTGTATGTGAACGTTAGAATCTAACACCCGATCGAAACAACGTATTGTCGCAATGGTGCATAGTTAGGGGGAACACTTTCTTGAAATTATTATGAGGGATCATCTTATTTACTACCGTCGTTCTAAGTAAAGAAGATCAAAACATGATAAACATCACATGCAATCAAATAATAATAGTGACATGATATGGCCAATATCACATAGCTCTTTTGATCTCCATCTTGGGGCTCCATGATCATCTTGTCACCGGCATGACACCATGATCTCCATCATCGTGTCTCCATGAAGTTGCTCGCCCACTATTACTTCTACTACTACGACTAACGCATTTAGCAATAAAGTAAAGTAATTTACAAGGCATTTCTCAATGACTCGCAAGTCATACAAAAAATAAAGACAACTCCTATGGCTCCAGCCGGTTGTCATACTCATCGACATGCAAGT
This sequence comes from Triticum dicoccoides, assembly GCF_002162155.2. Lineage (NCBI taxonomy): Eukaryota > Viridiplantae > Streptophyta > Magnoliopsida > Poales > Poaceae > Triticum > Triticum dicoccoides. Next base: position 57,025,724 of record NC_041386.1, on the reverse strand, counting down.
CGTGATTCCTATTACAATAGCATGAACATTTCATACATCACATATATATCATTCATCATTCATCACAACTTTGGCCATATCATATCACAAAGCACTTGCTGCAAAAACAAGTTAGACATCCTCTAATTGTTGTTGCAAGTTTTACGTGGCTGAAGTAGGGTTCTAGCAAGAACGTTTTCTTACCTACGTGAAAACCACAACGTGATTTGTCAACTTCTATTTACCCTTCATAAGGACCCTTTTCATCGAATCCGCTCCAACTAAAGTGGGAGAGACAGACACCCGCCAGCCACCTTATGCAACTTGTGCATGTTAGTCGGTGGAACCGGTCTCACGTAAGCGTACGTGTAAGGTTGGTCCGGGCCGCTTCATCCCACAATACCGCTGAAGCAAGATAAGACAAGTAGCGGCAAGAAAGTTGACAACATCTACGCCCACAACAAATTGTGGTCTACTCGTGCAAGAGAACTACGCATAGACCTAGCTGTGATACCACTATTGGGGAACGTTGTAGAAAACAAAAAATTTCCTACGGTTTCACCAAGATCCATCTAGGAGTTCATCTAGCAATGAGTGATCGGATTGCATCTACATACCTTTGTAGATCACGTGCGGAAGCGTTCAAAGAACGGGGATGAGGAAGGCGTACTCGGCGTGATCCAAATCACCGAAGATCCTAGCGCCGAACGGACGGCACCTCCGAGTTCAACACGCGTACGGTCAGCGTAACGTCTCCTTCTTCTTGATCCAGCAAGGGGAAGGAGAGGTTGAGGAAGATGGCTCCAGCAACAGCACGATGGCGTGGTGGTGATGGAGCTGCAGTACTCCGGCAGGGCTTCGCCAAGCACTATGGAGGAGGAGGATGTGTTGGAGAGGGAGAGGGAGGCACCAAAGGCGTGGATTGAGAGGCCCTCCTTTCCCCACTATATATAGGGAGCCTAGGGGGGGCGCCGGCCCTAGGAGATCCAATCTCCTAGGGGGCGGCGGCCAAGGGAGGAATCCCTCCTCCCCAAGGCACCTAGGAGGTGCCTTCCCCCTTCGGGACTCTTCCCTTCTTGAACCCTAGGCGCATGGGCCTCTTGGGGCTGGTGCCCTTGGCCCATACAGGCCAAGGCGCACCCCCTACAGCCCATGTGGCCCCCGGGGGCAGGTGGCCCCACCCAGTGGACCCCCGGGACCCTTCCGGTGGTCCCGGTACAATACTGGTGACCCCGAAACTTATCCCGATGGCCGAAATAACACTTCCTATATATAATTCTTTACCTCCGGACCATTCCGGAACTCCTCGTGACGTCCGGGATCTCATACGGGACTCCGAACAACATTCGGGTTACTGCATATACATATCCCTACAACCCTAGTGTCACCGAACCTTAAGTGTGTAGACCCTACGGGTTCGGGAGACATGTAGACATGACCGAGATCGCTCTTCGGTCAATAACCAACAGCGGGATCTGGATACCCATGTTGGCTCCCACATGCTCCTCGATGATCTCATCGGATGAACCACGATGTCGAGGATTCAAGCAACCCCGTATACAATTCCCTTCGTCAATCGGTATGTTACTTGCCCGAGATTCGATTGTCGGTATCCCAATACCTCGTTCAATCTCGTTACCGGCAAGTCACTTTACTTGTACCGTAATGCATGATCCCGTGATCAAACACTTGGTCACTTTGAGCTCATTATGATGATGCATTACCGAGTGGGCCCAGCGATACCTCTCCGTCATACAGAGTGACAAATCCCAGTCTTGATCCGTGTCAACCCAACAGACACTTTCGGAGATACCCGTAGTATACCTTTATAGTCACCCAGTTACGTTGTGACGTTTGGTACACCCAAAGCACTCCTACGGTATCCGGGAGTTACACGATCTCATGGTCTAAGGAAAGGATACTTGACATTGGAAAACTCTAGCAAATGAACTATACGATCTTATGCTATGTTTAGGATTGGGTCTTGTCCATCACATCATTCTCCTAATGATGTGATCTCGTTATCAATGACATCCAATGTCCATAGTCAGGAAACCATGACTATCTGTTGATCAACGAGCTAGTCAACTAGAGGCTTACTAGGGACATGTTGGTGTCTATTTTTCACACATGTATTACGATTTCTAGATAACACAATTATAGCATGAATAAAGACAATTATCATGAACAAGGAAATATAATAATAATGCTATTATTATTGCCTCTAGGGCATATTTCCAACACAAATGAGCTTTAAGCCCTCGACGCCACTGAGATTACCAAACACGAAATCGTCAAGATGCTGCTGAGATCACTTGATAGTTCGTTTGACATCCTGGCCCTGATGATTCAAGAACGTCCTGATTTCAAGACACTCGATCCGTCTGACATACTTGAGAGGCTCAACACACATGAGTTTTAGCTTTCGGAGAAAAGAGAGATCTACGGTCCAAACTATGGGCGAACTCATGCCTTGAAGGCAAAAGTTGTCTCCTCATCTGAAGAAGAATCTGACATCAGTTCTGATGACCCTGAAGACATTGGAAGGGAACTTGCTATGCTTGTCAAGAAGTTCCAAAAATTCACCAAGAAGAAAGGCTTCAGAAAGTCTTCCCGATCAGGTTCAAGGAATGATGAAGCTCCTGCTCATGACTACAAGAAGAAAACATGTCACAAGTGCAAGAAACTTGGCCACTTCATCTCTGAGTGTCCACAGTGGGACTATGAGAACAAAAAGAAGAAGAAGAGCAAAGAATATGACTCTGACGACAAGAAGAAGAAGAAGAAATACTCAAAGTCTTCTTCCAAGTCTTCCTCAAATTCTTCATCACACAAGAAGAGCTCATCTGGCAAGGCACGTGCATTTGTTGGCAAGGAAATGGATTCAGAGGAGGAGTCTGCTTCTGAGGAGGCGGAGGTGGAGTCTGAGGAGGAATCCGACTCAGGCGTCGCAAGTCTGGCTACAACATACATTGCCAAGTCCATCTTCAACATTGAAGACAATGACTTCATCACCGACACCGATGCAAATGACAAGGACTACTCCACATATACCTATTGCTTCATGGCACGCGGTGCCAAGGTAAACACACGCACTACTCACTATCAAACATCTAGTGACGATGACTCTGATTGTGGTTCAAAACCTAGCTACAAAACACTTGCTAAAATTGCAAATGAACAACAGAAAGCTATGGAACATATTCAAAAACTGTTAGACAGAAGCGATGATCTGTTAGGTGCTGAAATGACTCGATCTGAATCCTTAATTGAAGACATAAAAAATCTTCACGTTAAGTATCAAGAACTTGAAAGTCGTCATGAAACTCTCTTAACAACTCATGAAAAGCTTTCCTATGATTATCTTCAAAGGAAGCAAGATCTTGAGAAATTGAGAGCGGTTCATGAAGATCTTCAAACTGAAAACGAGTCACTTCGCGCCAAACAGATCAGTCCCGCTCAGGAAGGATTTGAACCACCATGTCTTAAATGCATTGAGCGTGATAATGCTACTTCTGTTGCTGAATGTTCTACTGCTACTGCTGTTGCAATATCTTCAACTGTTGATGCGGTAACTAACCCCTCTGCTGAGGATACCACCTCTATTGCTGATGAGAATGCTAGGTTGAAGACATTGCTTGAAACAGGGATGTACAAAAGTCTTCAAGGGCATCAGACACTATGTGATGTCCTCAAAAAGCAGATTCTGAACCGAAACCCTAGGTAAGAGGGTGTTGGGTTCGGAAGGAAAATGAATGCAGATGGCTCTTACTGGAAACCTGAGTAGTACCCCAAAACCATGTGGGTTGCTGCAAAGGAACCTTCAGCAGATCCATCCAATTTAACTGGCTTCACTTGGGCTAACCCCATTATCATTGATGAATCCTTTGATGCAAACTATATACTGTTTAAGAATCAGAATGGTGAAGTGTTTGCCAGGTACATTGGTACTAACTGCAGGAATGGACCACCTATGAAGAAGATCTGGGTTCCGAAAAAGTGTCTGGAAAATCTTCCTGTGAATGTCTTCATGACACCTCACTTGAAGAAGACAAACCTCAGACCAAAGGCTTCATACGGTCCAAAGGCTTCATACAAACAGAGGACTGACGTGAGTCGCACTAACACAAATGTTTTGCAGGGAAACCATACTCAGGCATATGAATATGAGAGCGGTTCATCAAACCGCCATGTTCATAAGACCAAGAACTATTCTTCTTATTCTTATGAGTACTATTGTCCGCTTGCAAGACTGTTTGCTAAGGCTTCAAAGCCAAAATTCTCAGATGCTGCACTTAGACTTATTGCTTCTAAGCCACCCTTGATGATGTGGGTGGTTAAGAAGGCTTAACTCTCTTTTGCAGGGAAAGGTCTCCAGCAGAAAACCAAAATCGTCTGACGCTATTGTTGGGGACCTTAAACATCTTGTAGGGCGCAAGATCAAATGCCCAAATGGTCTTACTATGTACTTCGTACCTGAATCGCTTGCTACTCTCCCTATTAGTCCTAACTTGGATCTAAGCTTTCATAACCCACTGGTTCGTCAAATATTTTTGCTTCACAATGCTCTTGGTGAAGCCTATCCCCCTAACTGCACTGTAGGGTACGACACCAGCGTCTTCAGAATGGATTATTGACAGTGGGTGTACAAATCACATGACTGGCAAAAGAAGTCTTCTTATGGACTCAACCTTACGTCCATCCGACAAGAGCCACATCACATTTGCTGACACTTGTAAAAGTAAGGTATTGGGTCTAGGTAGAGTTGCAATCTCAAGGGATCAACACATGGATAAAGTCATGCTTGTTGAATCCCTTGGCTTCAACTTAATGTCTGTCTCAATGCTTTGCGATTTGAACATGATCGCAATGTTTGGAAAATATCATTGCCTTGTACTAATGGAATCTGACAAGTCTCTAGTGTTTGAAGGGTATCGAAAAGATGATTTGTACGTGGTAGATTTCTCAGCAGGGCCACAGCTTGCAGTATGTCTTCTAGCAAAGGCTTCAGAATGCTGGCTCTGGCATCGGAGGCTTGTACATGCTGGCATGAGGAACCTCCACACCCTTGCGAAGAAGAAGCACGTCATATGCATCGAGGGCGTCAAGTTCAAGAAAGACCACTTATGCGGTGCCTATGAAGCAGGGAAGATGACGAGGGCCAAACATCCCTCGAAGACAATCATGACTACTACTCAACCCTTCGAACTGCTTCACATGGATCTTTTCGGTCCCACTCATTACTCAACTCTAACTACTACTACTTGCCTCTATGGCTTCGTTATTGTTGATGATTATTCTAGATATACTTGGGTGCACATAATCCTTTACAAGACTGAAGTGCAGGATGTCTTCAGACGCTTCGCCAATCGAGCTATGAACAATTTTGGCGCCAAGATAAAGCACATCAGAAGTGACAATGGCACTGAATTCAAGAACACTGGCCTTGATACATATCTTGATACCTTGGGCATCACACATGAATTCTCAGCCCCGTACACGCCACAGCAGAATGGCGTCGTCGAACGCAAGAACAGAACACTAATTGAGATGGCCAGAACTATGCTAGATGAATACAAGACCCCAAGAAAATTCTGGCCCGAAGCCATTGATACTGCATGCCATACAATCAATCGTGTTTATCTTCACAAGCTACTGAACAAGACATCTTATGAGCTCCTCACTGGCAAAAAGCCAAATGTCAGTTACTTCAGAGTATTTGGCGCAAGGTGCTGGATCAAGGACCCACATCACACCTCAAAATTTGCACCAAAAGCACATGAGGGTTTTATGCTTGGATATGGAAAGGATTCACACTCCTACAGAGTCTTCAATCTCTTTCATTACAAAGTGGCTGAAACAGTGGATGTGCGGTTCGATGAGACCAACGGCTCACAAAGAGAGCAGCTGCCTAGTGTGCTAGATGAAGTTCCATCCAGTGAATCAATCAAGCTAATGGGAACTGGAGAAATTATACCTTCTGAAGCTCATCCTGAAGAAGAACTTATCATTTCAGCATCTGATCAACATGAAGACAATGCTCAGCCTGAAGACATTCCTTCCAACAACGACAATGAACAGCAAGAGCAAAGTCTTCGCCCTGTACATCCTCGCGTTGCCAATGAAGTGCAGATTGAAATAATAATTGATAGCATTAATGCACCTGGTCCACTCACTCGTTCAAGGGCAACTCAGCTAGCAAATTTCTGTGGGCACTTCGCATTCGTCTCAATATCAAAACCCAAGAAAGTTGAAGAAGCCTTCGTGGAACCTGAATGGATTCAAGCTATGCAAGAAGAGCTTCAACAGTTTGAGCTGAATAATGTATGGGAACTGGTTAAGCATCCTAATCCACAGAAGCACAATATAATAGGCATCAAATGGATATACCGCAACAAGCAAGATGAGCATGGTCAAGTTGTCAGAAACAAAGCTCGTCTCGTTGCTCAAGGATATACTCATGTGGAAGGCATTGACTTCGATGAAACATTTGCTCCTGTGGCTAGACTTGAAGCCATACGCATACTGCTGGCCTATGCAAATCATCATAACATACTTCTATATCAAATGGATGTGAAGAGTGCCTTTCTCAATCGCAAGATTGAAGAAGAAGTGTATGTTGCACAACCGCCTGGCTTTGAAAATCCAAAACATCCTGACATGGTATACAAGCTCAACAAGGCACTGTATGGCCTCAAACCAGCCCCTAGGGCCTGGTATGACACACTCAAATACTTCCCGAAGAGAAAAGGCTTCATACTTGGTTCCCTAGATCCCACTCTTTTCATGAAGACATATGATGGTGAACTATTTGTGTGCCAAATATATGTGGATGACATTATCTTTGGCTGCACCAATCAGAAGTACAGTGAAGAGTTTGGATATATGATGCAAGAGCAATATCAGATGTCCATGATGGGGGAGCTGAAGTTCTTCCTTGGTCTTCAAATACGACAACAACGCAATGGCATCTTCATATCTCAAGAGAAGTATCTCAAAGATTGCCTGAAGAAGTTTGGTATGCAAGACTGCAAAGGCTTCACAACACCAATGCCAGCCAAACATCATCTGGGTCCTGACGACAATGGTAAAGAGTTTGATCAAAAGGTATACCGCTCCATGATTGGTTCTTTACTTTATCTATGTGCATCTAGGCTAGATATTATGCTTAGTGTTTGCATGTGTGCTCGATTTCAAGCGGCACCAAAGGAGTCGCATCACTTAGCTGTGAAGCGAATTCTTCGATATTTGGCTCACACCCCAACTCTAGGATTATGGTATCCAAAGGGCTCAGAGTTTGATCTGGTTGGATTCTCGTATGCTGATTATGCTGGTGACAAAGTTGATCGCAAGTCTACATCAGGCACATGTCACTTTTTGGGACGATCACTTGTATGTTGGTCTTCAAAGAAGCAGAACTGTGTATCTCTCTCCACTGCTGAATCTGAATACATTGCTGCTGGATCTTGCTGCGCTCAGCTTCTGTGGATGAAGCAAACACTCAAGGACTATGGCATTCATCTGAAGAAAGTGCCACTTTACTATGACAATGAAAGCGCCATCAAGATTTCCAACAACCCAGTTCATCACTCGAAGACAAAGCACATTGAAATTCGTCATCACTTTCTCAGAGATCATGTTGTGAAGGAAGACATTGATATCATACACATCAACACTGAAGAGCAATTAGCAGATATCTTCACCAAGCCCTTGGATGAGAAGAGGTTTTGCAAGTTACGGTGTGAGCTAAATATCCTGGAATCCTCAAATGTCTTGTGATCAGGCACACATCCTAACCCTTATGCATATTGATGACTTAGATGTGCAACACACGAAGTGAAGTATATCTTCAATCAATGAAGACATACATTCTAAGTGTGAATACATTAACGTGGAATTTGACTTCGGAGCGCCATGATAATTGTGCGCCGTGTCTGGGTCTAATACTTCCTATACGGTGGGTAACGCCACCACCAAACGTTCTATTTTGAAGTGTTTCACTCATGGCGTTACCTTGCAATGTCTTCACATTTGGTTTGGCTTAGAACTCAACATATTTCCATGATTATCTTCACTATGTTGATTATATATATATATATATATATATATATATATATATATATATATATATATATATATATATATATATATGCTAGTGTTCTGTCCTCTACAGCATTCACTTATAGCTATGTCTTCGTGTTGAATCTTTTGAACTAAGTGAATGTGATCGAACCCCAACTTCTCTATGCTTTCTATCTCAAACTCTATCTCTCCAAGTCATATGCATTCTATTGAAACTGTCGAATGTCTTCTCTGTGTCCTTGTCAGCAGAAGATATAGAGACAACCATTAAGTCCGTTTTCAATGCTCATTCCTCCACATGAAATCCGGAGAAGTAGGAACGACCACCCGACAATCCAGGCGTGCGTGGGACGTGGAACAAACCCCAAAATTCCGCATACTGGCCACGTGTTCCTCAGATGTGAATCGCCAGGGGCACCTGTGTAATAGCACAGTGCTGCCCCTGTGCCTATAAATACACACTCACAGCAGTAATTATCTCTTCTTCCACCCTCGCACGAACCCTAGCGCCACCGCTAGCTCTCGACGACGCCGGCGACGAAGCGCTTCGCTGCCGCAACCTCTCCGACGCCGTCTTCGCGCCGACCGCGGGCATCATCCTCTCCGCCGTCGCCGTAGGTCTCCTCCGTCGCCAAGTTAGGGCACGGAAGAGTGAACTGCTCGGCCTCATCTATCACTCCGTCTAGCAGTTCTCAGTGTGGTAAATAAAACTCCCTTTTTACAGCACTGTTGATCCTATTGATCTGTCACTTTCTTCCACAAGTAGTTTCTATTCACACAAGCTAGATCTCTCTCATACTGCATCTCATAACATGCCTAGTATATTCACTTGTGCTTCACAAAGTAGTTAGATTCCTCACTTGTACTGATCTGTGGATTCGTACAAATCTGGAACCAACTTCTTATCTATGAGTGAATGTCTTCGCACAATGAGGTCAATGTCTTCTAAACTGATTTATCTTCTAAATCTTCTGAGAATGCATATGACCTCTTCCCCTTCCCTCGCACCTTAATGCTGTCACAGGTACATGTCCGTGGGAGAATCCTTCGGTTCTCATAGTCTGCATTCATTTGCAGAATTCTTACAGCATCACATAAATTCTCCCAAAGCCAGTTCCTGTTGGTCCAGCAAGAGAAAGCCTTTGAAGCCTTTGAACATCTTTAAGCCTTTCAAGTTAAAGTTTATGGCTTCAGAGAAAGCAGCAAGGAAGGGGGGCAGACGACGCCGTGGCGGAACATCTAGAGATCTGCCTGATGAACTCGCAGAAATGTATAAGACAGATCCTGAAGAGGATTATAGTCAGCGCAAGACCCGAATCCAATGGATTCGACGCTATTGGGCAGAACAATGGTTCAAATACCGCTTCACAACCCAAGAGTATGCTAAGAAAAGTGCCATCAAAATACCGTGGGGAGACATCTTATACAAGAACCTTCTACCCAGGTCCAGAGATGAAGCTATTGCCCAAAGCTTCTATCCATGCATGGTCCGTGGGCCACAGCCTGATGATGCACATCCGTCGTCACTACTCTGGTGTCGTGACGACAATCTGTTCAAGCGCAACTTCCAGTTTGCCCAAAACTCAACGAAGCAGAATAAGAAGAAATTTGGGTTAGACTTCAACCCTGGTCCCTCAGCACCAAGGGCAGATGGCACACGAGAAGCAGAACCCAATGTCATCGGTCCTTATGCCAACCTTGAAGGCCTCATCACCCGCATCTTAGTTCAAGGGACCGCAGTGAATGAGCCTCCAACTAACTCTGAATCTGATGACGCGCCTGCAGTTCTGAAGACAAAGAAGCTGAAGAAGCCTAAAGCTTCAAAACCTGCCCCTTCACCAAAAGTCTCAAGGGCGAAGCCAGTGGCAACTACACCTCCTGAAGACAATATGCAGTCTGAAGACTTATCACGCGTCTCCAAGCCCCAGAAGGCCAAGATGCCTCTGTCTCACACTGGCAAAGAGCTAACAGCTGCTGCCATTCTGCGCAACAAAGACATTGATCTATCAAGTGATGAAGATCTTGCAGATGACGCTCTTGAGCAACTCATCAAGAGCAAAGAAGAAGCGGAAATCTTCAATGATCTGCCTCTCTTTGATGTCACCATCATCCACAACTTCATTGACGAGTGGTTTGACACGCCAAACATCAGCTTTGAAGATCTGCAGCTACCTATTGGCCTCAGTGTCGCCTTCCAAGGCGCCATTGCTTCAGAACTTGCTATTGCCCAGCGCATTGTTGAGCTGAAGCAGAAGATTGACTATGAAAAGGCTCAGTTCAAGAAGCATATGGCCAAGCTCAGCATGCAAGAAGTGAAGAACTTCAAGACAATGATGCACGAGCTCAAGGAAGCCTTTGTGAAGAAGCATGCAGAAGCTCAGGGTTCGCGTGAGCGCATGAAGACTCTGGCTGACAGATGTGTGCAAGCCTATAATGAGGCTGAGAAGCGCAAAGCACTTGGACGTCCTGGCATCGACCCCAGGATGGCTGCAAAGAAGAAGAAGAAGCCTGCTACGGCTGAATCTGATGCACCAAGGCAAGAAGCGGTTCCGATTGTCTTCCCAACAAGAATGACAGGCTCGAAGCCAAAGAGCCGGTCAACAGCTTCAGAGCTCAAGAAGACAAGAACTGCTGAGGCTGAAGCCAGGAAGAGGAAACACTTTGAAGACTCTCCTACTGCCCCCACCAAGAAAAAGCGAAAAACCAAGAAAGCTCGGGCTGCTCCCACAGAGCCCTTGATAGGTGAACCCATTTATATGGTTCATCCTGACGCAGAACGTCAACTGACAGTTCATGAGCCTGCTTCCACAGAGGCTCCTGAAGCTGAAGACATTCGAGCAGCTGATCCCATCGCTGCTGAAGACATTGGTCATCATGACAATGTAGAAGATGATGCAGTCCTTCCTCAGTTTGAAAACAGCAAACTCATCAGCATTGGTCATCCACTGACGCCAATTGCACAGGATGCTTCATGGGCGGATCGCCCACAAGAGGAAGAATACTATGAGGCCCAGCCCACTCCAACTCCACAGGCGTCGTCTGCGTTCCGCAGGCTTCGCAAAGGTCCAAGGCCTCAAGTCTATGCTGAAGACATTCCGGCTGCATCAGCTGCAGAAGAAGAAGTACCACAGGATCCCACTCCCCTGTCCCACCAAGAAGCAGTTCTCCAGGAGAATGTGCTTGTGACCGACCCTCCAGCTAGTCAAGTGGAGGATGAAAATCGTGAGGCTGCCACAACCAACAATGAAGCTAATGCGGAGCCCTCCCCAGCAAAAGCTTCAGAAGACAGCGAAGCCACTGATCCCGTCTGTTCCTGAGTCTGCTGCCGGTCCCCAATTCAACTATCATGTTGAGCACAGGCCTCAGGTCCAGAAGCCAATCCCAAGACTGCAAAGGTTTCCACGTCCTGCATCAGCACCCTGCTCCTTCAACATCAATGGCTTCAAGGCAGACAACACGTTCTTCAATAGCTCCAGGAACCCCTACTCTAGGGAAAGGATATCATCTGATCGGCTCTGGAGCTATCCTCAGCGAAGCTATTACTCTTGCATTCTTTACAACCAAGGTTGCATCTTCCCACACAAGCGCCTTGATGTTGAAGCTATAGCTGGTCTGCCCTGTCTAGAAGAAGCGTTGGATTGCTTCAAGCAAGTGGGTCTGCTACAGTTTGTTACAGATGAAGAGCATTGGAATGAAGAGCTGCTGCTACAATTCTATGCCACACTTCACATCAAGGGGTACAGCAGAGATTCGAAGACTTGGGTCCTAGAGTGGATGACTGGCAACGTTCATCACGAAGCCAATGCATTTGACATCATTGAGCTCACTGGCTTGCCCACTCCTGGCGATCTCTTCGAGCAAGGCTGTCAGCTGCATGCTGAAGCTATTGAGAGCATCTTTCAGCGACCAGAACCTAATGGAGTCAAATGCTCAGCATGATGAAGCCATTGCCCCAAGATGCTGCGTATCCCACAGAGTTCTTCGTTGAAGACCTTGAGTACCTGCCCAGAACCATCTATCACATCATCAGGAAGACTCTCTGGCCTATCAAAGGGCACTCTCCAAATGCCAAGCTTCAGGGTGCAATGAAGACTTTGGTCTTCTATATACTTCATGGCAAATGCTTCAATGCACAGGACTTCTTCATACACCAACTTGCTGCATCAGGCATGGATCTGTTTGGTTTGAAGTTCTACGCCCCTTGGGTCATGCGGCTGATCAAGCTACACTCCGCCATCTCGTATCAGCCCTCAGCCCGCAACCATCGGATCTTCTTGCCTGACATGGACAGGTCTACTGAAGCCATATATTCTAAGCCTGCCAAGCAACCGCTAAGTCTTCAGAATGCAGAACATCAGAGTTTTACTCAGAATGTTGAAGGTGTTGAAGCAGTTTCTCGGGTGTATCCTTTGGCTGGCACTACACGTGCACCACACCCTGCTTCAACTGAAGCCACTGACAGTGCCACTGCTCCAAGACCCAAGAAGCGCACTCGTGTTCTCAACGACCGAGAGCTTCTTATGGCTCTACATCAGAAACAAGATAGGCATCATGACTGGCTGAAGCGACAGATGAAAAGCCTCTTGGTGGATGTTAATCGCACTCGAAATCTTTCCACCAAGAATGCGTTCGTTGCTCATGAAACCTGTCACCGCACATGGAAAGGGCTAACGATGATGCTTTCTGAAGCTGATCTTCAAGAGGATGGCTTCACTGAGAGATTCAAGTTTGACTCCACACCTCCTCGAAGGGCTGTGCTGCTAGGAACTCCATCCCTTGAAGACTCTGAGTTCTCTTCCTCTGCTGCCACAGTCACTACCAAAATTATTGAGGAAGAAGACGATGCCACTTCACCGCCATATCCTTCAGCACCTCCAAGCTCTTCTGCACCGCCAAACAACACCAACAATCCTGCTACTTCACCTACTCCTCATGGGAACGAGTAGAGGCTCTATGTCTTCAAACCTTTTTGGTCATTACTGACAAAAGGGGGAGAAGCATATGAGATTGATAGTCTTCAAGCGGGTTCATATGGGCGGGTGCCTTATATTTTGCTTCGTGCTTACAACTCTCGTTTTTTGCTACATTTGGTTCTTATGAGTTGTAACACTTAAACTAGATGGTCGTCTGCTACTTATTTGCTACCTTGTTTTGCGAAGATAAATTCCGCATGTGCGATGATAAATTCCGCACTTAGCTCATTCTGCAGACGTCCATTTTCCATTATGCATGTCATTATCTTCATATACTTCACATGCATAGTGGATTGTCATCATAAGTTGAAGTGGATCTCCACAAGTACAATCTGCCATGTGCATTTGCATTCCAAAAGCAAATTAACTTATATGCACATCTTCATGGGGAGCCCTTGCAACTTATGAAGACAATTCATTATCCTTTGCAATTTCACAGATCATATTCCCCGTTGAAAACTTCAACTAGTTTGTCATCAATCACCAAAAAGGGGGAGATTGTAAGTGCATCTAGTGCCACCCCTAGTTGGTTTTGGAGTATTGACGACAAACCTAGTTGAGGGACTAATGTGTTTGTGAGAATTGCAGGATAACATAGGTAGAAGTCCCTCATGATTCAGTTTTACTACCAGAGATGACCCCTAAAAATGTATGAAGACATTGAAGTCAAAGGTGGTATATGAAGATATTCACATTGAAGACTATGACAAGAGAAGACACGATATGAAGCCTATGGAGCTCGAAGACTTAGATCTTTTGTAGTTCTTTTTCTTTTTGTGTTGAGTCATAGGAACCACCGTACTGTTAAGTGGGGTCCAAGAGAACCAGTCAGAATGACTGAAGTGATGCCTAAACCAAAAACCTATGTCTTCGAGTGAAGACTATGAGAGCGGATCTTGTCTAGAGTCGGACAAGTCAGCTGTGCTTGTAGCCCAAGTAAAGTTGCCGTGTGAGTTTGAAATCTGACCGTTGGAACACGTGTCAGTTCCTTACTGACCCAAGGTCATTTCGGACAAATCAGGTCGGGTTGCCAAGTGGCTATAAATAGCCCACCCCCTACAACCATAAACGGTTGGCTGCTCAGATTGAGAGTACGGCTTTTGTCGTCTGAGAGCAACCCACCTCGAAGCCTTTGAGAGAGAATTCCTTGCGAGGATAAAATCCCTAACCACCAGAGCCAGAGAGAATTGGGCATCACTTAAGTCTTCTTGTCTGTGTGATCTGAAGACTTATTACACTTGAGGACTGTGCATCCTCCAGCCGGTTAGGCGTCGCGTTCTGAGCTTCCAAGAGACATTGTGGATTGCCAGTGAACGAAGTCTGTGAAGGTTTGGGAGTCTACCTGGAAGACTTACCAGAGTGATTGGGCGAGGTCTATGTGACCTTAGCTCAAGGAGAATACGGTGAGGACTGGGTGTCCTGAGCTGCGTGTTCAGGACTGGGTGTCCGGGACTGGGTGTCCTAAGGTTTAAATACCTAGCCGCTCCAACCAGACGTACAGTTGTCACAGCAACTGGAACTGGTCCAACAAATCATTGTCTTCAACGAGTCACTGGTTTCATCTTCACTTCACTTTACTTACTGTTCCTCCTTGTGAAGTCATTGTATGTTTGGTCTATCATTTGTCTTCACTGAGTGACTGCGTGTTCTGTTTGGCTTCACAATATCTTCCTACCTGATCCTTACTACCTAGCTGCTATTAGTCTTTGTGCTTTCACTTCATTGAATACTTGACTATGGTTTGCCTAGTGTAGTCTACCTTCCACTGCATGGTAATAGGTTTAATTTTATCGTTTGTATTCAAAACTCCCATGTTCTGAAGACTTTCATAAAAATCGCCTATTGACCCCCCTCTAGTCGATATAACGCACTTTCACTTATCCATCCCTTGCATGTTATAGTTCATCATGAAGCTCTTGTAGCTTGGTGGCAGTGATTGACTAATTGTGTCAATAACACTATCATCCAGAAGATTAACTCCCAATTGAATCAAGTGATTGTTATACCCAGACATTCTGAGTATATGCTCACTGACAGAACTATTCTTCTCCATCTTGCAGCTGTAGAACTTATTGGAGACTTCATATCTCTCAATTCGGGCATTTGCTTGAAATATTAACTTCAACTCCTGGAACATCTCATATGCTCCATGACGTTCAAAACATCGTGGAAGTCCCGGTTCTAAGCCGTAAAGCATGGCACACTGAACTATCAAGTAGTCATCAGCTTTGCTCTGCCAGACGTTCATAACATCTGGTGTTGCTCTTGCATCAGGTTTGGCACCTAGCGGTGCTTCTAGGACGTAATTCTTCTGTGTAGCAATGAGGATAATCCTCAAGTTACGGACCTAGTCCGTGTAATTGCTACCAGCATCTTTCAACTTTTCTTTCTCAAGGAACGCATTAAAATTCAACGGAACAACAGCACGGGCCATCTATCTACAACAACATAGACATGCAAAATACTATCAGGCACTAAGTTCATGATAAATTAAAGTTCAGTTAATCAAATTATTAAAGAACTCCCACTTAGATAGACATCCCTCTAATCATCTAAGTGATCACGTGATCTATATCAACTAAACTATGTCCGATCATCATGTGAGATCGAGTAGTTTTCAATGGTGAACATCATTATGTTGATCATATCTTCTATATGATTCACGCTCGACCTTTCGGTCTCTAGTGTTTCGAGGCCATATCTGCATATGCTAGGCTCGTCAAGTTTAACCCGAGTATTCTGCATGTGCAAAACTGGCTTGCACCCGTTGTATGTGAAAGTAGAGCTTATCACACCCGATCATCACGTGGTGTCTCGGCATGACAAACTTTCGCAATGGTGCATACTTAGGGAGAACACTTGTACCTTGAAACTTAGTGAGAGATCATCTTATAATGCTACCGTCCATCTAAGCAAAATAAGATGCATAAAATATAAACATCACATGCAATCAATATAAGTGATATGATATGGCCATCATCATCTTGTGGTTGAGATCTCCATCTCCGAAGCACCGTCATGATCACCATCATCACCGGAGCGACACCTTTGATCTCCATCGTAGTATCATTGTCGTCTCGTCAAATATTGCTTCTACGACTATCGCTACCGCTTAGTGATAAAGTGAAGTCATTACATGGTGATTGCATTGCATACAATAAAGCGACAACCATATGGCTCCTGCCAGTTGCCGATAACTCAGTTACAAAACATGATCATCTCATACGATAAAATATAGCATCATGCCTTAACCATATCACATCACAACATGCCCTGCAAAAAACAAGTTAGACGTGCTCTACTTTGTTGTTGCAAGTCTTACGTGGCTGCTACGGGCTGAGCAAGAACCGTTCTTACCTACGCATCAAAACCACAATGATAGTTTGTCAAGTTAGTGCTGTTATAACCTTCTCAAGGACCGGGCGTAGCCACACTCAATTCAACGAAAGTTGGAGAAACTGACACCTGCCAACCACCTGTGTGCAAAGCATGTCGGTAGAACCAGTCTCGCGTAAGCGTACATGTAATGTCGGTCCAGGCTGCTTCATCCAACAATACCGCTGAACCAAAGTGTGACATGCTGGTAAGCAGTATGACTTGTATCGTCCACAACTCACTTGTGTTCTACTCGTGCATATAACATCTACGCATAAACCTGGCTCGGATGCCACTATTGGGGAATGTAGTGATTTCAAAAAAATTCCTATGTGCACACAAGATCATGGTGATGCATAGCAACAAGAGGGGAGAGTGTGTCCATGTACCCTCATAGAACGAAAGCGGAAGTGTTAGCACGATGCGGTTATTGTAGTCGTATGTCTTCAAGATCCGACCGACCAAAGTACCGAACGCACGACACCTCCGAGTTTAGCACAGTTTAGCTCGATGACGTCCCACGTACTCCGATCCAGCAGTGCTTTAAGGTAAGTTTCGTCAGCACGACGGCATGATGACGGTGATGTCACACCCTAGCTAGTTCATGCATTAGAGTGGTAGCATCATGTTTCACTTTTCCAGAAAAATGAAATGGGGATGATAGAACCCCTAGCACCCCCCTTAAACCAACTAGGGTTTACTAAAATCTTTTTCAATGAACCTGAAATGCCCTTCCAAAAAGTCCACCCTTTTTGTTTTGGGTTGAAACCTTTGACAAAAATGGTGCACACTTTTCTAGGACATCTTAAGGTCATTGGATTAACTCATATAGTATTTGAATTTGGGCATTTAAATGCTATAAAATATTTTAAATGCTCAAATAATTCTGGAAATAAGTGTGGGCTGTTGGAAATAATCTAAACAGAGCCTATGATTATTTTCAGGATTTTTGTAAGTGCCTAACTATTTTTAATAAAGCCACAAACTTACAAAAAAATAGAAAAGGAAAACAATTCAGAAAAGAGAGAGAGAGAGAGAGAGAGAAAGGCCACAGGCCACTTACCTATCTGGCCTGGCCCATCTGGTCCGTTCCAGTCATCACCTACCTCTGCCAGTACGTAGAGGAGGGACACCGCGACGCCACCGGGCTCGCCACGCCACCTCCCTGCCTGCCTGCCGTCGCCCGTGCCAGCGCGATGCCTCGAAGCGCCTCTGCGGCCTCCCCTCGACCCCCTGGACACCTCACTCCTCCCTCCTGCTCTCTCCTTCGCTCCCCCGAAGCCATGGCTGCCGCTGCCGCAGCCACGCCACCGTAGTTCTCACGTCCGCCGTCGTCCTTGCGCCGCCCCGCCGTGTCCACGAGCTCCGCCACCGTCCTCTCCGTCGAGCAGACTGAGCCCTGAGCACTCGTTTGCCCCGAAGCCACCGCGTCGACCTCATCTTCACCGCCCGTCGCCGGAGATCCACTTCACCGCCCCGCTTGCTCCGGCTTGTCCCCGACTCCTCCGACCCGCTCGCCCGACGCGCTGTGAGCCCTGCTACCTCCTGCTCCTCCCCGCACAGTGACCACACCGAGCTCGCCCGCACGCGCCGCCGCCTCTGCACGTCGCCGTCGTGGCCACAGCCACGCTGGCTCGATTCCGAGCACGCCATCGCGTTCGTCGCAGCCCAAGCAGCCCGTAGCACCGCTCCACGCGCCTCGCCGTGCCCCGTAGCCTCAGGTTCGACCTCGCCCGAACTCCGGTGACCGCCAAGGCCGTCGCCGACGTCGTTCCCGGCCACCCTGAGCTCCACCACTACCACCAAACGACGCGGCTCGCTCCCCGCGTCACATAGCTGCTCTCCGCCGTCGATTTGGTCGCCGGAGCACGAAACCCGCATCGCCCCGCCGCGTCTGGCCTCGCCGGCGGCTAAACGCCGGCGAGTTTGACCCCATTTGACCAGGTTTGACCCGTGTGGGCCCAGGTTGACTCCCCCCCTAGCCTATGATAGGTGGGACCGGCCTGTTAATTAGGTTAGGATTAGTGCTAACTAATTTTAGTTAGTTTAGGTCACTGACATGCGGGCCCAGGCCCCACTGACAATTAGTTAGTATTAACTTAACCCTGTTAATTAGCTGTTTCACTGACGTGTGGGTCCCACCAGTCAGGTTTGACCTGGGCTGGCGCCTTTGACTCGCTGACGTCACAGTGACGCACTGCTGACGCAATTATTTATTTTCTGGAATTATTTTTATATAGGAAATTCCAGAAAATAGCCAAAACTTCTAAAAATCATAGAAAATCAACCACAGCTCCAAATCAAACAAATTATATATGAAAATGATCAGAAAAATTCAATATTTCCATCTGTAATGGTTTCATGCATGACAAAACACTCTAACCTTGTTGTTTAGGTGAAACAAGCTAATACACTTATTATGCATAAGAACTTTAGCTTTCATTTGAATCTTTGATTCAAATGGACCCATTTCAACTTGTTTCACATTGCATTAGGCAGGACACATCATTTTGCCATGTCATAGCATGCATCATATTGTTGCGTATTGCCATGTGTTGATTATATTCTGTGTGTCTTTCGTGGTAGGTTCTGCCTCCGAGGATATCTCCGAGTATCCAACTAAAGGGCAGTACCCTACTAACACTCCATCAGGCAAGCAGCCCCATTGATCATATCGATACAATCCCATGTTCTCGCCTCTGCTCTCATTTACTGCATTAAGACAACAAAGTTTCAAACTGCTATGTGCTGCGGTAGTTGAACCCTTATCCTCTGCATGACCTGTCATTGCCACAGTAACTAGATGAAACCCACTAGCATGTGTAGGAGTTGATTGAGCCATGTATGTGTTTCCTACCTTGCTATGCCTGCTATGCTTAGAGTTGTGTCAGGTCTGGTTCATCTGGGTGATGGGCTAGAGTGAAATGATTATGTCGGTAATGTGAGGGATGTGTTGAACATGTTTTGGTAAAGGTGTCGATGAGAGGCCATGTGGGAGTACATGGTGGGTTGTTTCATTGAGGCCATCCCTAAGAACTGAGATCTGTATGTGTGATTTAAGAATCAGCTACTACCATACATTGGGCCCGAAACCAATGGACCCTCTCGGCTTCTTAATCACCCTAGTACTCTATCCAGGAGTTGCAATTAGTTTCTGGTGTTTGTAGGTTATGTGTTGGCGGCCGTGCATAGCGCTGACTCTAGGGGTGGGCTATGATGCGGTAGATACACCGTGGCCAGGTATGCCGGGCACCCGTTCGGCGTCTCGGGACCCTGTTCACATTGTTCGGGGCCGTATGTGGAAACCTTGGCCGGACTCCCTGCGGATGGAACCTGGATAGGCGATAAACCTAGACTAGAGACTTGAGTGTTTAGGTAGGCCGTGGCTGACACCCTCGTTGGGCTTCTGCTTGAAGGTTGGCGAGTACATGTCGTGTAAACGACGGTAAGTGGCGAGAGCGTGTATGAAGAAGTACACCCCTGCAGGGTTAACATCATC
Organism: Triticum dicoccoides; assembly: GCF_002162155.2. Lineage (NCBI taxonomy): Eukaryota > Viridiplantae > Streptophyta > Magnoliopsida > Poales > Poaceae > Triticum > Triticum dicoccoides. Next base: position 57,005,816 of record NC_041386.1, on the reverse strand, counting down.
TATTCGAATAGCCGCGTCCGCGGTAAAGGACCACTTGGTTGCCTATACAGTTCATAGACAAGTTAATGGTTACTACTAAAAGACTCAAGATAAGTGTGAGTACCAAGGATGGCCCTCTCACAGGATGACGTGGGAGGATCCCCGGTGGAGTATTGTGTTGGTGATTAGTGCCCTCGTGTGCGAAAACAATTTTACTAGGGTGTCTCGTAGGATAGCTTAGCCAAGAGTTAAAGCTGGCTTGTTGCAATAACTCCACCACCTTCTTGAGAATGAGCATGTATAGTAGGTTCTGTTGTAAGACTTGCTGAGTACCTTTGTACTCATGTTTGCTTTAATTACTGTTTTTAGACGACAACACTGCCCCCTCCGATGGGTTTTATGTAGACCTCGATGTCGATGAGTAACTTGCCACCCAGGTGGTGATCCTGGCCATGGAGGGCCCTATGTAGATAGACCGGCTTCGAGAAGCCTTCTTTCTTTCTAGTGTCTGTACTCAGACTATTTGCTTCCGCATGTGCTTGTATGCTTGTCTGACTTGAGTGTCGGGTCATGTGACCCCTACCTGTATGAACATGTTATGTATGGCTCTCAGGAGCCTTTAAATAGAGTACTTGAGTTGTAGAGTTTTGTTGTGATGCCATGTTGTATTTGCACATATCGAGCATATTGTGTGTATGATTGAAATGCTTTGTATGTGTGGGATCCGACAATCTAGTTGTTTATCCTTGGCAGCCTCTCTTATGGGGAAATGTAGTCTAGTGCTCCTCGAGCCATAGTAGTCCGCTACAGCCCGGTTCACCGGAGTCCTGCTAGCCCAGCACTACTGCTCAGGACACTTGACAGGCCGGCATGTGTTCCACTTCGTTCCTATGTATGTCCCTTCGGGGAAATGTCACGCGGTGACTTCCAGAGTCCTGCCTAGCCTGCTACAGCCCGGGTTCCCCGGAGTCCTGATAGCCCAGTGCTACAGCCCGGATTCACTCGCTGATGACCAACATGCTCGATGTGATTCATGTATGCCTGTCCCCATAGGTCTGTGCCGCTTTGGGTTCACGACTAGCCATGTCGGCCCGGGTTCTCTGTCATATGGATGCTAGCGACACTATCATATACATGAGCCAAAATGCGCAAACGGTCCCGGGCCATGGTAAGGCGACACCCGTGGGGATACCATGCGTGGGGCCGCAATGTGATATGAGGTGTTACCGGCTAGATCGATGTGACTTGGAATTGGGGGCCTGACAGGTGATGATGATGCTACCGACGCAGGGCTTCGCCTAAGCACCGCTACAATATGATCGAGGTGGATTATGGTGGAGGGGGCACCGCACACGGCTGGGAGAGATCAACAGATCGACTTGTGTGTCTAGAGGTGCCCCCCTGCACCGTATATAAAGGAGAAATGGGGAGGCCGGCCAGCCCCTGTAGGTGCGCCAGGAGGAGGAGTCCTCCTCCTAGTAGGAGTAGGACTCCCCTCTTTCCTACTCCTACTAGGAGGGGGAAAGGAAGGGGGAGAGGGAGAAGGAAAGGGGGGCTCCCCCCTCTCCTAGTCCAATTTGGACCAGAGGGGGAGGGGTGCGCGGCCTGCCCTAGGCCAGCCCTCTCTCTCTCCACTAAGGCCCATAAGGCCCACTATTTCTCCCGGGGGGTTTCGGTAACCCTTCGACACTCCGGTTTTCTCCGAAACCACCTGGAACACTTCCGGTATCCGAATATAGTCGTCCAATATATCAATCTTTACATCTCGACCATTTCGAGACTTCTCGTCATGTCTGTGATCATATCCGGGACTCCGAACTACCTTCGGTACATCAAAAGACAAAACTCAGAATACCAATCGTCACCGAACTTTAAGCGTGCGGACCCTACGGGTTCGAGAACTATGTAGACATGACCGAGACACGTCTCCAGTCAATAACCAATAGCGTAACCTGGATGCTCATATTGGCTCCCACATATTCTACGAAGATCTTTATCGGTCAAACCGCATAACAACATATGTTGTTCCCTTTGTCATAGGTATGTTACTTGCCCGAGATTCGATCGTCGGTATCTCAATACCTAGTGCAATCTCGTTATCGGCAAGTCTCTTTACTCGTTCCGTAATACATCATCTCGCAACTAACTCATTAGTTACAATGCTTGCAAGGCTTATAGTGATGTGCATTACCGAGTGGACCCAGAGATACCTCTCCGACAAGCGGAGTGACAAATCCTAATCTTGATCTATGCCAACTCAACAAGTACCATCGGAGACACCTGTAGAGCACCTTTATAATCACCCAGTTACGTTGTGATGTTTGGTAGCACACAAAGTGTTCCTCTGGTAATCGGGAGTTGCATAACCTCATAGTCATAGGAACATGTATGAGTCATGAAGAAAGCAATATCAGTAAACTAAACGATCAAGTGCTAAGCTAACGGAATGGGTCAAGTCAATCACATCATTCTCCTAATGATATGATCCCCTTAATCAAATGGCAACTCATGTATATGGTTAGGAAACTTAACCATCTTTGATTAATGAGCTAGTCAAGTAGAGGCATACTAGTGACACTCTGTTTGTCTATGTATTCACACATGTACTAAGTTTCCGGTTAATACAATTCTAGCATGAATAATAAACATTTATCATGATATGAAGAAATAAATAATAACTTTATTATTGCCTCTAGGGCATATTTTCTTCATTATCTTGTTCGGAAGTTGCCTCAACGGGGTCTTCATTGTCTTTGGCACCGTCCGGAGTGTTATCTTCTCCTATGTCGGTGTTTCTGTCTTTGCTGCGGCGTGATTTAGAGCGGCACCGCTGACGCCAGCGTTTTGGTTGTATCTCATGAGGTTTATCCTCAACTGGATCTTCCTTGTCATCAACACTATTCCCTTTTGGTGCATCTACCATCTATACATCGTATGATAAGGTGGCCGTCCAACGTCCGGTGAACAGTTGGTTTTCGTCCTGCTCCTCTCCGGCATCGTCGTCCATATCGTCGATGTATTTTGATCCGTAATTGAGCTTGTCGGTTAAGTATTGGACAGTGGCTATTAAGTGGGTGGGGGTGGGAAGAGGAATTCTTCGTCGTCAGCCTCCAGTTCAAACCGGATATAATTCATCTGCGAGTCCCCCACTAAGGAGAGTGTTTTTAATGAGTTAAGCACGTCGCCTAAAGGCGAGTGCCGAAAGATGTTCGCGGAGCTGAATTCAATGATCGATGCCTAATCAAGCTCGTCATGCGCGGACGCACATGGTTCGGAACTTGTAGCCAAAAACGGGTCCGGGGTTCCGGTGACATGGATCCCACTCGAGGTGGGTCGGTGTGCGGCTCTGACGCCGCTGAGTCTGTGATTTCCGTGGCAGGGTTGAGCCTCCCGTCCTCAGATGGCGCAATCTGCTCCGGATCCAGGGCTGGAGCAGTTACAGGCGCTATCCCCTAGGCATGGTCCGATGACAGATTTAAGTCATGTTCATTGTGGTGGCAGGGAGCGGCTGCCATGGTCTCGAATTCGTCGAAGATCAAGTCTCCGCGGATATCCGCGACGTAGTTCAAGCTTCCAAATCTGACCTGATGGCCAGGGGCATAGATATCGATCTACTCTAGATGGCCACGCGAGTTGGCCCGCAGTGTGAAGCCGTCCAATACGAAGATCTGTCTGGGGAGGAAGGTTTCTCCCTAGACAACATTTTTGTAGACGATTAACGGGGCCATCGAACCTCCTGACGACGACACAGTGGAGCTCTCAATGAAAGCACCAATGTCGGTGTCAAAACCGGCGGATCTCGGGTAGGGGGTCCCGAACTATGCGTCTGAGGTTGATGGAAACAGGAGACAGGGAACACAATGTTTTACCCAGGTTCGGGACCTCTCGATGGAGGTAAAACCCTATGTCCTGCTAGATTAATATTGAAGAGTATGGGGGTTACAAGAGTGGATCTACCACGAGATCGTAATGGCTAAAACCCTAGAAGTCTAGCCTATCTGATTATGATCGTCTCTACAGGCTAAGCCCTCCGGTTTATATAGACTCCGAAGGGGACTAGGGTTATACAAAGTCGGTTGCGGAGAAGGGAATCTTCACATTCGAACGCCAAGCTTGCCATCTACACCAAGGAGAGTCCCATTCGGACACGGGTGAGAGTCTTCGGTCTTGTATCTTCGTAGCCCATCAGTCCGGCCCATGTCCAACAGGCCGTACGCCCGAGGACCCCTTAGTCCAGGACTCCTGCAGCAGCAACATCTGGCTCGGGGATAACAACTGGCGAGAGCGGCACAACAGCTGTCCGTTCCATAGCGGCGGCCTTACCCCTGATGGAGGCCACCCACGACCATGTCGAGGCTGCCGACGCCTAGCTCCTGGAGGTCACCGCACAAATCGAACAAAGCTTCTCTAACAACGGTCCGCAACTCACGGCCGAAGAGCTGGCAATCGCTGAGAGCGTTCGAGCAGCCGTCCGTTCCTCCACCGCATACCTTGCAACGATGGAGCCCGTCCAAGCCCAGATCGCGTCCACCCACGCCCAGCTCATGGCAGCCTTTTCCAAAGAGATGGCGGACACGGATGGTGAGATGCTTGCCGAGTATGGTGCGATGGATGCCATGGAGCCTGTCGGTGTCAAAACCGGCGGATCTCGGGTAGGGGTTCCCGAACTGTGCGTCTAGGCCGGATGGTAACAGGAGACAAGGGACACAATGTTTTACCCAGGTTCGGGCCCTCTTGATGGAGGTAAAACCCTACGTCCTGCTTGATTAATATTGATGATATGGGTAGTACACAAGAGTAGATCTACCACGAGATCGAGGAGGCTAAACCCTAGAAGCTAGCGTATGGTATGATTGTTGTATGATGAAGTTGTCCTAAGGACTAAAACCCTCTGGTTTATATAGACACCGGAGAGGGTTAGGGTTACACAAAGTCGGTTACAATGGTAGGAGATCTTGAATATCCACATCGCCAAGCTTGCCTTCCACGCCAAGGAAAGTCCCATCCAGACACGGGATGGAGTCTTCAATCTTGTATCTTCATAGTCCTGGAGTTCGGCTGAAGGTATAGTCTGGCTACCCGAACACCCCCTAATCCAGGACTCCCTCAGTAGCCCCTGAACCAGACTTCAATGACGACGAGTCCGGCGCGCAAATTGTCTTCGACATTGCAAGGCGGGTTCCTCCTCCAAATTCTTCATAAAAGTTTGTAAACACCAAGAGTAGTGTCCAGCTCTGCAAAATAAGCTTCCATGTATTTCCATAGAGAGAATAATTTTAACACAAATCTAATCTGCTGACGTATTCCGCAGTGTGACATCACACTACGGCCAAGCCTTTATTCGAATCGTTTTTGCTTTTCCACCTCAGCGTGTTTTGCGAGGCGGTTTCCTTGGCACGTCTTGTCAAAGCAGAGATCGTGTCCCCTTTATTTACGGGATTCCCATCAATACGGACGTGGGTAACCCAATCGTGCCCGTTAGCATGTTTTCTCGATTAAAGGCGAGTCCCAAACGGTTACGGGGAGGGCTCCTGGTATTCAACCTCTTATAAAGAGACCAAGGCCTTACTCCTTTTCTCCAATCTCAAAACAAGTTCGCCTATCGCCTCGAGTTCCAACACCCTAGGCTCCAGATTCCAGGCGCTTCAGACCTTCGACAATGTCCGGTTCCGACCTTCAACGCCGATGGATGCCCTCCTCCGTCACGGAGGAGGACGTGCTAAGGCTGAGAGAGGCTAAGTTTTTGACTGCCGAAATTTCGCATAGGTTGCCTACTCAAAGGCAGGCTATTCCCAGTCCTCAGCCTGGTGAGAGCGTAGTGTTCATGTCTCACTTCCTTCGGGGTTTGGGCTTCCCGATGGATCCCTTCGTCAGGGGGATGATGTTCTATTATGGACCGGAATTTCATGACCTAGCTCCGGAATCCATCCTCCACATTTCCTCATTCATCGTTGTGTGCAAAGCGTTCCTCCGTGTTACTCCTCACTTCGGATTATGGCTCAAGACTTTTGGAGTGGAGCCGAAGATGATCGAGGGACGGCACGCAGAGTGCGGCGGTGCTGTCATAAGTAAGAATGCCGATGCTCCATGGCCCGAGGGCTCCTTTCAAGAGGAGCTCGGCTTGTGGCAACAAGAGTGGTTCTATATCACCGCTCCCCGGAGTGCCAAGTGGGTGGCGCCTCCTGCCTTTCGCTCGGGTCCCCCACCATGGCTAGCATCATGGGTCAACAAAGGATTAGATTGGGGGTTATCCAAAGATGTGCCCCTGTTGTAGGGCCGCATTAGGGATCTCTTAGAAAGAGACCTCAGCCTGGTCAAGGTGACGCAGGTCATGCTGATTCGCTGAACATTGCCCGGCAAACGTCGCTCCCTTCGTCTGTGGGAGTTTAATCCAGAGGGACCACGAGCTCTCCAGCATTTTGTGGGCACAACGCCCGTGGAGATGTATAAAATGTTCTTCGGATCACAAGCAATGTGTCCGGATTTTACCGAGGACGCAGGTTTAAGCTGCAATCGCCCGGATACTCAAGTAAGTAACCTTGTGCCCGGACTCGCTATCCGTAAAGTTGTCATAAACTCGCCCCTAAAAGAGTTGTCCTTTTAAACAGGAGTGGGTAGCGAAGGCGAAGCTGATCAGGTGTCTGGTTCCCCTTCCTGAGACCAGGCCGGATCTCGTGCTAGTCAGGATGTTGAAGATCGTGCCTTTGGAGGGAAGTGAGGGGGAGGACAAGGAAACTATGGCCTCCGTGAAGGAGGCTGCTCTGAAGGGAGGAACCGACAATTCCTCTCATAGAGGGAAGAAGAGGGCCGCCTCTGACGACCCGGAGACCATGGCCTCAAAGCGGGGGAAGAAGTCCTCCGAAGGGATCAACCCTCCAGCGAGCCGTAAGTAGAGAAAGATTTTCCTTTAGAGGGATGAGAGAAAACCTTACTTTTTATCTGAGAAGATTAACTGAGATTTTACCTTGTAGCTCGGACCTCAGTCCTTCTCAGCAGAGCTCGTCTTCGGGGGATCTTCTTCCAGAGATGATGGAGAGTGGAACGCCTCCCCCTGCCGTACCGCCTAGCAAGGCGGGTGACCCTGAGGTGTCGTCGCGGAGGGTTTCTCCGAATCCGGCAGGGGTGGAAGGTAGCCATATGGGCCCCCAAGGTTCTCTGCGTCCTGCCTTCGATGGAGGTCATAGGACGAGTCCGGCACCGTCTGGTGCACGGTCGGAGGAGCTGATGATTCTGCTGGGGCGAGCTTCTATCTCAGAGGAGCACCGTGCATTGATGGGTACGGTGATTGGACGGATTTCGTCCGCAGAAAGCGGATTGCACGAGGGTGTCAGAAGTTTGCTGACGGGTTTTGAGGTACGTTTGATAATGTGCTTCTTTGTCAGTTGCGCATAAACAAGATGTGCCCTGTGTAGATAGTAGCCCCTGAGACTCTGTGCGTTGTCAAAATTGACGGCGCGCAGAGGATCATAATCCCAGGTCTAATTTTCGCCTTTGTATTATAGGTGGCGAAGTGTCCGGCATCGAGCCGAACTGATGATTTTGCCGAACTAAAGCGGCAACTTGATGTGGCAGATGCCAACATCGTGCTCGTCGACGAGCGACTTGATGATGCTCAAGGTATGCAATTCCTTGGGCGGCATCTGGTAAGAGGAGATTTTATGCCAGTATCTTACAATGTAAGTGCTTGACGCAGATGGTGCGGCCGCCATGGAAAGTCTCCGGGTGGAACTTGCCCGAGCTAAGGAACAAGCCAGGACAAGTGATGCGGCTGCCGAGAAGGCACTTGAAGAGCTGAGAGCCGAACAGGCTGCTCAGTGCTGAAGCAAGAAGGAGATGGCCAAGATGGCCGTGAAGTTAAAAAGCGCTGCTAACCATTGCAAGTCTCTTGAGAAAGAAGACCGGGCCAGACAAACGGATTTAGAGAAGGTCGTTGTTGATGCCAAGGACGCTCGCTCTGCGATGAGAGCTGCGAAGGAGGAGCTGTGTCAGGCCGGACAGATTGCGGCTGGAAAGCCCTTTATGCCGCGGAGGAAGTTTGGTGATCCAAAGTTTGCTCCGTTGGACCGGATGTGGAGTGCAAAGGACACCTATCTGGATTTGGCAGCGAGTGCTGCTGATGCGACAGAACACTTTCGAGATCAAGAAGATCGCGAAGTGGAAAGGCTTTTCTGGTCACAGTTCCACAATCCGGAGCGTCCACTAGCAGTGGATAATCGTCTGGCTCAATGGGCCGAACTAAATAGATTGTTCGGACTCTCCATGAAGTACATCATGGGTCATCTGTGGCCGGGGAGATCGGAGCCGAAGAGTTATTTCGGCTTGGTGCAGCAATTCCTTGGCGCGGTGCCACGTATCGATGCGATGAGGAGGTCAGCGTGCATAGAGGGCGCATGGATGGCTCTTGCCCGTGTCAAGACATACTGGGCAGAGATAGAGACCACTGTTGTTGCATCCCGAGATTCGGACCAAAGCCGAGTACCCTCTGAGCACTATTTTCAGGAAGTCCTTGAAGGCGCTCGTGTAATAGAGACGCAGTGCTCGAAGGATGCTATGTCCTGATAGCATATGTAATTATGAAGCAATATTTTGATGAATTGTAGTAGCCTTTTATACTTGTGCCTGCAAGTATGTGAAACACCTCCTGTACGGCCGTTTTAAGATATACATACAAAATCTGAAAGATGGCAGTCGTTGGCTTCAGCCCCCACGCACATAGTGCGGGGGTGCTCGCAGAAGGCGCATTTTCACACTTAATCCAACTTCTTGGTCCTACAAAGGAGGTGATAGTGCAGCGAGCTAGGCAACCGGACTATAATGCTTTAACACTTGCACTTAGCCATAGGAGCTTGACAATGGGACTATTTAGGTAGCCCTGGTGGCGACTGCGCTCGCCCGAATTTGGGGTGCGTATGTGCCTGACCGGGAAACGGCCCTTCATTGATGCGGGGGAATCCTATAGATTCTGGAGAGTCATCGAGTGGTTGACCAGTCTCACGCCATATCATGACAGTCGGTTTTTGGCTTTCTCTACTGAGGTGCTCGCCTGGCTGAACCAGGGCACATTCGCAGTAGTTCTCCTGGTGCCGCCTTAGCCGACAGAGCGGAGCGTAAGGCGGCCGAACACAGGAGCCGGGCATCCCAACATTTGACCAAAATCATGACTCGGAGCTGATGCATATAAGGCCAAACTCGCGACGCCGAACACTCCCTAAGGTATTCGGTCTTTATGAGAGCGGTCTAAGTAACGCTCTAAGGTATAAGCCGCTAGTGTCCAAGTACGCGCAAGATTTCTGACGTGGCCACATGCCAAGACTCCAGCCTCCTCCTTGGTCATAGAACCAGGGGATGTGTATCAACGAGAGATAGTAAAAAAGGTTTACGCAGGGTCTTAATCAGAAAAGAATCCTTGGAACGGGTCCCTACTGCACGTATGTGCCTATGTCTCCGTTGTGCCGTATCCTGGACGGGCGCAGCACGACGTTCATCTATAAAAAAGAGAGCAACTAAGTTAAAAAAAGGGGCGTGCCGAACAAAAGTTATATGAAATAAACAAAGTGTAAAGTAAAATATGGAAAATTGATCTTTACTGTCTCTTATTTTATACGTGTGAAGCCCCTAGTACAGGGGTATATGGCCACTAAGCCTTTATCAACGATACTTTTGTGCCGGACTCGTCTATTCGTGTCAGTGGTCTTAATGACCTGTTTCGATGTTCTGGCTGGTCAAGCCATTGTATTGTGGGGCTGTTAAATCGGCCGCACAATCCTCCGCTTGGGGGAGGCGCACTTACTGCTTCCCCGTTAAGGAGATGATGCCGCGGGGACCGGGCATCTTAAGCGTAAGAGATGCATAATGCGGTATTGCGTTAAAGCGGGCGAAAGCTTCGCGTCCCAGCAGTGCTTGATAGTGACTTGAGAATGGGACGATGTGGAAAGTCAGCTTTTCGCGACGAAAGTTATCGGCAGAGCCGAAAATAACCTCGAGCCGGAGAAAACCCATGCAATGGGTGTCCGGACCTGGCGTTACTCCTTGAAAGGAGGTTTTGCTGTGGCGAATTCTTTTTGGGTCGATCCCCATGTGGCGGATTGAGTCCTGATATATCAGGTTGAGTCCGCTGCCACCGTCCATAAGGACATTTGAAAACTGGAGTCCGCCAATTATTGGATCGAGTACCAGGGCAGTCCAGCCTGGGTTCCTGATACTTCTAGAATAATCCAGATGATCGAAGATGATTGGTTTTGACAACCAGTGGCAGAATTCCTTTGGGATAGACCGTGGGGCGTGTACCTTTATGGGCGCCACACGTTTTGTTATGTGGAGTAATTTACTGTTTTTACTTCTTGTGGGAAATTCTTTTGTTTCCCGGTACTCTGCTTTTGGGGTTCGTCCTCGTCTTCGCTTGGTGTACCGAGCCCCTTGTGTTCGGCGTTGAGTCTGCCGGATTGTTTGAAAACCCAACAATCTCTGTGGGTATGGTTAGCAGGCTTTCCGGGAGTACTGTGTATTTGACATATCCTATCCAGGATTTTGTTTAGGTGGGATAGGTCGTCCCTGTTATCTTGGAGGGGCGGCTTTTTTTGATTCTGTCGTGAGCTTTTGAATCCGGCGTTAACTGCCGTGCTCTTCGGACTTTTTTCCTTAGTCCGCCGATGGTCCTTATTGCGTCGCGGTTTTCCGTTTCCATCCCTAGTTTCGGATGTACTTGGGTCGCTGGTGCTGCATCTTGCCAACCAGCTATCTTCTCCTGCGCAAAAGCGGGTCATGATGCTTGTTAGTGCCGCCATTGTTCTTGGCTTTTCTTGGCCGAGGTGTTTTGCCGAGCTGCTAAGGCTTCAGCGTCCGGACAGTCGACTATCTGATTCTTTTTAGTAAGAAATCTATTCCAGAATTGCCAAGCTGACTCTCCGGGCTGTTGAGTTATGTGACTTAGATCGTCTGCATCCAGAGGGCGGACATATGTCCCTTGAAAATTTGCTCGGAAAGCGTCCTCGAGCTCTTCCCAACTTCCGATTGTGTTTTCAGGAAGGCTTTTAAGCCAATGCCGGGCTGGCCCTTTAAGCTTGAGGGGTAAGTATTTTATGGCGTGGAGGTCATCTCTTCGAGCCATATGTATGTGGAGGATATAATCCTCGATCCAGACTCCAGGGTCTGTTGTTCCATCATATGCCTCTATGTTTATGGTTTTGAATCCCGCTGGAAATTCATAATCCAGGACCTCATCAGTGAAACATAGGGGGTCTGTGGCACCCCTGTATTTGGGTGTGCCGTATTCTGATAATGGCTTTATTGCATTGCTTACGAGAGCTTGCTTTCTTGGCCCGTAAATGGACCTGGCTGGGCCATGATGCGAATCCTTAAATGGGTCGCATACCGGCTTAAGTGCGGCGCTGCTTGCCGCTTTAAGATGGCCCTGGGGTCGTCTATCCGACTGTGTGGCTTTCTTACTTTTTGGATGCGAGGGCTCTAAGGCCTCCTCGTCGAATTCAGGCAGTAGTTTTCTCCTAGGATAGCTTTTAGTGCGGCGACTGCCGCCGTATTTGTCTGCGGTATTGATTACTTTACTCCATCTGATCCTGAGTGCATCTTCCACAGTCTCTAGCTTCCGCTTTTGCTTTTTCAGGCTGCATGCAGTTGCAACGAGCCATTTGTGGAGGTTCTTCTGCTTCATGGGCTTGTCCGGCGTAGGGTCGTCAGGAATGCCATTTTCGCCGGGGGAGGAATGTTCGGTTTCTCTATCCGGGTTGTCTTGTTGGGACGGTTGCTCTAAGGCATGCTCGTCGTCTACCGGATCATCCTGCTCTATGGCTAGGTCTTTATCGAGGCGGGGCTTAGGTCGGCGTTTATGCCGATGCTTTGATTGTTTTTCGAGAGGTCGATCCCCCTCCCCGTTTTCCTCGTTGTTGCTTCCTTTAGGGGTATCCACCATGTACACATTGTGAGATGAGGTGGCTGTCCAATGCCCTATAGGCGTTGATTCTTGGTTGTCTCCTACATCATCGTCCATACCGTCGATGTCTTCGAAGTCGAAGTCGAGCATGACGGTTAAGTCATCGACAGTGGCTACGAAGTGGGTGGTGGGTGGGTTTTGAATTTCTTCATCGTCTGTATCCCAACCTTGCTAACCGTAGTCCGGCCAGGGCTCTCCTGATAAAGAGAGAGACTTTAGAGAATTCAGGATGTCACCGAAGGGCGAGTGCTGAAAGATGTCCGCGGTAGTGAACTCCATTATCGGCGCCCAATCGGATTCGATCGGCGGGGACGCGGGGGCACGGAGTTCAGAGAGGAATCCGGCTCTTCGGAGTCACGGGCCATGCGGAGTGCGGGGCTGGAGTTCGGCTCGATCGCCTCTGAGATCGCAGCCCCTGAGGCAGCGTCTAACCGCTGATCCTCGATCGGCGCAGTAGGCTCCGAATCAATGGTCGGAACCGGTGCGTGTGCGGCCTCCCAAGCACTGCTCGGCGGTAGAGCTATATCATGCCCATCGAGACAGTACGATGCGCTTGGCTGTGGCTCGAATCTGTCAAAGATCAAGTCCCCGTGGATGTCAGACATATAGTTTAGGCTTCTAAACCTGACCTGATGGCCAGGGGCGTAGCTTTCGATCTGCTCAAGGTGGCCAAGCGAGTTGGCCCGTAGTGCGAAGCCGCCGAAGACGACAATCTGTCCGAGGAGAAAAGTCTCACCCTGGACTGCATTGTTGTTGATGATCGAAGGAGCCATCGGGCCTAAAAGCGACGACACAGAGGAACTCTCAATGAAAGCACCAATGTCGGTGTCAAAACCGGCAGATCTCGGGTAGGGGGTCCCAAACTGTCCGTCTAGGCCGGATGGTAACAGGAGACAAGGAACACAATGTTTTACCCAGGTTCGGGCCCTCTTGATGGAAGTAAAACCCTACTTCCTGCTTGATTAATATTGATGATATGGGTAGTACAAGAGTAGATCTACCACGAGATCGAGGAGGCTAAACCCTTGAAGCTAGCCTATGGTATGATTGTTGTATGATGAAGTTGTCCTACGGACTAAAACCCTCCGGTTTATATAGACACCGGAAAGGGTTAGGGTTACACAAAGTCGGTTACGACGGTAGGAGATCTTGAATATCCACATCGCCAAGCTTGCCTTCCACGCCAAGGAAAGTCCCATCCGGACACGGGACGGAGTCTTCAATCTTGTATCTTCATAGTCCTGGAGTTCGGCTGAAGGTATAGTCCGGCTACCCGAACACCCCCTAATCCAGGACTCCCTTAGAGCCCCTTCCCTAGGAGACCGTCGGGCGCGAGCTGGACATGGAGGCGGCGGCGGAGATCGACGAGCACCAGCTGTAGTAGTACTCTTTGTTTGTTTAATTAAGAGCGCTGGTCTTTAATTTGTTAGAGTAATGTTTAGGTCAGCTAGCTCTGTTTAATTGTTGAACTTCCTTGATTAAGAAGTGTGGGCATGCTGTAGTCTCCTTTGTGTACCCAAATTATGCAATGACGTGGATGACCACTGTAACCATGGAAATTCGAGACAAAATTTTTTACATTCAAACTCATCACACACGGGTTAAGTTATCTGAATCGTTTGTGATGTTCACATATCATACACAGTTCTGAATAAGGGACCATGTGTGATGACACTTCGCGCGCCAGTTTTTTCGCTAAAGCGATTTCAAATTTTCGTCTTCCGCGGAAATATCTACCTCCCCGCCCCTTACCAAAAGCCACATTTCCCTTGTTTCCGCCTTCCTTTCCAAGTTGAAACCTTCAGTCCTTGCTTGCAGCGCCGCCTCCTCATCGGCAACCCTCCTTCATGCTACTCGGCCTCGTCTATCCAGGCAGGTAATCCACACCCGACCCCCATCCTCCTCCTTCCACATCCCACATGCCCCGACCGCCGGCGCAAGCGCGTCACCTTCCACCCAAATCACCAACCCCTCCACCAAATAAGCGCCGCCCTAAGCCATGGTGCACACAGTATAGCCAGTATCTCAAGGAGCATTTGGTAGTGGAGAAGCAAATCACGGCAGCACGCGCAGATGAGGTCGCGATGGCTGCCATTCGTGCCGACCCCCAGATCTTGGAGGAGCACCTTGCCATTTGCTAGCTACGCTAGTTAAGCATGCTCGGTTTACCCATTGCGTGTGCTGCTCCTGCCTTTCCTTCACAAATTCTAGTGAATTGTGCTATCTAATTTTACCATGCAATCTGTTGCTCTAGTGTATATGTTCTATATGTCGTGCGGTGTGGTTCTCACATATTAACTGTTATGTTAATTAGTTGTCGTCTTTAGATAACTGTTTGGTTCAATTCTGCAAATGTGATGTTCAATTCTTCAGGCTGCAATTTTGTATTGTCTTTAATGTGAGAAATGAATCGAATTTATCTTTACAAAATACATGAGAAACAAATATAATTGTGTCGGGGGTTGGGTGCGACATACGCCAACAGATGGCTTATCATGGTGGGGGCGAGTAGAACGTCGCCGGTGCCTGGAAACGGGATGAGGCGAAGACATGCACGCCGGCGAATCTTACCCGGCTTCGGGGCTCTCCGGGGAGATAACACCCCTACTTCTGCTCTGCGGGGTCTCCGCATGATCACTATGGTCAAGTGTTTACACGGTTGCTCCTTGAGCTGGGTCTGGTGGTGGGAGAGGGCAAGGCTTTGCATGGGTGCCCTGGGGGGTTTATATAGGCCTACCCCTAGGGGTACAATGGTAATTCGACTGGGCGCGGCCCCAGCCGTCAGTGCCTCCGACCTTCGGCTTCTCCGCCGACTGCTGGGGCCCACCGACTGGTGGGCCCCGCCGACTAGTCTGGTACGGAGCCGACATGCCGCGTCCACCGCGGGCGGGTCTTGCCGGCTGCTGATTACTGTAGTCGTGCTCCTGATGACGCAGGCTCGGTCATGGGGTTGTGGCAACAGCCCCGCCGCCGTGCGGGCGATCACTGTGGCCACTCCCCATCTCTTCTTGATTAATGGCGCGTGGGCACCGGGGGAGGGCTCGGCCGACTCCCTCGGGCCGACTCCCGACGGGTCCGACTGGCGGTTCTCCCGCCGTCTCCCGAGGTCTCGCTGACTGGTGGGCCCCGATGCCTCCAGGCCGTACAGACAAGCCGTCGTGGGTGCAAGACCAGGTATAGTGATGCTGATGTCAGGGCCGGTTGGGCAACAGTGCCACGCCGTAGGGAGATCTTCCCTAGTACGGCGCGTTGTAGCCATGCCTGCCCTTGGTAAGGGGCGGGGAGTGGGCTTCATTGTAGCTGCGCCCCTGCCCCGTCCCCTCGATGAGGTCACGGTTTGTTGGAGTCGCCGGCCGACTCCCCAAAGCCGGCTTCTCTGGAAGTCGCCCCTAGGACTCGGCCGTGAGCGGGCAGTCGGCCGTCTTGCCGTAGACTCCCTAGGAGGCGGCTCTCTGGAAGTCGCCCCTGGGACTCGGCCATGAGCGGGCAGTCGGTCGTCTTGCCGTAGACTCCCCAGGAGGCGGCTCTTCGCCCTGTGGTCTTGAGGGGCGCAGCCTGCCCCGATGTCTTGAAAGGGTATAGGCTTCGGGTTGGCCTACCCGTGGCCCATTACTCCGACAGTAGTCCCCGAAGCTAGTGAGGCGCCGCAGACGATCGGCCGAGAAGCCTCAGCAGTTTCTCTTTCCGGGTGCTCAACACACGGTCTTGATTGACTTCTGCCGGGCTGACTAGAATGAGTCAGACTCGCCCAACTCGGACTCACTCAATTCCGACTTGCTCAGTAGTTCGAACGTCTCGGCGGGATTTCAAGTGGCGTGCTAGCTAAGCTTCCAGGCCGCCGACCATTCTTGGCCTGTCACGTGAGGGCACGTGGCCAGGCCATCCTGCCAGCCCACGCACACGACGGGACAGGCCCGTAGGCGGGGCCCGCCACTACCGCACCTAGGCGCCCCAGCGGATCCACTGCGGCCCGGTGGATGGTTGGGATTCCTGTGAAGTTACTGCGGCAGTAACTTTACGTGGATCGTGGGGGGCATGGGGTTGCGGGCACAGTAAATCCCCACGTCCACCCCCTCGGCTTTGCAGCCCATGGGGCTATAAGTAGGGGGAAGAGGGGGGCACGCGCGCCCCTCCTTCCCACTACCCCTTGCTTTCTTCCTCCTCGCGGCTCCTCGCTCTCCTTCTTCCTCTTCTCTTCTTAGCCCTACCGCACGCCCAAGCTCCGGCGATCACCGCAGCGACAGCTCGCGATGAGCTCTTCCTCTGCGGCCGTGCCTCCCTCGGTGTGCTCCGGCACCTGGGACGGTTCCGAAGTCCATGAAGACCACATCGAGTTCCTCCGCCAGACCCGTCGGCTTCCCCTGCCTCGCAGGAGGGCGAGTGGGTCATCTTCCGCTCGCACTGCCTGCGCAGGATGGGGCTGCCGGTGAGCAGCTTCTTTCGGTCGTTCATGGAGTTCTAGGGCCTCCAACTGCACCACCTCACCCCCAACATAGTAGTGCTGCTGTCCGCCTTCGTGGCTTTGTGCGAAGGCTTCCTCGGAGTCCTCCCCACCCTCAAGCTCTGGGGGGAGTTCTTCTTCTCCAAGCTCGGCACCCAGGCCGCGGGCGTGCCGGCTCAGTGCGGCGCCTTCATCGCCGTGCGAAGGACAGGAGCCGACAACCACTTCCCCTCCATCGCGCTGTTGAAGTCGGTGAAGATGTGGCAGCGGTCCTACTTCTACGTCAGGAACGTCGCCACAAGGGGCGACTGGGTCAATCTGCCGGCTTTCGAAGCCGGACCACCGGCTGGCAGACTGCCCAACTGGTCGTACCGGGCCAGGTCGCTGACGCCTGCGGGAGCCGGCGCCATCACGCGACTCCGGGTGCTGACGCTGTCGGAGGGTCTGACTGGTCCAGACCTGCTGGCCGCCTTCGTCTCGCGCCGAGTTCTCCCACTCCAAGGCCGCTCTCACCTGATATGCCAGATGAGCGGGGGCCGCGACCCGAGTCGTATGTGCACCAAGGACATGCCTCACGGAGAGGTGGCCCTTATGGTGAACTACCTCTCGGACAGCAGGCTCCCGGGGGACTGGCGATTCGGCAAGGAGCCGTACTCCCGCGCCAACCCCCCGCCCATGGTGAGTCGCCTTTCTTTTCTTTCTTTGGATTGTCTTCTTCTTGCCGAGTTTTGTTCTGATCAGTCTGCTTTTGGTTAGAATCCCCTTCTTCAACCACCAGCCGGCACCTCGGGGCCGGCCCGTGAGTTCGTCGCCGATCGAGCGGAGAGCAACGTCGACGACCCCGATCTGGGGGCGGCGGCTTTGGAAGACGACGCCAAGGGAGGAGGGGCGACAGGTGACTTCAGGTCCTCGGCTACCTTCGCCGACTGGCCTGAAGATGACGCCGAGGGAGGAGTCGCCCCTCGCCATCGGCCAGGAGCCAGCCAGCCGGGCACGGGCTCTTCTGCCGCGTCGGGCGCTCCAGGCGGCGGGAAGAAGCGCCGGGCTGTGCCGACTTTGTTCGGTAGTCGGTCGAAGAAGCCCAAGGGCTCGGCTGCGGCGACCCGGCGGGACGAGGCAGCCGTGAAGGCCATCCACTTCCGTAAGGAAGTGAAGAAGCCGCCGTTGGTCTCTGCGTAAGTATTCTGACTTCATAGTTTATTCTTTCTTCGTGGTTTGTCTGAGTCTCTGCTCGCCCCTCTTTCTTCAGGGCTCCCCTCTCTCTTGAGCGGGTTGCTGCCGCCTCCGTCATGGGGTCAGCGGAGACGCCCGCCACCACTCGGTGGATAGACCCCGCAGCCGACCTCCGGGAGGCGACGAAGCGGAATGCGCAGGAGAAGCGTAACAAAGACGAAGCCCTCTGCCTGGAGAAAGCGGAGGCCGACAGGGCGGAGGCCTCCGCTAAGAAAAAACTAGCGGAGGCCGAAGCCGCCCCCGCGGCGAAGCAGCGGGCTGAGGAAGCTGCACGCCGCCTGTCGGCCTTGCTTGTTACCCCACTGAACTCTGCGCCGCCGCCCCCGGAGTTCACGGGGCAGACTGGAGAAGCCGGCGGGGAGAACCTCGTCGAGGAGAGGGAAGGCGGCGAGCCCTCTACTCCGGGCGCAAACGTTCCGCCGCCGCCTCCGCCGCCGTCTGAAGGCGTGCAAGGCAAGTAGCCAGCGGACCCTCCGGTGCCACCGACCGAAGACGAGGCCGTGGCGAGGCTACTCCTCCAGGTCGGCTCGCCAGCGCGCCGTCGTCTAGAGAAGGCGACTTCAGCACCCCGCCCCCTGGAAGCCGGCACCGCCAGCTCGGCGGCTCCAAACGCCGAAGCGACGAGCGCCGCACCTGTTGGGTGGGTGCATGGAGGCGGCACAGGGCCGCTGAACCAGGCGCTCCTGGACGTCCAGGCGAAGCTCCGCGCTAGGGCGACGCCCTCCAGAGCTGCACCAAGGCGTTCCTAGCGTCGCGGGCAGCCGTCCGGGTATGTCTTTTCTTTGGGCCTTTGTTTTTCTTGTTCCTCTCTGTGGGGGCACGCCAGTGCACCCACTGGGTGTAGTCCCCAAGTTTTGGTCTGGCTGCTGAGCAGGCGGCCCGGAACTCCAATTGATGAACTTCTGGGTACTAACTTTGTCTGAAATCCTTGTTGCAGGATTACCACAACCTCCGCGTCACTGCCTTCAACCTAATGTTGAAGAGCTGGGCAAGCGGACCGCCGACTTGGCAGAGAGCCGGAGTAAGTCCTTCCCTCTTTTTTCTTTTCTGCGGGGGTGCGCTAGCGCACCCGCGGGCTGTAGTCCCTGAGATTCGGGCCGACTGCTGAGCAGTTGGGCCGGATCTCCCCGGCGACCTTCTTTATTGACGACTGTTGTCTTTCTTTCTTTCCTTCAGGAGCCAATGCTGCTCTTCAACAGCAGCTGAGTGAAGCCAACTCCGCCCTACTCACCAAAGGGGAGGAGTGCAGCAGGCTCGCCATAGAGCGCGATCTGCTGGCCACTCAGTTGGCGGAGCAGAAGGAGCTGCTTGCGAAGTCGCAGCGGGAGGCGGAGGAGACGGGAACCGCCCTCTTGGCCGAGTTCGCGAGCGAGCACTCTTCCTAGTTTGACAAGGAGGCGCTGCTGTCCTCCGGCTACCACGAGATTGAAGACATCGTTGATGGTGAGTCTCTCTATTTTCTTTCTTCGAGCTGCCGACTTAGATCGTGCTGATTCCTAGTTTTTGACTTGCTTCTTCGTTCCTTCGTGTCTTTTGCTGACTTCTTCCCTGGGCAGTCGCAGGCCGCTATCCAGGCCATCGAGGCCGATCGCGAAAGTCGGAGGGCGGAGGGCGCGGAGATCACCACCGATGCCCCCCGGACTCTTGATGAGCACATCTTGAGCATCGAGGCTCGCCTTCGGCCGGCTCACCGGATGCTGCGCTGGCTTCAGCGTGTCGGTGCCCAGGCGATTTCCGCCCTTTGGCCGGATATGCAGGCTCCGCACACCCCCAGCCTGACGGCCAACTGGTTGGAGGTCGCGGCTGGTCACCTCGAGGCCTGGAAGGGCTCTTCGGCCCGGGCTGGAACGCGCCGGGCCTTGGAGTTCGTCAAGGCGTGGTACCCGGGGCTGGATCTAGACCGGTTGGCCACGCTTCGGTCGAAGGCCCAGCCGGAGCTGGCGGCTGTGGAAGACGCCCTCGTCAAGCGTGCTGCGGTGATCGCCGAGTACACCAAGACGAGCATCTTCGTCCCCAAGCGGTCTGAAGATGGCGAGGACGTACCGCCGGAGTGGTTTGGGATGAACCCAGACTACGGGGAAGACTCGGTGGAGGTGATTGGCTCCAGCGTCAAGGAGGAGGACGAGGCGGAGGATGAGGGCGAGGCGGAGGCACCAGAAGACAGAGCAGACGGCCAGCCTCAGCCCGACCGCGCCTCCAGCAATGAGCCGCGTGCGACCGACCCGACTGCTGCCGGAGGCGATCAAGCCGAGGCTAGCCGGCCGACCGCCCCGACGCCTGACGCTGGCGCCTCCTCCGACCCCTCAAATCCGTCTGCCGCCTCCTAAGCTGCCGCTGTGTCTTTTGTTTTATCTGCTTCAGTAGTCTTTTGAAGAACTTGTTAAGTCGCACAATTCCACCCGCCGGGTGTATTTTGAACCTCTACTCGACAATTCGGCCAAGAGCCTATGTTATATATATATATATATATATATATATATATATATATATATGTATGTATCTTTTCTTGCTCATTGTTCTTTTGGCTGTTTTCCTTTGCCGCTTTCTCTTAGTTGCCTGTCTTGCCAATCGGACAGCCGCTTCTGCGGACTGTTGCTGGGTCAAGTGCTAGGCTACTTTGGGAAAGCAAGTACTTAGCCGATTTCAAGATTGTTTGAGCAAATTGGATAGAAAACGACAATTCGACTGTCCGAGAGTAAGTTTGCGAGAAAGGTTGGAAGCCGTCTTGAGCTATGTTTTACGCTTTGAATCCTTAGCCATTTTTCGTGCGAGCACCCATTCTACCTTGCCTCTGCCCACCGTACAGTCGCTCTGTGAGCTGCGGCTTCTGACAGAAGACGGCTTAGGTGTTACACACTACTTGTCCGGCTGCAGGAAGCATTTCATAGTGCAAGGCGGCAAGTCCCTGGGCCGACTTGTCGAGCCCGGTGCCAAGCGGCATGACAAAGAGTAACATACTTGTAGGCATAATAATTTTTTTTCATACAGACAAAAGAGGGCAGTCCCCGAGCTCGTCTCGGGGGGGCCGAAGTCTTGGTACTTTAATACAAAAGGTAGCGTGGTACATACTGCATCAACTGTAAAATCTTCGGAGAAGATTTGCATTCCATGGTCGCTCTGTCTCTTTGCCGGAGTCGCCCCTCTTGCGTGCTCGGGGCTTCTGAGCATCGATCAGGTAGTAGGAGTCGTTGCCTAGTATTTGCTGATGATGAAAGGGCCTTCCCAAGGAGGCGACAGTTTGTGCTGGCCGGCTATTCGCTGGATCAGCCGGAGTACAAGGTCGCCTTCTTGGAAAGATCTTGGCCTGACCTTCATGTTGTGGTATCGGCGCAGGCTCTGCTGGTAGATGCTGGACGCTGAGTGCCAACAGCCGGCCCTCTTCCAGCAAATCAACGCCGTCTTGTCGTTCTTCTTCTGCTTCCTCCTCGGTGTACATGGTGACTCGTGGGGAGTTGAACTCTATGTCCGTTGGGATGACGGCTTCGGCACCGTAGACGAGGAAGAAGGGTGTGAAGCCGGTTGACTTGTTTAGAGTCGTGCGCAGACTCCAGAGGACGGCTGGCAACTCGTCGAGCCAGCAGCCAGCCGAGCGCTCCAGAGGTTCGATCAACCGAGGCTTGATGCCGGACAGGATGAGGCCGTTTGCTCGCTCCACTTGGTCGTTTGACTGCGGGTGGGAGACGGACGCTAGGTCCAGTCGGATGCCCTGTGTTGCGCAGAAACGGGCCAAGGCGCCTTTGGCAAAATTTGTGCCGTTGTTGGTGATGATTCTGTGTGGTATGCCATACCAAATTGTGATATCGGTGATGAAGGTCACGGCAGTCGGACCGTTTAGTTTCTTAATTGGCTTCACTTCCACCCACTTGGTGAACTTGTCCACTGTGACAAGTAGGTGAGTTAGACCACCTCGTGCTGTTTTGAATGGTCCCACCATATCTAAACCCCAAACTGCGAAAGGCCAAGCAATGGGGATGGTCTTGAGCGCGGAAGCCGGCTGGTGCGGCTTGGAGCTGAACTTCTGGCACCCTTTGCATTTTTGTACCAACTCCTTGGCCTCTTCCAAGGTAGTTGGCCAAAAGAAACCGTGCCGAAAAGCTTTAGCGACGAGTGCTCTTGAAGCCGCATGGTGGCCACATTCGCCTTGATGGATGTCTTTGAGGATCGCCTTGCCTTGCTCTGGCTCTATGCAGCGCTGGTAGACACCAGTGATGCTGCGCCTGACAAGCTCTCTGTTGATTATGGTATAGGCTGCTGCCCGGCGTTGTACTTGCCGAGCTGAGGTCTTATCAGTTGGTAGCTTTTTGTTCACAAGGAATTTCAGGATGGGCTGGGCCCATGAGGGTGCTGCTATTTCTTCGACTACCAGAACTGCGACTTGGACGAGGGCGGCTGGGCTGGGAGGCGGTGGGCTGGAGTCAACAGCCGCTTGCTGGGATGATGAAGTCCCCAGGCCGACTGGCTCGGTCCTTGGGCCGAGTTCTGGAATCTTCGAGTCCGTCACCGCAGTCCCCGGGCCGGGCTCGACTGTGGCAGCTTTGGAGTCGCCCGCCAAAGTCCCCGTTCCGACTGCCGGAGCTCTGGAGTCGAATCCGCCGTCTTCGGGAGGAGCCGGCACAAAAATGGAGTCTAATTCTGGTGAAGGCTTGATAGACGGCTTGAGGAGGCGTTGAAGGGCGACGCCAGATGGTATTGCTTGGTGGGTAGAGCCGATTCGCGCCAAGGCGTCTCCTTGGTCGTTGTCGTTTCTTGGCACATGGAGGAACTCGCACCCTTCGAAATACCTGTTGAGTTGCTGCACGAGGAAACGGTAGCTCGCCATGTTTGCATCTTTCACGTCCCAGTCGCCAGATGAATGTTGGACCACTAAGTCCGAGTCGCCATAACACAAGATCCGGCGGATGCTAAGTTCTTTGGCAATACAGAGCCCGTGAATGAGCGCCTCGTACTCAGCCACGTTGTTGGAGGCGGCAAAATGGATTTGCAGTGCATATTTGAGCTTGTAGCCTTTGGGAGAGGTGAGGACGACGCCGGCTCCCAAGCGGGTGCGCATCTTGGAGCCGTCGAACTGCATCCGCCAATGGGTGGAGTCAGGCGCTGGAGGCAGGTACTGGGTCTCGGCCCAGTCGATGAGGAAGTCGGCCAGTGCTTGTGATTTGATGGCGGTGTGGGGCTGGTAGTAGATGGTGTAAGGAGCCAGCTCTATGGCCCACTTGGCCACTCGACCAGAGGCATCTCGGCTACCGATGATCTCAGCAAGTGGAGCCATGCACACCACCATGATTGGATGCTCTAGAAAGTAAGGCTTCAATTTCTTGGCAGCAAAGTGCACGCCATAGCACATCTTCTGGTAGTGGGGGTAGTTCTGCTTGGAGGTTGCCAGTACCTCGCTCAGGTAATATACTGGTCTCTGGACAGGTAGCGCCTTGCCTTCCTCCTTGCGCTCTACTACAATGACTGTGCTGACTACTCAGCTGGTGGCGGCGATGTACAGGAGCATAGGTTCCTTGGGAGTCGGAGCCGCCAGGATGGGTGGAGTAGTCAGCATCTTCTTCAACTGGTGGAAAGCTTCATCCGCCTTATGGTTCCACTCAAAAAAAGTGATCTTCTTCCTGAGTTGGTATAAGGGGAGAGCTTTCTCGCCCAGCCGACTGATGAATCGGCTGATGGACGCCAAGCAGCCGGTGAACTTCTGCACATCCAGCAGTCGGCTAGGTACCTCCATTCTCTTGATGGCCTTGATTTTTACTGGGTTGCATTCTATGCCGCGTTCAGAGACCAGGAAACCTAGCAGCTGGCCGGCTGGTACTCCGAAGACACACTTCTCGGGGTTGAGCTTGATCTGGAACCGACGCAGGTTCTCAAAGGTCTCCTTGAGGTCTTCCAGCCATGTTCCTCGCTTTTCCGTCTTCACCACCACGTCGTCCACGTAAACATGGGAGTTCCTGCCGAGCTGCTTGAGGAGGCACTTCTGCATGCAACGCTAAAAGGTGGCGCCGGCATTCCTCAAGCCGAATGTCATGGTGAGGTAGTGGAATGCTCCAAACGGCATGATGAAGGCGGTCTTCAATCTGTCAGCCGGGGTCAGCTTGATCTGGTGATATCCTGAGTACGCATCCAAGAAACTCAACAGCTCGCATCCGGCTGTGGAGTCTATCACCTGAGCAAACGGGTCCTTGGGGCAGGCCTTGTTGAGGCTCGTGTAGTCAATACACATTCGCCATTGCTTGTTCTTCTTTAGCACCAGGACCGGATCTGCCAGCCACTCTGGGAAGAAAACTTCCATAATGAAGCCGGCTGCTAGGAGTTGGGCTATCTCTTCTCCGACAACTCTTCTCTTATCTTCTGATAAGCGGCGCAGGGGCTACTTGACCGGCTTTGCATCAGATCGGACGTGTAACTTGTGCTCGGGGAGATCCGTCGGTACACCTGGCATGTCCTTGGGAGACCATGCGAAGATGTCCCGATTCTCACTGAGGAAATCGACAAGCTCGCCTTCCTATTTGTTGTCGAGGTTCGCACCTACGATGGCGTACCTCTCTGGGTGCTCCGGATCCAAGGGTATCTTCTTTGTCTCTTTGGCCGGCTTGAACGAACCTTCGGCTTCCGACTCCTTCGGGTCGGGCGATATCTCCGGCTGCTTGCCGGCCATCGCCACAACTCGCTCAAGGAGTCGCTTCTCGGCTGCAATCACCAGGGACTCGGCCAGCTGACTGCTCTCGGCCGTGCAAGCGGACGACTTCCGGTAGTCGCTGGCCACGGTCAGAATTCCCCTGGAACTGGGCATCTTCATCTTGAGGTAGGCGTAGTGGGGGACCGCCATGAACTTGGCCAAGGCGGGCCGGCCAAGTAGTGCATGGTATGGGCTCTCAAGGTCCACTACCTCAAACCAAATAGACTCTCTTCGGAAGTGATCTTTGTGCCCAAAGAGGACGTCAATCAGGATCTTACCGATTGGTGAGCAGGAAAGCCCAGGAACAATGCCGTGGAACACAGTCCGGCTGATCTGAAGCTGTCTCTGCTTGATTCCTAACTTCTCCATGGTGTCCTTGTACAGGATGTTGATGCTGCTGCCCCCATCTATCAGAACTTGGGAGAAACGCGCGGCCCATTTGTCCATGGCAAAGGTGGCGTCCAGTACCAAGGCGTAGGAGCCGGGACTCAGCATCACTTCTGGGTGGTCAGCCCTGCTCCAGCTGATGGGCCTCTCAGACCAGTGCATGAACTCTGGCATCTCTGAGGCTACTGCGTTCACCTCTTGTCGCTGCAGCTGCCTGCTGCATCGATCATCAGCCACACTGGTGAACACCACATAGGCTCCGTGCTCTTCAAGGTATTCGTCTTGTACTGCGCTGACTGGCCTGACTGCCGGCTGTTGAGGCGGAGGCGGAGGCGGCTTCCCAGCAAGCGGGGGTGGCAGGAGGCCGTCTCCCTTGGCGATCCTGGTGAGCCAGTGGCACTTCTGGGTGGTGTGATTCGACGGCTTCGTGCCGCTGTGGAACTTGCAAGGTCCATCCAAGGTTTGCTTGTAGGAGAAGGCCGGCAACCAGTTCGGCTTGCCGCCTTTCTATCGCTTGGGCGGAGGCTGCTCTTCTGGCTGCTGGGCTTCAACGGTCGCGACCTGTCGGCTGCTGGAAACCGGCTGCGGGGCCTTGCGCTTGTTGTCGCCCTGCTGTTGTCGCCGGCCGGCATCCGCCGCCAGAGTTCTTGGAGCAGGAGGAGCTACTTTGCCAGTCGTGCTAATTTGAATTTCCGTCTTCATGGAGGAGTTGGCCATAGCGTACTTGTCCGCTATGATCAGCAGCTCGTCAAGGGTTTCTGGCTCGTCGTAGAGGAGCTTGTGCTTGAGGAGGGTGCCTTCTCGGCACCCGGCTGTGAAGTACTCGATGGCCTGCACCTCGTGCACGCCCTCGCAGGAGTTCCGGAGCTCGGCCCAACGTGTGAGGTAGTCGCGAGTCAACTCGTCAGGACCTTCCATGCACAAGGAGAGCTGACGAGGCTTGGGAGGACGCTTGTACGTGCTATTGAAGTTGCGGACGAATGCTTCAGTGAAGTCGACCCAGCTATTGATGCTGCAGGGCTTTAGGCTGTTCAGCCATGTCCGGGCTGTGCCCTGGAGCATGAGCGGAACGTACTTTACGGCGACACGCTTGTTGCCGTTTGCTATGCTGATAGCCGTGGAGTAGTTGACTAGCCAGTCTTCTGGCTTCACGGAGCCGGTATACTTAGGCGTGTCTCTTGGGAGCGTAAACCCTCTGGGAAAGGGCTCGTCCCGAATGCGGGGCCCGAAACAAGGCGGACCCAGCTCGTCTTCTTCTTCCAGCGCCAGGGACCGGTGAAGTCGGTCGATCCGGTGGCGGGCGTCATTCTCTCCAACTCCCTCTCGGCGGCCAAGGCGGTCACCGAGAGTCGGATGGTCAACAGGCGGCAGGGAGACTCGCCTCTCCTTGCAGGGAGGAGGAGGCGGACAGTCGTCCCGTCGTTCCACTGCTCTCGGGCGGCCATCTCGGTCGCGCTCTATGGTAATCCGAGTCCGACTATGGCTGACAGCCGGCTCCTTGTCCTTTCTTCCTCGGGCACCGCCAGTCGGCGTCCGAGACGTCGCGCCTTGACCTCGGCGTGGGTCGTCGTTTGGCCGCGGCGGCGCCTCCGGCGGCAGCCGGCCTCGTTCTGCGCTGCTGCCGCGTCGAGGAGCCGCTGGACTCGCTCCATCATGCGGCGGTGCTCTTCGCCCTCGAAATTGTCCAGCTCATCCGCCGCTACCTGGGCGGCTCGGATGTTCTTCGCTGGCGTGGCATACACAGGGCGGCTAGCCCCAAGCAGGCTGGCGATGGCTACGCCGTGCTGCTGAACTGTGCCAAGGCGGTTGGGCCCTGCCGGGGCCGGCGAGCCGCCAACAGCGCGATCCATCTCCTGCTGGTAAGCTTCTGACAAGCGTCTCATGCTGGCCAGCTTCTTCGTGCCTTCAACAAGCTAAAGGCGGCGCTCTTCTAACGTCTCTGCGTCAGCATCTTCCAAAATGGGCGCAGCTAGGTCTTGCAGCGCCGCGCCAAGTGAGTCGGGCGCCCCTCTGCCAGGGGACTCGTCATGACTAATGACTAGTACCTCAGTGACGGTGCTTCTGTCGCTCTCCGTGTGGGGGAGAGGTTCGTCGTAGACCACCACATTGATGGGGAACGCGTCGACCGACGCGGTGTCGGAGTCGACCAACATCGGGTCGGTGGAGCCTACGGACTCCAAGTCTACGGCACGCTCGCCGGAAACGTGGAGTTGATCGAGGAGGCCCGCGAGGAGGTTTTCGGGGCCGCCCACGCCTGCGTCGGACGCAGATTCGTCGAAGAGGCGGACCTCGCCGACAAGTTCGGCCAAGGAGCTGGCGGCGCAGGCGATCTCAACGCCGCGTAGCGCGTCGACGCAAACTTTGTCTGGCGTGCCTGGCTGGCTGCACTCGCCAGGGAGGAAAAGGGTTCCCGTCCAGAATAGATCTCCGGACGGCGGTGCACCATGCCCCATGGTGGGCGCCAAATGTCGGGGGTTGGGTGCGACATATGCCAACGGATGGCTTATCCTGGTGGGGGCGAGTAGAACGTCGCCGGTGCCTGGAAACGGGATGAGGCGAAGACATGCACGCCGGTGAATCTTACCCAGCTTCGGGGCTCTCCGGGGAGATAACACCCCTACTGCTGCTCTACGGGGTCTCCGCATGATCACTATGGTCAAGTGTTTACACGGTTGCTCCTTGAGCTGGGTCTGCTAGTGGGAGAGGGCAAGGCTAGCTCTCTCCCTCTATCAGGTGTGGTATAGAACTACTGGCATCCAACCCTTTGCATGGGTGCCCTGGGGGGTTATATAGGCCTACCCCCAGGGGTACAATGGTAATTCGACTGGGCGCGGCCCCAGCCGTCAGTGCCTCCGACCTCCGGCTTCTCCGCCGACTGCTAGGGCCCGCTGACTGGTGGGCCCCACCGACTGGTCTGGTACGGAGCCGACAGGCCGCGCCCGCCGCGGGCGGGTCTTGCCGGCTGCTGATTACTGTAGCCGTGCTCCTGATGATGCAGGCTCAGTCATGGGGTCGTGGCAACAGCCCCGCCGCCTGGCGGGCGATCATTGTGGCCACTCCCCATCTCTTCTTGATTAATGGCATGTGGGCCCCGGGGGAGGGATCGGCCGACTCCCCCGGGCCGACTCCCGACGGGTCCGACTGGCGGTTCTCCCGCCGTCTCCCGAGGTCTCGCTGACTGGTGGGCCCCGCTGCCTCCAGGCTGTACAGACAAGCCGTCGTGGGCGTAGGACCAGGTACAGTGATGCTGATGTAAGGGTCGGCTGGGCAACAGTGCCACACCGCAAGGAGATCTTCCCTAGTACGGCGCACTGTAGCCTTGCCTGCCCTTGGTAAGGGGCGGGGAGTGGGCTTCATTGTAGCTGCGCCCCTGCCCCGTCCCCCTCGATGAGGTCACGGTTTGTTGGAGTCGCCGGCCGACTCCCCAAAGCCGGCTTCTCTGGAAGTCGCCCCTGGGACTCGGTCGTGAGCGGACAGTTGGTCGTCTTGTCGTAGACTCCCCAGGAGGCGGCTCTCTGGAAGTCGCCCTGGGACTCGGCCATGAGCGGGCAGTCGGCCGTCTTGCCATAGACTCCCCAGGAGGCGGCTCTTCGCCCTGTGGTCTTGAGGGGCGCAGCCTGCCCCGATGTCTTGAAAGGTTATGGGCTTCGGGTTGGCCTACCCGTGGCCCATTACTCCGACAATTTGCTATATTTCCAAGTTGTCAAGCATGCTTGGATTGGTTATACATTGTGCAATGTAGTGCTCAATTAACGTTTGGTTCATTTGTGTTGTGGTGTTTAGTTAATTGTTTGGTTCAATTCTGCAATGCTATGTTCAATACTTGTGGGTGCATTCTGTTATTCTATACCATGTGAGGAATAAATTGAATTTGGTTGTAGTAAATACATGATAAACAAATACAATTGCTACAATTGGTTGTAGTTAACTGTTTGGTTAACTGTATGATCTTCTATTAGGAGTATGTTATATTGTGCAATGTGGTGCTCAGTTAATATTTGGTTCTTTTGTTGTGGTGTTTAGTTAACTGCTTGGTTGAATTCTACAATGCGATGTCCAACTATTGTGGGTAGAATTTTGTATTGTTGTGCATGTGAGAAATAAATCGAATTTGGCTGCACTTAATACATGATAAACATACACAAGTGTTATATTTCCTAGTTCATAATCATTCTTGGTTTGGATAAATTGGTTTTCCATGTGGCTTGAATTAATCTGATGAATCTGCAATGTGCTTATTTTTCATCAACATATTTTACTGATAGCATGCGAACCCTTACTTAACCTGATGACTAACTACCATATATTTGTCGCAGGGAAACAATGGGAAGCACTGAGGTTTACGATCGAGGTTAGCACGTGCATGGTCCGTTGTCTAATAGCACATTATTGTGCAATTGCAGGAACCATTCTAATATTTCGGTTTTTAACAATTTGGTCTTGCACATGTAGGTCCTGCTGTCAGAGGTTTTGACCCACTGTTTGACCCTTTTTGCATATGGAGAAATGAGTTGTCCGTGAATATCAATCAAATCAAGAAACTCAGAAAGATTGTTAGGATAAAGAAATTAGCAACAAAAAATAACAAGATCTTTCTCTGCACAATGACGAAGACATCAGTTCACTACAAGATGGTACTAACTATTATACCTTGCCTTTTTTATTCATTTGCCCCATTTCCAATATAGAGAAGATATTTATGCACATCCTTGTTTTCAGGCCTTTCCAAAGCAGTTCACTGATGATTACCTTGATACGTCTCCAATGTATCTTTCATTTTTGATTGTTCCATGCACTACAAAAAAATACACTTCCGTGATGATACGTGTTTGTCACAGTAGGTCGCGTTTTTTGTCATGCATGTACATCCATGACAAATTTATGACAGAATCAAGATAGTCATATCTGTCCAGTCATAGAAGTGTTCCATGACATTACCAAAATTATGATCATGGAAGTGACCACTTCCACGACGATAAATCGCGCGTCACAGAAGTGCTTTCGTCAAGGGTGACCGACACGTGGCATCCACCGTAACGGAGCGCCGTTAAGCTATCGGGTCGGGTTTTGGATCCGATAAGCCGTTAACATCCCCGACCAATGGGAAATTTCCACGTGTAAAATTCTTATTGGCCGGACAAAACATGTGTCAGCTCGTCAGTGGTCAGATAGGCGCCTATGATACATCGACACGTGGCACGACCCAACAGAGGCCCATTCCTGTGAAAAGGCCGACCCGTTTGACTTGGTCAAAAGGTGGCGGGCCGGCCCATGTAAAGCCTGTTAACGGTCTGTTCGCATATAGCCCATTTACAGCCCGCTAACCCAAGGCCCATTACGCCCTATCCGAATTAGGCCCAATAGCGTCATCTGGGCCACCCAATATGATTCCAGCCCGTTTTCACTTCTGGCCCATGTATGGCCCATGACTTCTTTCGGCCCATATGAGGCCCTATGTAACTCTTGGCCTACTAACGGCCCGTGGTGAAACTGGCCCATAATGAACAGTGTATCACTTTACACCCATTAACGGCACGTGGTGAAACTGGCCCGTAATGAACAGTGTATCACTTTATACCCATTAACGGCCCGTTATTCCGTGGGGCCGTTTCTAGCCCATGTTATCTTTAGGCCTTCTCAGAGCCCATTTATTCTTGGGCTCATTTACAACATTCGTTTACTTACGACCCGTTACTGTCATTTTCTGCTTGTGGGCCAAATTCAGCCCGTGGTTACAGTCGGCCCGTTTGTGCTCCGTTAATACGTTGGGCCGTTTTCATAGCGTCATCAAATATGGCCTATTAACGATGGCCCGTTATGGTAGGCCCATGAACGGACGATTCCAACTCTAGCCCGTTTATGGCCATAATGCGGCCTGTTTATTGGCCCATGTTTGGCCATCGATCATACTGCCCGTATAAGGCCCATTGATGATACGGCCCATAGAAGGCCCATTGTTTCTACGGCCCGTAGAAGGCCCATTGTTTCTACGGCCCATAGAAGGCCCACTATTTCTACGGCCCGTAGGAGGCCCGGTGTCACTACAGTAAATATTAGCCCATGGTTATTGTGGCCTAGTTTTAAAAAATAGGTTATTGCAGCCACTAGCAAACCGCGGAAAAAGAACTACAATGACTAGAAACAAACAAATAAACAAGACATCAAGGAAATAAATAAGCAAGCAACTTACGCTAGGCTATCACGACTATCACACATATTACATCCACTGGGCATCAAAGTTCGCCACCAGTGCAAATAAAGGCGCCGATAAAAGAATATACAAAACTGAGAGCACTTCAGAAGGCACTAGGCCTAGCTAGGTCACCCCCCCCCCCCAACAGCTGAAGAAGCTGAGTAGACCTCAGTTGTGTCAACGATAGATGCATCAACACTAGATTTAAGGCATGATGGTGCGCACGGCAGTCCTCTGACATCTTCATTGCATCTTTGACTTCAAGTCGGAGCTGAGCTGGAGCAAGCCTTTCCGCGTTAAGTTGAGACTGAAGAAGTCGAACTGATTGAGGCAGCGACCGCACAGAGGTTGTCTCACACCTGCTGGTGAGTAGCTTCAACTCACTGTCTTCATCAAGACAGGACCTTGGGGTCATCTCGCTATCCTCAAGATGGTTTGGCTCAGTATCTTCCCTAAAGTTCTGCATGGCATAAGAGATATGAGTTTGAAAGAGAAACAAGGAGACACGTAACAGGTTTCACAATTATATAAGCAAATAAATGGATCTGTTCTGCATAAGGAACATGTTTTTACAACTACAATTTGAAACTGGTAGTTGTTGCAAACATCCAATCAGATTTAAACAGCAAAGCAAACAACAGTGGAGGAAATGATGCCTATCCAAATCTATACTAGAACAAAGTTTGTAGGCTTGAGAAGGATGAAATTACATTACATGTTAACACGGGTTGGACAAAGCCCTTCTCCATGTTGATGGAAGGATAATTCAATAAATTCCCCAAAGAAAATTCTTTATAAGCGTTGCCATTATTCTACATTTTGCAAAGAGTAAATATAGATCAAATAATATTGGAAGAAACAGAGGATAATGAAGCTCAGGTGCGGACTGATGATACATAATCAAATAGCAATTAATTAAGTACAGCGTTACAAGGCAAAAGGGAGAGAGGTACTGACAAGAGCAATGCAGAGCCCATTATTGTTTTGAGATCGTATGATCCTTTGAGCAAGGAGATTCATCTGAAATTAGTTTTCATACAAGATAGAAGGTAAGGCACAAGCAGAAATTTAGGAGTTCAAAATTTGAATTGATATCATAGACAGTACCTGACGCTGGGCTCCCAGCAGTTCTAATAGGGGTTTGGCCACTGGAGTAGGGGTAAAGTGTGGTACAGTTGGGCATGTGTTTTCTATGGCTGCTGATCTATCTGATTTAACAGGTATCACTACCTTTTCCAAATACCTAGTTTGTACTCCTTGACGACCTGCACTCACCCTCTTCCTTTTGGACACCTATTACGAAAGAACAATATTTGACTGGAAAAACATAGTGTGACGACACATGGAATAGGTACAGAAAATGGATAGGTATGGCATATACGCATATATGACGCTTAAACTAAGCAGATGGTGTAAGAAAGTAGAAGTAATGCAAGAGGTCAGAACCAAAATATATGCGACCAATACAACTTGCAAAGTTAGAGCAAGCACCTTGATGGGTGAATAAGATAGGCCATCCTCCACCATGCCAAGTTTGTTAGGCAGTGGATCATTCCGCAATATTCCTCTCATGCGCCCATTCTCATATTCATTTTCATAATGTTCAATATCTGACATGCATGAAAACATAAAAACAAGTGAGATTCTCTTTGTAATGCAGAAGTGATTCTAATCCAATACTGCCTCCCTGTAAACCCCTTTGTGCTATCTCTGCAATTCTTTTAAAAGATGCCATGCATGCTGTAATTTGTTGTGTGCATTAATATAATGTGGCCTACTACTCAAAATATGAGAGCTCCAGAAGTGATGACACTTCGCAGATGATAGCTTCAACATATAGTAAAGAAGAACAAGTCGACCTGACCTGACAGATTCAAAATATACTAAGGGAGAACAACTCGACCTGACCAGTCGACTGCAAGAGAAGAGTATCATCTTAAAAGAAGAGCAGAAGAGCAAGCAAATTGAAGATATTACAAGTCTTTTAATAGAATGTCAGTTGGCCACCCATGATGAACCAGAACGCACAGAGAAATACTATTCTTTCCGGTCTCTCCATATGTGGCTCACATGCATTTCGAAACTAAAGTAGGAACATTTAGCTAACCAATTAAACATCTCTTAGTTTTACTAATATCAGCAATAATGTCAGATATGAATTTGTACAAATAAGCTTGTTTAGCTCGATGGGTGGAGCAGTGCTATTATGACACGAACCACGTAGGATGATTGTGGTCATCATAAAATGGGGAAAACATAAGCATGATGAGTACAGTGTTGACCGTGGCAGTGGGATGGCAGATCTGAAGCTGCAAACCGCGCAAAGGTTAGTTAGCAACCGATGTTTGCTTTGAAATAACAACTAAGATTTGGTATGGACAAGAAAGTACGGTCAACAAGTGACAAAGAAATGCAATTGTGCTGTCTCTCTATATGTCGCGACATGCATTTGGAAACTCAAGTGGGACCTTTAGCTAACCAATTAAATGTGTCGGTTAACTAATATCAGTATCATATCACAATCATATTTGAACAACTAAGCTTTCAAATTCTGAGTGTTGTGTTGTTTAGCTTGAAGGGTGGAGTACTTCTAGTACGACAGAAAGCACCTACGCAGATCATAGTAGAGTAGATAAAAGGGAAAAACCCTAAGCATCAAGAGAAAAATTAGGAAAGTGGAACTAGCTGGACCAGTGGGTGGCGCACATGGTTTTCGAAACGAATATAGGAACATTAGGTGATCAATTAAACGTTCTCTGTTTTAGTGATATGAGAATCATATCAGATTCGTATTTCAACATGTAAGCTTTGGTTTGAGGTCTTAAGGAGCAGTGCTAGCACGACACGAAGCACCTACGATGATGGTAGTGAATATAAAGGGGGGAAACCATAAGCTTTACGAGTATAGTGCTCGTGCCATGGCGGATCTGAAGGTGCAAACTGGACAAATCTACTTCGCAACCAATGTTTGCTTTCAACTAGCCACTACGATTTGGTACGGACAAGAAAAGTACAGTAAACAAATTATGATCTATTTTCCAGGTGAGATCAATAACTTAAGCACATATGGAAGAGTACCACCTCTCTTGCGATGTCGTGTAGGCCTATGCTGATCCGTTGAGGGTGCTGCGGGTGCGATGGCTATCGGCGGCGGGGAAGAAGACTTTAGATGGCAGATGGCCGTGTCGGTGGATATATCCTGTTGCCGTGGACAAGGCGGTCGTAGGAGCGGCAACAGCAAGGTGTACGACGGCACCAATGAAGCGAGAGGAGGCGATGAAAGGATCCTAGACCAGTGCCGTGGATGAGAGACGTCCATCTCTTGTAGTGGACGATGGGGTAGGGGTAGCGGCTCTGGTAAGGTGGAGGATGGGGTGGCGGACGGAGGAGGTTGGCCGTAGTGCGGAGGTTGTCGTGCCGCCGACGGTGTATGAATAGGGAAATGGAGGGGAGGGGGGATCTCAAACTTTGGGACGCGCTTCTCTGAAATGGGGGAAAGTTACGAACTTATCCCCCGTTTAAAATTTTGGACATCGCGTCGGTTGGGGATAGGACGGTAATCTCGCATCTCCCAAATATTTGCCGGTAACTATTGCGGGCGAGGAGAGGGTGTTTTGCCGCCCACGGTTGGCGCCCATGGTGTATGAACGGGGCTGACAGGTAGGGCGGTTGTGTCACGTCTGATGGAAGTTACACATCTGTCCCTATTTAAAATATTAGCCTACATCAATTTCGGGCGAGGAGAGGGTGTTTTGCCGCCCACGGTTGGCGCCCACGGTGTATGAACGGGGCTGACAAGTAGGGCGGTTGTGTCACGTCTGATGGAAGTTACACATCTGCCCCTATTTAAAATATAAGCCTACATCGATTTCGGACGAGGAGAGTTTGTTTTGCCGCCCACCATGTATGAATGGGGAAATGGAGGAAGAGACACATGTCTTTCGGACGAGCTTGAATCAAATGTGTTTTGCCGCCCATGTTTGGCGCCCACCGTGTCTGAATTGTCTCAGAGGCCGTCGTGTCACGTCTGATTGAAGTTACTAGTCTACCCCTATCGACAGCAGTGTAAATCCTATCGATAAGGATGTCAAGTGTCACGGGTAGACAGTAATTTCCATCTCGCAAACACTTGCTTCGAGCATCCCACAAATTATAGTTGGTGTTTAGCCGCTTCATTCAAAACTTGGGAGAATTAGCATTCACATTTGCCCTGGGACCTGGCAAACTAAATTCAAATCCAATTTGTATTCGATTACGAATATCCACAGATAATTGTACATTTTGTTATTTATTTCTTCAAAACCACAACAAAGATTTATTCCACCTTTATATATGATTATGATTTAGAAATGCCGTGATCTTCGAATTTAGTAGGTTGGATACACTCTGAGTCAAACAGTTATTTCATCCAATACAATATGCTCACACGACAAACAGTTCACCTTATGTCAATCATACAAGTTCTGAGGATTACCTCGCCTAAAAAATTCGGATCATTCCAACACATGGACAACATAGGGGGTCCTGCAACATAATCCATTCAGAGACATGACACAACATGCAAGTACAATAATCTAATGAAAATTTCAACTGGTATCTAAAGAAGAACCGGGATTATCTTGGGCTTCAGATAGCAGAAATAGCAGGACCTCCTCCGTCTTCAAATGCAACATTCTTACTTCCTCCAATTCTTGGGTTGCTTGCATAATGTGTGCCGCTAATTCCGTAATTTCCAGCCTCAAGATAAATATTACCTCATTCATGGCAGCCACACCATCTCTTTCTGCCTCTAGTAGAGCCTCAATCACTATAATATTTGTGCTCAGGCTACTCTCCGGCGGTGTTGCCTCTGAACTGCTACCATCTGGTAACATGGATGGCGCACTGCTTCCACAAATAGATTCTGGGGTTGTACATTGTGTCCTAGTGTGAACGGCATCCTGAAAGGTTTCCGCTGGACATCAGTAAGAGATAGTTATCGTATGATCCAGGCAGTAAGCTTACATGGTAAACGATGGACGAATTATTGCCGAGCATGGCAAACTATATTTAAATGGTTCGAAGCAGCATCAGCCGAAAAGAAATTAAAATGGTAAGATGAAACTAGGGATGTAAGTGGCAAATAAACGAAATCCGCCAGTCCCATCTAGTTAGTTTTTGCTACCTCCCTAGTTCATTTTCCTCAAAAAAACAAAAACTCTTTTGAACTATCATACCACTAGTGGACTTTAATCGGGATTAAACCGGACCTAGTTGACATCCCTAGTTGAAAGGGAGTGTACAACCGCTATATTTAAGTTGCCAAGGCATCTAAGCAGTTGAAATAATCTGAGAAAGCACTTAACAGTGTAGCCTCATATAAACTACGAAGACAGTCTTGTGATGAAGTTGAGAGAAAAAGTTAAGGACTCAAATGAAATAGGCATGCATTTCTTTACGATAGTATAACAGGCACTGCTGACATATTGGCCAACTCAGGTATAGCGTAACAACAAATAAGCATTCGAATCAAGCAATACAGCAAAGCAGACAACTGAACTATCTGTAATTTGGTAGGATTACACGTTGAGGGCACAAGCCAAGAAAGCAGCCCACTCGCATTACATTTCACATGTACTAAAACACACTGGCTTACCATATGTTGCTGTGAAGCCTAGCTGCTGTTGCAATGTTCTTTGAAGATATCGTCAGCATCCCGTGGTTGCAAATCTAGTTGTTGTAGTTTATTCTACACCATCTATTTAGGTAAAATTAATTTTAATCGCATGCACTGGTCCAAATTGATCATCAATGGTTCATCTAATCTAATTAAAGAAGGGTGTGTGCATACACGACAATACTCCCTCTGATTCTTTTTACTTTGCGTATAACTTTTTCTCAGTTTTCTCGTATTAGTCTGCGCGTTGCCGATTCCTAGCACTAGTTTCCTTTTGTGCCCCGCCCCATCCGCCTCTGCCCTAATTAATTGGCAAATTAATCCAGAAAAATTAAACTAGTGCCCTCCTTGGTATGCGGGTCAAGAGTTATGCGCAGAGTAAATAGAATCGGAGGGAGTATATCTGCTTCCCTCTATTTTTATGCTTGTTTGAGGTGCCAGCCCCAAAAGAACAAATATTTTGCTTGATGGGGTTGGCAGCTCCATAATTAACAGAAGCATCAAATTAGTCATGCAACTTGGAAAGATCAAGAACACACAAACAAGTAATGAACAGAGGCTCGGAGCAGTGATGTAATAGCTAGCATCAGAAAATGTAGGGTAAAACGAACAAAAAGCAGCGGAACCACATGCTAGTTTGCTGATGTGTAATTAAGCATAGAGAACAGTAAGCAGTCCGATGGAACCAACAGGTGGCATCGGAACAAAACTAAAGCATATTAACTATATGTGCACTGGTATGTAATTTAGCACATGTAACATGTTCACTGCCAGAAGTATGGCCCTATAGGTGCAAGCAGAATAACGCGTCTCATGAAAAACTGAATGATGCCCTGAAGAAATGCAAAGGTGTGGTGCTTATGCTAGGAAAGTGAACATAGGCGTCGGCCGTTGGATAAGGGTACCTGATTCTCGGTGGCGTATGGGTATCATTGTCATACTTGATAGCTAAGGATCATCGATGGTGCTCGTGTTGCGGTTGAGTTTGGGCTGGCTGTCGCCGTCGCTGAAGCGGCTCCAGTGCTACGGTTGTGGCGCCTGTCGACATACAAGAAAGCTCATCTATGGTAAGTGAACAGTTGCATGATAAAGAGAAAAATCGAAGGAGTACAAATCGAAATAACCTGATGAGGCTGCGGCGTCGGTCAAGCAGGGCCGGTGGAGTTGAATATGGCGTCCGTGGAGCGGGTCCGGTGCAGTGGACGAAGGCTTCGGCAGGCGCGATGTACAGTGCATTCGGTGAGCCGGATTTGTTGCGGCGGAAGAGGGCTTGTATGAAGGGCTAGCGAAGGGGCGGACAAGTGAGTCAGTGAAGGGCCTACGCTGTGGTGGACGAGGGTGCCGGTTAAGCAGATCCGGTGCGGTGGACCATGATGGCGGTCAAGGAGATCTGGAGCGGTGGACAAGGCAGTCGCTGAAGCGGCTCCGGTGAAGTGGTGACTTGGCAGTTGGGGGTTCCAAGGTGCGGAAGGTAGATCCGACGGGGTGTGAGGTCCACCGCTGCGGCGGAGGACTAGATTCGGCGGCTTGCCGTGGTTGGGGGGTTGGGGAGGGGAAGGGGAGGGGCTCTGGGGAAGAATGTTGGGGGCAAACAAGGGAAAACAATGGAGTTACCAAAGCAGCCCTTTTCCGTTCATGTGGAAGGGGTAAAACAGGAATATCGCAGGGCTAAACTTTCGGGCGCGTGATATTTCGATGTGAGCGGGAAGTTTGAAAGCTTTTGGCGCCTAAAATTATAAGTATTCTGCTCTCATACGGCCGACTATGATATCATGGCCGACAATTTGTTTGTTTTGCACGCAAAAAAAATGTGCAAGTTTTGAAAATCAATGTCTCCAACTCGAAACTTAGATATTCCATTCAATTCAAATATGGATCATTGAGCTACTACAAGCAAATACCATCATATGGTCCAATTCAAATGAAATTCCAAATGTGTTTATCCTAAATATGATGACAAAAGCAAAAATGTGTATGTGTATGAATAAAGTGGATGATTATAAAGTTTGAACATGCCCGTATGTGTATATCTCTATGTTTGATATATGAATTTGAAATCACGAAATCCCGGCTTAAAAATGTACCTCCGTTTAAATGAATTACAAAAGCTAATGATGGAGTAGAATTCCAAAATTCCAATCTTAGGTTTGTAATTCTGGTACATCAAGGTATATCACGCATGTTCAAAAGTATCGTTATCTCATAGTACAAACTGTGAAACAAATTGATCAACCATGAGTGCACAATATCTCAATTACGCTAAAGTCCCTCAAATATAGACACCTCACTCTTTATCTAAAGTCAACCCCCCCCCACCACACACACACACACAGAGAAGTCGTTCTCTCCCCCAAACACCAACACACGAGCACATTAACACCCCTCTCTCTTGTAAAGTCCGGACCCCAACATAGGTCTCTATCACTTTGTCTCTCGGGCATGCAAACATCTCTTCCCTCACTCTCTAGGTCTCCCGCTATCTCTCTTACCCAAGCACACGCACTATGTAGAGTGTATATTTCCCATACACACAAAACGTCGCCCCCAAACGTCTAGCTCCCTAGTCATGTGGTTCTCGCGCACTCACCTCACACACCACCCCCACTGCAAACAAGCACACTTTGTCTCCTTGTGAACCACTCTCCTTTTTCTATCTCTCCCACATGCGGACCTGCCCTAGCTCCTTCCCTGTATACATATATGTTGTGACTCTTTGCATAGCTCCCTAATGTACAATCGTTCTCGATTTCGCACATTGTTCTCTACACCATCTATTCTAGCTCTCTCATGAAGTCCCTATCACACACACGATGACTCGCTTCCCTTGCGTCTCCGTTCATAGGCCAATTTCGGACAACATCAACATTGTCTCCCTATCTATATGCCATTTATGGACACAAACAACCCCTCTCGCCCCCTCTCTTCATCTCTCTCTCTCTCTCTCTCTCTCTCTCTCTCTATCTCTCTCTCTC
The DNA here is from genome assembly GCF_002162155.2 of Triticum dicoccoides. Taxonomy (NCBI): domain Eukaryota; kingdom Viridiplantae; phylum Streptophyta; class Magnoliopsida; order Poales; family Poaceae; genus Triticum; species Triticum dicoccoides. Next base: position 56,966,338 of record NC_041386.1, on the reverse strand, counting down.
TCTCTCCGTCGCTAGCTCTCTCTTTCTCTCGCTCTCACACCCCTCTCCCACACACACACTCGATGTCTCTTCCAAATAGTCTGCTCCCCCGCCCGCACCCATGCTATCTCGCTACTACACATGTCACACCATTCCCCCTTCCCTTATACTAGGTTTACATCATCAGTGGTCTCTCTACTCCACGTACACTCTCTCCCTCTCGCACACAAACGCGTGCACAAACACACACAGACACGCACAAACACCCATTTACCTGGATCCTCATCTCTCCTCATGTCTGCATGTGTATCTCACACACTCACTCTCTAATTATGTATATGTGTCTCCACGTTACACAACACAAAGCCCCATGTACATGTCTCTCTCTATCCTCCACACACATAGACACAAAGAATCTTTTATCATTGCCTCAGTCTCTAACACATCACATACGCACTCTCTCTCTCTCTCTCTCTCTCTCTCTTGCAAACACGCTCAACAAGGGTTTCCCCGTGAATAACTTACCGTCTATTCATCAACAGTCGTGGCAGTACGGCAAACACGAGACGTGAAAAAGAATAAATCTACACATGCTTAAACCACCTAGTATGACTACTAGGACTAGAGCAAGACAGAAAGCGCGCCGCGTCACCCCGTCCTTGTCGGCGACGGGAAAATCTTTGTTTTACACAGTCGAGAAGTCATTCTGCTAAGGCCCAACATGCCGAGGCGTTGAATAGAATGTAGATGCTAGTTTACGGAAGCAAGTATCGATAATACGTTTGTATCTCCATACTTATATTTCTTCTCTTATAAAAAAACCGAGTTGGTGATGATGGTACGTGTGCCATCTTGCAATATAGACCATCTGATCTATATCTGACGGATGGAAATTAAACTAAAAGATACCCGCACCCCTCTCCACATTTGCAGACAAGGCCTTCCCTCGTTCATCCTTATCTCCAACAAACCTCATTGTTGGGCAATTAAGAAAGGAAGCCTCTGGAACAAATTGGCCTAGTGGCTGCTGCTGGCGTCGTCAATCCCCATGCCTCCGCTCAGTTCGACCACCAACCACCACCACACCCCACTCCTCTTCACCTTATCTCATATTTCTTGAGATATCATTAGTTTTTAAACATGGGATTACTCCCGCAAGGGTCAATCACAACAAGTGTTTTAAAAAATGCATCTTGATGTTCCGTGCAATTCACGGATCTTGCTAGTACTCCTACACAAGACTAAGTTGGTGATGCTGGTGTGTCTGCCATCCGTTGTTTCTGACCATTAGATCTACATCTAACGATTGTGAGGTAAGTTGTTGCCTTTTCTCACCAACATCCCACTTGTCTACCAATTTGCAGAAAAACCCATAATTAGTATCTTAAAACCAACCACATCCCTCCCTGACCTCACCAAAACAGCCCAAGGAATATTCTAATTGAAACATAATATATCTCTAGTGACATATGTATATCAAAATTAGAGTGTTTTGTACCAAGTTTGTGAATAAGTATTATTCTAATTATGATTCGTTGCAACGGACATGAACATTGCTAGTATTTCCAACCATGCATTTCTTTTCCTAGTATTCCATAGTTTCGAGTTTTCCATCAAAATATTAGTCACTCATGGTTAATATTTACTTTCAATCATGTACACATATGCACTATGTAACTAGCCTTGCTTATTGGCTTCCAAAGCTTAACTTTCACTCCTACTTACAATATGTAGAGTATATAACAAAAAACTAACACTTTCAACCAGCCCTAGGAGGAATCTATTGTACAAAAAATAGCAAAAACATACCCAAAATTTCTTAATCCACGCCAAAAACTACCTAGTACTCCTACCGATTAGGTTTGTTTAAACCCATTTATGATAGGGTTGGCCCACATGTCCGTGCTGATGAGGCAGCTTAAACCAACACATTTTTTTTGGCCGTTGACATGAGGGACCCAAATCTGACCTTCTATCCTGTTATTCCCCCTCAAATCATTATTTTTCCTGAACATTACTTCAAACAGTACTGATGTGTGTCCGTCGGTGGTGCCGATGATGAGCGAATTGGCCGCCGCTCCGCCGGACGGGCCGGATGCCGCGCTGGCCTCCGCACGGGTTGGTAGGCTGGCCCGAGCATGACTCACGAGCGAGCAAGCCGCCGCGCTGGCCTTCGCTCGGGCCAGATGGCTGGCCTTAGCGCGGCGCGCGTGAGCAAGCCACCGCGCTGCCTTGCCAATCTAGCTAGCAAACCTTGCAGACATGCAGCTGGACGGAGCTATCTTCGCTAGCTAGCGGCCGCGAGCGCCGGACGGAGCTGGCATCCGGGCTGCCGCAACATGGGCTCCGCACTGCCGGCGGTTTTGACCTCGCCTTCTGCCGGCGGCGGTAGCTGAGTCCCATGGCCGAGGATGAGTAGGTGGACCGGCCGGAGGTAGGAGGTCACTCGAGGATTTTTGTTGGTAAGAGCATGTACAATGGTTGATAAGGTAGTCTTATCTTAAGTCTGCCACGTATGCAAGTGGTAGTAGTTTCTTGGCATTTTAGTGGTTTCTTGCATTATTAGAGCATGTACAATAGAGCTGAGTCAGCGGGCTATAAGAAATAAACTACTACTACATGTTGGCTATAAGATGGGCTGTAGATGACATGGCACTAGCTTATGGCCAGCAGCTGGCTATACTATTAACCATGCTCTTAGGGGTTTCTTGTAAGGAACAATCTACGTACTACTAGCGACAAAAGGCGATTCTAGGTTGCGTTGTACTCCAACTAGTACTACTAGTGGTCGTCGGAGTGTATACCTCGTTTTGTGGGTTCGATCCCGGCCGAACGCACGGCGGCCTTTTAGAAAAAATAGTACTACTACACTTCGCTGCAAGCCAATATTTTACACGGGTAGTTTGAGTTTTGAAGTCAAACGGACGTGCGGCCCCACAATCTGGGTGCACTGGACAGCCTAGCCACGTGAACGGGTTTTCCTTCCCAGCATCCCGTGGCTCGTGTGCTCGCCCTAGCCGCACCTCGCTTGCAGCTTCCAGCTAGTAGCATATTTAAACTAGCGCCTCCTAATTAAGCCCGAGGAGCCGGAAAAGCCTGGCGGGGCATTGGGAACTGTGCAATATGGCTCTATATGTAAAGTGCTCTACTACTACTCTGTAGCTTGTGGCGTTGCATGCATGGACTTCACTCCATTATCGGCTCTACTATAAAAGAAATTCCTCTTGCCGTGTTTTTTTTGAAACAGAGGCAAAAGCTTTGCTTCATCTCATTCATAAAGAAGGAACTACTAACAAAGCCTAGTGTGTGCGTGAGAGGAGCGGCTGAGTAGGCCAGCTACGTGAGAGGAGAGGCTGAATAGAGCACCGAGAGTACCCACTAGGCCACTACGCAGGTGTACTTCCCCTGCATTGATAGTACAGCGACGATTCTAGAGAACAGTAGTACCCTCCACTTCCAACTGTAGCTCCTTGGCCCTGAGATTCAAGAGTTCAAAACTGGTGCACTATACTAGACTAGACTAGACTAGAAGTACAGTACATCGCACTACTAGTTGAGAAAAGTAGTACTAGTACTGCTACAGTACGAATACGTACTCCTCCGTCACATAATGTAAGACGTTTTTTGACACTAGTTGGCGTGTACAAAAAATGGCAAAAACATACCCAAAATTTCTTAATCCACGCCAAAAACTACTACCTAGTGCCAAAAATTTCTTACTAGTGTTATTATTTATAGTATATTGCAATCCCATAACGTTCCATAATCCCTTTCTTTCAAAAAAATCTCTTCTGGAGAGAAGATTGCTATCTCCACGCGAGCTTCTCATAAGCCAACGCCACCGCATGCAGTCATGTGAGAGAGAGGGAGACATCCATGCAGCATGCAGAGAGAGGAGAACGCGGGCGGACAGCCAATGGGCTGCATGGGGATTTATAGCTGCTAACTCCTCCCATCCATGCGCCAGGGGTATTTCCGTCTAGAAAGCATGCAGCGAGCCCCTGCCTTGAAATCCGGGTCTGCTCTTATGTGCAGAGTAAAAAGAATCGGAGGGAGTACTAGTAGTAAATAATAGCCTCACCCCTTCGCTGAGGAACGATCTACAATTGGAAGGGACGAGGCCCTGCGGTTACTACGCTCGTATCTCCTCCTCGCCAGTTCCCCTCCCCCCGAAGAGAAGCATTTCGTCGCTGCTCCCATGGATTCGCCAGGATGTTCTCCTCCTCGTTGGGGCTGGGAGACCTTGGACGACGATCCCATGGGAGAAATCGCACGCCACTCCGACGTCCTCACCGCCGAAAGACTCGATGCTTCCTGCACCAACTTTTTCAAGACGTTGCTTAAACAGGCCATGCTTGTTGGTCTTCCATGCATCCTCGAGGAGAAGGTTCTTCTATGGGACAATCCTTCGAACAGTCCACCGCTCCCTGGCCATGGTTGCACGTTGACTCCGCTAGAGTTGGCGAGGTTGAGAGGTAGTCGGATTTTGTCCGATGAGCAGGTCAGTAATGGAGTTTGATCATGTAGTACTTAGTTATTCCATTTCCAACCCGTAATTTCTCCGCTGCCCACCGTCTTATATATAGGTCTGGGTCGGTGCCAACGAAGATTGGCTTGCATACCTCCGGCCGGATACCACCATCATTTTGCACAACATCCACAGCAGTGCGGCTGTTCCGGTAGACCCCTTCTCCACCATTGGGATCGGCCTTCCGGACTAGCTGGGCAAGAATATGTATGATGATGCCTACATGAGATTGAACAAGATAGCAATTGCGGACCCGCCGACAAAGCGACGTGGCTACGACGATTACTATCTCATCGCGGTGTTCGACATTAGGATTGCCATCAATGTAGGAGGCAGTAACGGCAGAGGCTGGCGCATGTTGGCGGCGGCAGATTTGTACCCCCTACACGTTTGAATACGCCGTGCACCATCTAGGCCGCATCTTCGCGGTGACAAGCCAGGGGACTTGTTTCATCTGGTTGACATCCTATGGTACGGGAGATTACAAACGGAATGCACAAACCATCATTTGCATCCCTAATGGTACTCCATTATTTTGCAGGGACCAGTCATCCCCCGATCAAAATAAGATCGCCTATCCTGGATGTGCATTTGCATCCGCGATTCGGTCTAACCTGGAACCTTGTAGCTGACTTTGGCATATTGGGATGAACTATCTTAGCAGTTATTACCCATGGTACCACTGATGTGCAAGATGGTCACATAATCTACCACGGTCGGACCATCACCATCTACCCAGGTATTCCATTTTTTAACCCTCTCGCCTTCTCTTTCATTGTTATACTAGTAGTATACTTTGTAGTACTAGTAGGAGTACTTTTTACCTTGGAGGACGCGTATAGCTAGCTAGGCCCTTGAAGACTTGAACCTACTAGCTGCCACCATTTTTGTTTTTCCATGTCTTACTATCTCATCCATGTAGCCAAGAGTGGCTATATATAATAAGTCGGTTATTTTACTTCCTCTATACTGGAGTAGTACTATTTGATGCACAGTATTATTGACCACCACATTTGAGCACAACATTATTATGCATGGACCTTGACTATGTACGTCACCATGTGTCCAGATCTGGGATGCCGCGTGTACCAGATGAACGGCGCTGAGTTCGACCCCCGTGATGCTACGTGGGTGCCGAGGAACACTCTTGGAGAGTACTCGCTTTTCATCGGGGACAGCTACCCCATTGTGAAGCGGATGCCACCTTCCGTGCACGAAACGGAAGGCCTGCCGTTCATGAAGCATGGTTGTGTCTTCAGTGCGCACCGCCGGATGAACGACATGCTGGACACGCTATCCCTGATTTATGCCGCTTCAGCTTGCATGAGTCTCCATCGTGTGGAACCGGACTAGAAAGGTGCGACAATGATTCCCGTTGCCCACCGCTATAGATCGTGCCATCCATGAAGAACGCCTGGGACTGGAACCTGGAGGAGGACATGTAGCCCATCTATAACGTGTAAGTGGAGTACGGTAATTGTGAACGATAGCGTTGTGAATATATGTATACTGGTCGTGCACAAATTTATCACATGAGTTGGAGATGAACTTGTGTGGCATACTGGCATTTGTCCTTTAGAATTTATTACTAGTAAATGTGTTATGTGTACGTGCAACTTGTGTGTTTGTTGCACGGGCTCCAACATGCTCTTTGAGAAAAAAAGCTGGCACAGCTTTGGATATACGTGATGTGGCGGCATCATACAGTAGCATCGTTCGCTATAGTTGTACTAGTACACTCCTACTAGGACGACAACTCCTATAAAACCCTACACTTGGCTCTTTGCCTCTTCGGGAGGTTCAACAGTTCGTACTCGTGTGAACCTTGCACTTGGCTCTTCGCCTCTTCGGAAGGTCCAACAATGATGATACTACAGTACAATATGCTTCTGGCAATCTGACACCGATTGAACTGATGCACGTCCATCGCGAGGGCGAGGGCGAGGGAGAGGGAGAGGGCGCTGTAGTCAAAACCCTCTCCTCTTCCTGCGAACCACCGCGCGCGTGGGCGAGGGAGAGGCGTAGTAAGCAAGCTTCTCCTCGTTCGGCGAGTTGACGGGACACATCAAAGCAGTACTAGTAGTACTAGTAGTAGTAGTAGTAGTAGTAGTAGTAGTAGTAGTAGTAGTAGTAGTAGTAGTAGTACTAGTAGTAGTAGTAGTAGTAGTAGTAGTAGTAGTAGTAGTAGTAGTAGTCCATACTGCGTCCTTTCCAATTAATATGGCTTAATTTGAAACGAGAAAAATACACTGGCGGTCAACGTATGTAACAGTACACTCTTTACGGTCACTATATATAGTTTTGCGGTGATTATGCGATCATTAGCTCATCGTAGAGCACCGTATTGCACCCTACTGACCGGCCACATAGTCGACGTGGCACTTTGTTGACTGGTTAAATTGTCACCTGGTTTATGGGTCCCACCTGTCAGTTGGTAGAGCAAAGAAATCAGTTAAACAAAACTTTATGCAGGCGCGACACGAGTCCAACCCTTGCGCGCGAACTGCCCTGGCTGTGTATGTGAGTGCATGCACGTGTCCTCCCTCGGTCTTCCAACAAAGAGTGTACTACATGATGTACATCTACACTTCCAATGCATTTAGCCTTTAATCTAAATCGATATTGATTGACTAATGCACCAACTTGTGCTGTAGGTATAGACTACATGTCTATCCTTAATTACAGCATGCAACGGCCTTCATTTAATCTTCTTATCTCAATGGTCGCATGCACACATAAGTCTGCTACTTTTGGGCGTTAATTATGCCCTGGTCAATGTGTAAATCTCTAAATGTACAGTCTTTCACGGATGTAGGGAGTAGGTTGAGCACTTGAGCGTGAACGTGTGTGTTGCATCGTGTGTTGTGTGCCGCATGGGTGCATGAGTGTTGCGTGCGTCCATGTGTACGTGTGAGTGTTGCATGTTGCATGCATGCATGCATGGGGCTTACTCCCTCCCATTGACATGTTCATATTTCAAGCTTCCTCTGTTCCCTCCATATGGTGATACTCCCTCTGTTCCCAAATAGTACAGAGTAAAAGCCTCCCTCTATTCCCAAATACGGAGTATTTGTCTTTCTACAGATTTCAACAAGTGACTAGGTACGGAGCAAAATGAGTGAAGTGAGCGTAGAGGCATAGGGATACTATAGAACGGAAGTCCTCGCGATCCATTTATTCCCCATCTCGGTCAGAGAGAACTATTCAACTAGTCTCTTCTTCTTCCTCCTCTCTTCTTCTTCCTCCTCTCTTCACCATCGTCGGCCGCACACCATTTACCCTCGCTCACTACTCGCCCGCCCGCGCCATCTTCCTTGGTAGCTCGCGCGTACCATATCCCCCAGCTCACTGCTCGTCCACACGAGGAGAAGCTTCTTCGCTCGCCCCGCCCGAATCCACTTCCTCGCTGGCTCGCAGGCACCGAAAACCCCAATGGCAGAACCGACTGACACGTAGAGCCGCGATTGGAATTCCCTCCCCGATGTTCTCTTGGAGCAGATCTGTAGTCGTATGGACCTACTCAGCACTGTCCGTCTGGCCGCATGCTCGGTGTCTTTGTACCATCTACTCGTCTGCAACCGGCCGGCTCTTTTCAAGACACCCTACTTGTTGATGCCCGATCCTCACAGGTGGCCCAGACACCGACTTGACGATCCTACGGAGGTTGTTGTGGTGCCCCTCGACATGCTACCACTACCCGTCCACCTGTCCTTCATGCGCGGCCACTACCGGGCGGGCATGAAGGCCAACTGGATCATCCACATCCACCACACTGGTAGTCCGTGGCGTCTCGTGGATATCTACACCTAGCGAGAGATCACCCTTCCATCGTTGGATACCGCCGCCATCGAGCCTCGTGGCCTGCCGGACACTCCTGCCTACTACGCACGAGACGCGTCAAGCTTTTGGCTCGACCTTTGTTTGCAGAAAGTTGTAATCTGCGAAGTGCCCACACCATCAGAAGACTACATGGATTACAAGCTCATTGCCTTGTTCAACAAGGGATTAGTCTATCTGGAATCCGGTCGCTATACATGGTTATGGCTCATCATCAATCATGTTGAGGAAACATTTATATCTGATGCTATAGTGCATGATGGCATCGTTTACGCGGTCGACGCACAGATTGGCTACCTATATTGGTGGAATCTATTGTCGTGTAATTGTTCTATCTCATCTCATCTTTACCTTATGAATACGACTGCATGTTCATTTGTTACAAATTTAGAATGCATAGCATCTCTATAACCACATCATTGCTATATGTTCCTCTCATTTCCTAGATTTTTATGACCACACATGTTATTGTTAGAGTTGATATGAGAACAATTGGCATGTAATGATTGTTATAATACATATTATGAGCATAACATCATGATTGCTATATGTTACTCTCGTTTACAAGATTTTTATAACAACGCATGTTATTGCTTAGAGTTGATATGAGAACAGTAGTAGTAAGTGCTATGGTAGAATATGAGAAGACGTTGTCATAGCTGTTTTCCTCTCATTGTTACATGATGTTTGAACCATGACATATTGCTAGAATATGAAAGACATTGGCTTATTTTTTAACTTGGGGTATGATTATGACCACGGCATTGCAATTCTCTGTCTATGATATGTGTCACTGTTATAATAATCTTAATTCCACACATACTCTGAACATGATTGTTTATTTTTGTCCTTTTGGTCTCCAATTTGAATTGTTGCAGCAGACGCAAATGCACTGGCCTTCATGATTCCAGGACCTAGAATCATATCAGCCGATGGGTGGTGTTTATCGCTCGTTCAGCTGATGGCGGTCATTTGATGTTCATTCACACGTACCAAATTGACCAAACCATTACATCAAACCACATGCAGTACAATGTGTGGGGCGTTCGTGACATTGATGGCTATGGCTGCTTCGTGTTCGAGAAAGGTCCCAGCTCCGTTGGGCCAGGCGTATTCAACTGGAGGCGGGTTTACAGCCTCGGCAAACACTCCTTGTTCCTCGGGCTCAATTATCTGATCATCCAACCAATCATCGATCATATCACCGGCGATGATTACTGTGCTATGCAACTTCCATTCGTGAGGTGGGGCTGTGTTTACACATCATACCATGGGTTTCATGAATCACCATATCCAGAGATTCGTTGACACAGCTTGTTGCCAGATAATCTTCAGTGTGTGAAAGGCATCAAGCTTCCATGCGATGGATGGCTTTTGCAAACCCGACATGCGGCGATGTGGTTCATGCCAACAGCAAATATGCACAACTTGATTTGTGCTGATATCTAGACCGAGCCATGTATTCTGCTGCTGTAGCACGACCCTCTTTTGTTGGATATTATGTATTGTTGTTAGTTTGAAGCACTCCTCTGGTTTGAAGGATAGATACCTTCCTGGGATCAAGTGCATCCTAACTCACCTGTGTAGGATGTACTGATAATGATGATGGAGATGCTGTGCAGAAGCCATATATA